>NC_051319.1:69603603-69910796 GCF_015220235.1 Choloepus didactylus | reverse complement strand
TTGGCTTTTATAAAAGGGGGTTTATTTGGTTACAAAGTTATAATCCAAAGGCCATAAAATGTCCAAGGTAAAACATCAGCATTCTGGTACCTTCACTGGAGGATGGCCAATGGCATCCAGAAGACCTCTGTTAGCTGGGAAGGCACGTGGCTGGCGTCTGCTCCAAAGTTCTGGTTTCAAAATGGCTTTCTCCCAGGACGTTCCTCTCTAGCAAGCTTGCTCTTCTTCAAAATGTCACTCACAGCTGCACTGAGTTCCTTCTCTTTGAGTCAGCTCATTTATATGGCTCCACTGATCAAGGCCCACCCTGAATGGGTGGGGCCATGCCTCCATGGGAATATCTCATCAGAGTCATCACCCACAGCTGGGTGGGGCACATTCCAAGCAAATCTAATCAGCACCAAAACATCTCCCCCACAAGACTACATCAAAGATAATGGCGTTTGGGGGACACAATACATTCAAACTGGCACAGTTATCCTAACATTTGCCGCAACTCTTGTCTACCTCCTCAGTTAACCACAATGTCAAACAATTGGGGAAAGGCTGTTCATGCTGGGCAAGCTCTGAGTCAGGTCAAATAAAGATAGCCTTGTCAATGGGGTCCCTCAAGGAACCACTGGCAGGTGAAATAATAAAAAATATCTGGGAATGAGTCTTTGAAGGAGCTCGTATATCATTCTGTCCCCTCCACTATCTGCCAGACTGCTGGCTTTACTATGATTGTGGGTTGTTGGTTTTCAAGGCTAACATGGAGCTGCAGAGTGGGGTATCAGAAAGGGCAAGTAAGACACAGCAAAGCTTCCTCTGTCAGCCATTTTTCTTGAATAAAGATTCCCTGGACTGCTGCAAGCCTTTGGTTAATTTCCAGAGTTCAAAAAATGCTGATTTGCACAAATTTTGTTAGTGCTGTCTTGCTTTTATAGAGAGGATTTTCAGAATTCCTTTCTCCACTATTTTCACTGATGTACCTCCCATTTCTTTTTGAAAGCTAACTATACCCTCTTTTCTCATATTTGCCCTTTTGTATGAGGAGTCCAAATAGCCAGATGTTTGACTATGTTTGTGAACTCCCTGATCTTTTTGTTTTTAATCCAGTATCAACTTTTTTAGTATTATTGAAGCATATCATGAAACACTAGAATTTTGGTTGCATATATTTTTGGATTAAAATTTGAATAGCTTTATTTAAAGTAAGGCTTAGAAGATTTTAAAAACCTATCCATAATTTTTTGCTCCAGTCATTTAGCAAAAACTTTGGATAGTTTTTTATATATTCACAGCTACTTATGTAGAATTGTTTCATTTTTACACATGCTCTCTTTCATGATCTTAAGAAAATGTTTTTTACAATCAAAGAAATGTGATCTTTCTCTTAGCTTGATACTAGCTTGATAATACGCTTTACCATTATATGTCTTGCATCAAGTTGTACTACACTCCACACAATGCCACATGACCTTTCATTTGACACTGGTGTCCCCCAAAGAGTATGGGTCCTCAGCTGGAACTTTACCTTAGGGTAAAGCATAGGAATTCCTCTTTGCCATAGTTCTAACCATTTCCTATTGTCTTCCTGGTACTGAGGCCAACTATCAGTTGTCCTTTATGATCTTACACCTGGTCCACTTCGTTAGTGATTTAAATTAGTGATTCAATAGGGGTACACATCTTAGAATTTGCATTTGGTCAAGTTCTGGACATAGTAATAAGAGCCAACCAATTTATGTGCTGGCATAAATTATGGTCCTGGAATTTATGTACTGACTGGGAAGTTCTCTGTCTTAACAATAGGCTTCCCTGTGCTTCCCAACTCCGAGCCTCCAGTCTCCAGCTTAATGACTTCCATCAAGTCCACTGCCTCTGATTATTAATATAGATCAGTAATCTACCATAATATTCCAGGCTAAATATTCCATGCATATCTCCTTACAATGGAGATACTGCCATGTTTATGAAACTGGGAATGCTCAACAGAAGGCGCTTGGAAGGAGCCTGGAAGGGTGTGCTTCTCCCAGATTCCAACCTTACCATTTTCTGTTTTACCCATATCAATGTCTCTCACACTTATTTTGCCTTAATGGCTTATAATTTAAGCCAAAACCTCAAAACATTGCCATCAGGCAGCGGGAGGGGACAGCCCAGATTTGGGAAAGCTCTTGGCAAGGTCCAGCAACACCAGCACAGGCCCAACATGCTGCCAAGTTGAACTTGAAGGAGGTCAGTTCAACCCCAGGTGCAGTGAAGGAGCCCAGGGGCAGATTGGCGAGGATGTCAGCTAAACAGGCTCCTACGAAAGTGGAAGCCAAAAAAGGCAGCAGGAAAAGATAAATCTTCAGACAAAATCATTGCAACCAAAAGGGAAAAGGAGTGCAAAGGAAAAATAGGCCAAAGTGGCTAAGAAGATTTACCTGCAGAAAATGAAGAAACTAAAAATGAGGGAAAGTCCATTCTCTGATGAAGCAGGAGAGAAAGAAGCCAATCTTATTGTAACAGTGCACCAAGTCTTATCAGTGGTCCCCGTACCTCCCTTCTTGTACAATCCAGAGGAATATTTTCATCAACTATTTTATAAATGCAAGTATTTTAGGAGCTGTAGAAGAAATATTTTTAAGTAGATTGGAATTCCACCTCATCCCATTTTGAAAGTGTGAATGGGTTTTTTAAGAGGTAAAATCATTTGCTATTTTTATTTATTTATTTATTTATTCATTTATTTATTCATTCATTCATTCATTCATTCATGTTTCTGGTGCAACCAGAACTTGGTGGGATATTGAATTCTGGGAAGCTTTGACCATTTTTGGATGTCAACTCAACATTCTATAAGTTGTGGGGTGCAGTTTTTGTATCCTATAATACATTGCTTACCAAATGGCAATTTGGAGTCACACTCATGCATTTAATATGTCGTATACATTTTAAATTGCTTGAATTCCCATGCTTTTTAGTAGAATTGTTTCTTAAAGAAAACTACTACCCATCTTGGCTAAGTTTTCCTAATGACTTTATGTGCTGTGAAAGACTGGAAATTTGAGTATGTAACGTGTATGATATTAAATCATTAATTAGTGGGACTTACAATGTGACAGCTTAGCAATGTTTAAAGATACTGGTACTTGATATCCTCTGAAGGAAAATTTATCCCCAAATTTTAAGGTAGAAACTCACTAGAATAACTTTAGAAAAGAATTGCAACTACATGGCTTTTTAGATTTTGGGTACGTACATTAAAAATTGTGTAAAAGTTTTTTATAGTATCTTTTTGCTGATCTTCCAAACAACCAATAAAATCTTAATTATGAAAGAACAAAAAGAACATAGCCATCCTGTATTGCTAGTTAAGAGAACCATCATCTCTTCACATGATCATGTTCTTTCCTGTCTGCTTCCAATTGGGCCATTGTAAACCAAAGATCATTTCTTCCTTACTAATGAGTCTCATAATGCTACAATAATGCAACCACTGATATTTCTACTGTCTCTATAGTTTTGCCTTTTCCAGAATGTCATACAATTGGAATGATACAGGATGTAGCCCTTTCAGATATGCTTCTTTTATTTAGCAACTGGCATTTAAGTTACCTACATGTCTTCTTTTCATGGCACGATAGTTCGTTTCTTTGTATCACTGAATAATACTCCATTGTATGTTTGTTTTTCCATTCACCTATTGAAGGACACCATGGTTGCTTTCAGTTGGGGTGATGATTAATAAAGCCACTGTAAACAGGATTTTAGCATGGAAATAAACCTTCAACTTATTGGATAAATACTTATGAGAATGATTGATGGATTGTCTGGCAAGTCGATGTTCAGCTTGTAAGAAACTGACAAATTATCTTCTGAAATGGCTGTACTATTTTGCATTCCCACCAATAATGAATGAGAATTCCTACTGCTCCACATCCTCACCAACATTTGGTATTGGCAGTATTTGGGAACTTAGCCATTCTAATAAGTTGTAATTGTATCTTGATGCTGTATTAATTTGTAATTCCCTAATGACAGATGATGTTGAGCATATTTTTATATGCTTATTTGACATCTGTATATCTTCACTGGTGAGGTGTTTGTTCATACTGTTCATATCTTATCCCTATTTTTAAATTGATTTGCTTATTTTTGAACTATTGATTTTTAAGCATGCCTTTTGTGCTTTAGATTCAAGTTGTTTATCCGATATGAGTTTTGAAAATATTTTGCCCAAGTCTATGGCTTGTATTTTCATTCTCTTAACAGTCTCTTTTGCAGAGCAGAATTTTAAAATGTTAGTCTAACATATCAATTTTTTCCTTTAACAGTTGGTGCTTTTGGTGTTGTATCTATAATCCCATTAACAAACCCAAGATCACCTAGATTTTTCTCCTATATTGTCTTCTAGTTTTGCACTTAACATTCAGTTCTATGATATATTTTGAGTTCATTTTGTGAAACATAGTTTTACAGAAAGTCTTGAAGTCAATGAGTTCTCCGGCTTTGTTCTTTTTCTTTAGTAATGTGTTGAGTATCCTGGGTATTTTGCCCTTCTATGTAAACTTTAGAGTCAGTTTGTCAGTATCCACAAAAGAGCTGCAAAGATTTTGATAGGGATTATATTGCATCTGTGTATCATCTATGGAAAAATTGACATCTTAACAGTATTGAGTCTTCCAGTCCATGAACATAAAATATATCTCCATTTATTTAAAACTTCTTTAATTTCTTTTATCAGAGTTTTATAGTTTTCTGCTTGTAGATCCTGTACATATTTTGTTAGATTTATATCTAAGAATTTCATATTTTTACTGCAAAGGGTATTGTGTTTTTAAATTCAAATTCCAGTTGTTCCTTGCTGGGATATAGGAAAACAATTGATTTTTCCATATTAACCTTGTATCCTGCAAACTTTCTTTAATCACTTATTAGTTCTAAGAGGTGTTTGGTGTCTTTTTATTTCTTTCTTTCTTTTTTTTTTTTTGGTCCATTATTTGGAATTTTCTACATCTGTGAACAAAGTCAGTTTTATTTCTTTCTTCCCAATATGTAGAAATTTTATTTCCTTATCTTTTCTTATTCTACTACCTGGGATTTCCAGGACAATGCAGAATAGGAGTGGTGAAAGGGGACATTCTTGCTTTGCTGTTTATCTAAGGGGGAAAGCATCCAGTTTCTCACCATTAAGTATGATGTAAGCTGTAGGTTTTTTGTAGATGTTCTTTATCGAGTTGAGGAAGTGCTCCTCCATTCTGATTTACAGTGAGTTTTTCCCCCCCAATGAATTGGTGTTCGATTTTGTCAAATGCTTTTTCTAGATAAATTTATATGCTCATATGACTTTTCATCTTTAGCCTACTGACGTGCTGTATTACAGTAATTGATTTTGAATGTTGAACCAGCTTTGTATACCTGGGATAAACTCTACTTGGTTGTGGTTTATAATACCTTTTATCCATAGTTGGACTCAATTTGGTAATACTTTGTTGAAGATTTTTCACATCTGTGTCCATGAGAGATATTGGTGTATGGTTTTCCTGTTTTCCTTCTTTACTGGTTGGTCTGTTTTGCTAAGGCTGCCGTTATGCAAAATACCAGAAATGAATTGACTTTTATAAAGGGGGTTTATTTGGTTACAAAGTTACAGTCTAAAGGCCATGAAAATGTCCAAATTAAGGTATCAACACAAGTATACCTTCACCAAAGGAAGGCCAATGGTGTCCGGAAAACTGTTAGCTGGGAAGGCATGTGGCTGACGTCTGCTGATCCCGGGTTGTGTTCCAGCTCCTTTCTCAGCTGTTCTCCAAAATGCCACTGTCAGCTGCTCTCAGTTCTTTCTGCCTATGAACCTTTTATAAGACTCCAGTGATTTAATGAGACCCACCTTGAATGGGTGGGGTAACACCTCCATGGAAATTATCCAATCAAAGGTCTCACCCACAGTTGATTGAGTCACATCTCCATGGAAACACTCAATCAACAGGTTCCAACCTAACCAACACTAATATGTCTGCCCCCACAAGATTGCATTAAAGAACATGTCATTTTGGGGGACATAATACATCCAAACCGCACATTCCACCCCCAGGACCCCAAAATGACATTATCGTTCTATATACAAAATACATTCATCCCATCACAATATCACAAAAACTTAAATCATTTCATAACAATAGGAAAGTACAATATCCTATCAAAATCAGTTACAGGCATGGTCTGTCTTAAGGCAAAATTCCCCTCTAGCTGTGGACCAGTGATACTTAGAACAAGTTATCTGCTGCCATTATATAAAGAAGGAAAAGTCATAGGATAAACATGCCCATTGCCATAAGGAGAAACTGAAAGGAAAACAGGTTTCACAGGACCAAAACAGTTCCTAAAACCCACAGGGCAAACTCCATTAGATTTCAAAGTCTGAGAGTCGTTTATCAAATGATGTTTTGTCCTCCGGGCTTGAGAGAGCCGGAGTCCCACCCTTTCTAAGGGCCTTCATGGCAGTCCTTTCCTCTCCAAACACTGGGGTGAGTGCTCCAACATATCCACACATTGAGGGGACCACTTTTTCTCAACGCCACCCTCCTCAAACATCGGGGTGCCACCCAGGCTCTGCCTCTCTGGGGCAAAGGCTCTCCCCTCTCTGAACAGTGGGGTGGTGGCCAGGCTCTCCCCAATCCCCAGGAATGTGCTCCACCCTCTCTGAGGCCTGGGGTGGCAGCACTTTTCCTGAGCATGGAGGTGGAAGGCCACCCTCTGGCTCCAGGGCAAACTCACCCTTTCCACGTGCATGGGCTGCTCCACTCTCCCTGCCTGAGACCTTTTGACTCCAGACCTCAATCTCCTTGGCTCTGTCTTTGAAGAAATTTTTCCTTCAATTTGTTCCTTCTCTGTCCCCTCCAGTCCAGACCAGCAGTGGTTCCATTTATACAGATCTCACAAAAATTCTGTAGGCTTGGCATGCAGTTTACAGGGGTCAAAACCATCACACAATAGGACTTTCCACAAAACCTTTCTGGATAATGCTATTTCTAATGTTGGCTTTTACTGAAATGGCAGTCAGCTTCCATGTTTGGTTAAATCCTCATGTGGGGCTGTAGCCTCTGGGGTCTCACTTTCTGGAAGCCTGGAATTTTCCAAACTATCAGTTTCTGATCTCTTTGGACCCAAGAGTTCAATTCTCTGTTTATCTCTGTCCTCTCACATTTTACTATAAGCTGCAAGGAGAAGCCAGGCTACATCTTCCACACATAGTCCAGAGATCTCCTCAGCTAAGTATCCCAGCTCATCGCCTTCAAATTCTGCGTTCCATCTGACACCAGGACACAATTTTGCCAAATTCTCTGTCACTTTAAAGCAAGGATCACCTTTCTTATAGTTTGCAACAACACATTCAACATTTCTGTTTAAGGCCTCATCGGAAGTATCTTTAGAGTCCATATTTCTACCAACTATCTCTTCAAAGCAGTCTAGGCCTTTTATACCAAGCTCCTCACACTTCTGCCAGAATTTCCCCCTTATCTATTTAATAAGCCATTCCAACATGTTTGGTATTTGCAAATTCACCAGCACTCTACTCTCGGTACCAAAATCTGTTCCAGTTTACTAATGTTGCCATTATGCAAAATACCAGAAATGGATTGGCTTTTATAAAGGGGGTTTATTTGGTTACAAAGTTACAGTCTGAAGGCCATGAAAATGTCCAAATTAAGCTATCAACACAAGTATACCTTCACCAAAGGAAGGCCAATGGCATCCGGAAAACTGTTAGCTGGGAATGTGGCTGACGTCTGCTGATCCCGGGTTGTGTTCCAGCTCCTTTCTCAGCTGTTCTCCAAAATGCCACTCTCAGCTGCTCTCAGTTTCTTCTTTCTGTGAACTCTTTTATAAGACTCCAGTGATTTAATGAGACCCACCCTGAATGGGTGGGGTAACAGATCATGGAAATTATCCAATCAAAGGTCTCACCCACAGTTGACTGAGTCACATCTCCCTGGAAACATTCAATCAGTAGGTTCCAACCTAATCAACACTAATCGGTCTGCCCCAACAAGATTGCATTAAAGAACATGGCATTTTGGGAGGCATAATACATCCCAACTGACACACTGGTTTTAATTTTCAGGCCATGCTGGCCTCTTAGAATGAATTAGGAATGTTCCTTCTGCTTCTGTTCTCTGGAAATAGAAATAGATTATGGAGAGTTGGTTTCAATTCTCCCTGAGATATTTGGTAGAAATCACTAGAGAATCCATCTGTGGTGGCTTGGAGCTATGTAACCCAGAAAAACATGTTCTTAAACTTAATCTTTTCCTGTGGGTGTGAACCCATTGTAAATAGGACATTTTGATGAGGTTACTTCAGTTAAGGTGTAGCCCACCTCTGTAAGTTTGGGTCTTAATCCCATTACTGGGGGCCTTACAGAGAAGAAGAGCTTCAGGGTGCAACTAGAAGCTGGAAGCTGAATTAACCCACAAGAAAAAGAAGACGACTCCACCACGTACATTGCTATGTGACAGGAAAAGCGAAGCCCCAAAGATTGCTGGCCAGAAGATACCAACCCTGGGAGGAAGCAAGCCTTCTGGCCACCAAAACTGTGAGCTAATAAATTCCTATTGTTAAGCCAACCCATTTTATGCTATTTGTTGTAGCACCTAGGAAACTAAAATACCATCTGAATCTGGTGCTTTCTTTATTGAAAGGTTATGAATTATTGATTCACTATCTTTAAATAGATAAAGGTCTATTCAAATTATCTGTATCTTCTTGCATGAGTTTGGGTAGTTGGTGACTGTTCCCGTTGGAATGTATTATGTCCCCCAAAAGCCATTATCTTTGATGTACTCTTATATGGGCAGACTTTATCAGGGTTGATCAGATTGTAATTCTTTGAGTGTTTCTTTGGAATGCACCCCACCCAGCTGTGGGTGATGACTCTGATTGGATAATTTCCATGGAGGTGTTGCTCCATCCATCCAGGGTGGGTATAAATTGATCAGTGGAGCCATATAAATGAGCTGACATAACAGAAGGAACTCAGTGCAGCTGTGAGTGATGTTTTGAAGATGAGCAAACTTGCTAGAGAGGAACGTCCTTGGAGAAAGCCATTTTGAAACCAGAACTTCAGAGCAGACACCAGCCACATGCCTTCCCAGCTAACAGAGGTTTTCCGGATGCCATTGGCCATCCTCCAGTGAAGGTACCCGATTACTGATGTGTTACCTTGGACACTTTATGGCCTTAAGACTGTAACTATGTAGCCAAATAAACCCCCTTTTTATAAAAGCCAATCCATCTCTGGTGTTTTGCATTCTGCAGCATTAGCAAACTAGAACAGTGACTTTCAAGGAATTGGTCTATTTCATGTAAGTTATCAAAACTGTGGCATATAGTTGCTCATAATATTCCTTTATTATCTTTTTAATGTCCATGGAATCAGTAGTGATGACCCCTTTTTAATTTCTGATATTAGTAATTTGTAAAATGGATAGCATAGAAAGATATCAAAAAGAGGAGCTGCTCTAGATTAGGGACTCGAATCTGCTTTTGTAATGCAGATGAACACCACAGCCATCCTGTCTGTGACTCCACACCTACCTCCCCATTCCTTGTGAGCTTTCTCCACATTTGGAGTTTATAGGTATCAGAGACTGTAGTTTTAAAAACTCATACCTTTTATTACAAAACAAGACTAAATAATGTGAGGTGTCAGCAAATAACACTTACAGGACTTAAATGTAACATCTCCAAAATGAAACTGGATAGATGGATGTCAATTATATTTGAAATAAAACAGCAAAAACTGGACATACTGATTCTTCTAAAAATGTTCATTTGTCCTGACAAGAAGAAACAAAATGGAAGAAAACTGCTGCAAAGTTTTACACACTCACTCAAAATAAAAATGTGCAGGCATGCAATATGTTTTGTGCAATAAAAATTTGCATAATAACATACCTTGCTGATTCTAAAATGCAACCATCATTTCCAAGGAAAAATAATAGAAACCCTACCACATTAAACATATGCATTTATTATAAAATGCCTCCTCTTGTGGTTTGCAGCTATGAACCCCTGAAAAACATATCCTTAAACTTAATCCATTCCAGTAGGTGTGAACCCAGTGTAAGTAGGACCTTTTGATGATGTTACTTTAGTTAAGGTATCAGCCAAACTCAGTCAGGATGGTTCTTAAACCTATTACTGATGTCCTTTATAAGTGGAGTGAAATTCAGACACAGAGAGAGAAAACCACATAGGCAGCAGCCTGAAGCTGAATTCAACTGAACTTGGAAGAGAAGGGAGAGGCCAGGAGAGGCTTCCATGTGCATTGCCATGTTGCCATGTGACAGAAGAGCTGAGGACTAAGGATTACCAGCAGCCAGCTGCAGAAAGCGACAGTCTTCGGGGAGAAAGCATCGCCTTGATGATGCCTAGATTCGGACTTTCCCTAGTCACAAAACAGGAGCCAATAAATTCCCATTGTTTAAGCCAACCCATTGCATGGTATTTACTTGAGCAGCCAAGGAAATGAAACACCTCCTGACTTTGAAAATGTAAAAATGTTTAAATTTAAGCATTTTAGGATTATGGTAACACTTTCCATAGTCTCTACCCAGTTATATCATTCTGAAATGAAATAAGACATACAAGACATAATAATGAGGGTCTCAGCTTCTTTCACTGTAAGTGAAACAGACTAATGGAATTGAAATATATTTATGCAGACTATAAGTTTTGTCTTATAAATTGCTCTAATATTATTATTTTAAAAATCTCTGAAAGTAAGTTACACTATTGATCATGAATGAGAAATCCATGCTTATAAAGATGATCTTATTAAACAGAAACAACAATGCAGTAGGTATAAGGGATGGCTAGTCAACCACAAAAACACAAGTAATAACATTATCTGGTAGATCAAACACAGGAACAATGCACTCTGAACATACTTGAAAAATTAGTCCTCTGGCATAGATATATGAGATCTTTATGATTCATGGGGAAAAAAGTAAGGATGCTTTTAGATTATACAACATACTTGCCTAGGATGATTTATTGCTTCATAAAACATTTGACGCGTATATAATAGAAGAATGAATTTTTAAGTGTTTGGATCACTTTTTAACATACCATCAAATAAATTGGCATAAACATAGAGACATCAGTATTGATAATAAAAACACAATGGCAGGAAGAAACAAAGGAGTAGTCTAAAAGCAGTCAAATATGTTCAAATACTACTGCATTTGAAGACATGCACTGGCTGTTAAGAAAATGTATCTTTTGAAATATTCTTTAAAATAGGCAAATTGTCAATAAATTCAGATATGGTCTCTGTGCTGCAGGATTTTCAGAGTAAAGTATAATGACATGGGCAGTAAAATCAGACTCCTCACAAAGTCTTCCATAAGGCCCTTCTGGTGACCACCCATTTATACAATGAAAAGGCTCCCTCCCTGAAAAAGAGGTAGTGAGTTTGCAAGGGTGCTGTTTTTCTACAGGGGTTGGTGGGTAGCTGAGTATTTTATGCAGCTGGAAAGGAAAAGCCAGACAGTCTCCCCAGTAATGAGATGCATTTCCTTGGAATTATGCAGGTCCATGAGGGCTACCCCTCTCCTCTCTGCTTCTGGCTGTGGTTATGGTGGCTAAACACCATAGGCTACCCATGCTTGCTCAGCTCTCCTCTCCCCATGTGGTGAAACCAGAAACACCAGATGGGAAAATCAAAAGAAGGGGGCATTCTGCTTCTGGAGAGGGGCATGTTACTGCACAGCTCATGAGTCCCAACTTAATGCTTTGTGTAAGTTTTACTGTGACAGGAAGAGAGTTCCAGAATTTGTTATTATATTGAATTTCTTTAGCAAGGTTCTATTTGATAAGAATAAGTCAAAAGGGTGATTAAACCACTTTCATTTCTTAAAAATGAACACTGTTAGCTAAAAATATCTAAAATATGTGTAATGAAATTCAACTGAGTTTTCTTGGCTAAACCCTCAGGTAGCACCTGCCCTGAAGTTAGCCCCATAAAACTCTACATCAAACACACACATACACCCATACATACACTCACACTCACATACACACACATTTAATTGCAAGAAGCACTGATAAGTAAGGTTGATTTTTGCTGGCATTTCATGGAAAGATGGAATAGTGGTCTATATCCCACATCATACAGCAAAACTTTCTAAGGATCTTTTCAAAGATCCATGCAGAATATCTTCCATTTCCCCTTCAGATCCCACCTTTACCCCCTCCATAGTGTTTTGTGACTTAGGAGGTTGGCCTGTATTAATTACTGATCAGTGGGCTCCCTTGTTCTTTGGCCAATGGCAAGTTTCTGCATGATATGGGGTCGGGGCGGGGGGTGGGGGGGTGAGGGGAGGAAAGGAGATTGGTGCCTCCCTGAATCCCCTCCCTGAAGTGCTACTCATTGTTGGTTTTTCCCTCAGCTGAAGGTTTCCGTTTGTTATGCTGTCCCTTCCTCACAGGGCTCTTTGCTTCCAGGTGCTGATAACTGGTCCCTCCATTCAGGCCTAGGTGTGATAATGATGTCTTGCTTGCACTTACCAGCACAGGGATTTTGCACTGCCCTTTATGGTTTCCCTACACCCCACCTACATCTTGATTAATCATCCATATTTTAAAATTTTATTTTAAAATTACTTTATTTATCAAATAAAACAACATTTCCAAACAAAATAAAGCAAAGCAATGGGAAAAACAAATATCCTGAAATAACTTCATTTCTTCCAATATACTCCTACCATACCAAAAGAAAATGAATGAAACATAGTTACACCTGAGCATTCCCATATCATTAAGATCACCCTCAATATCTTGTCTGTTCTTATTAGATTATCATTCCCCCTTCCCTAGCTGCTGTCTATCTCTAGGTCCCCTATATTCTACAATATAAGACACTTATTTTACATAAACAAAATATGGTATATACACATGATGGAATACTACAGAGCAGTAAGAAGGAACAAGGTTGTGAAACGTATGACAACATGGATGAATCTTGAAGACATAATGCTAAGTGAAATAAGCCAGACACAAAAGGAGGGAGATTGTTACCACTAATGTGAACTCTGTGAAAAATGTAAAATAAATCATCCATTTTTAAACTCCTTTCAAATTATTAAAGTTTTAGTTTGCCATCTGCTTCCTTCCTGCCAGGTCCACTGACTAATACAGTTTCTCCCTGTTGCCCCAAAGCTCTGCCGTTCCAAGGCCTTGCCACGTTTCTCTGTATCTCTCTTTGATTCTCGGCCTCTCCTGCTCCTCCCGCATATACCTTCTTCCAGAGGATATGTCACTGCTGTCTTCGATCTATACAAAACAAAGCTCATCAAGGATGTTCAGCAAAATAAAATCTGATTGTTAGCTTAAATAGCAGTCATCATCCCTCCCTCAAATCTTGTTCTGGGAAGACTCAATGTATTCTATCATAGTTTCCTGCTAGTTAATCTTTACAAAGAAGAATGCAATGTTTTTTTGGTGCACCTGGGGTCTCTTCCACCCATGATAAACTCATCCACCAATTCCCCAAGTTTTCTTACAGGGTGGAATGCATGACTATTTCTGAATCTCTGTTTCTTCTACTGTCTGTCCCTAGCTGGCTGGGTTCACCAAAGTATTTAGAAATATAAAGCTGGAGAACTTACACTTGCCATGAAGACATACTTGGTAGCATCTGTATTCAAAGGGGAGTAGGAGAACAGAGTCTTGAGCCAGGTTCCCTATCACACTTCTTCCACCTGAAGCATTAGGGTCTCCCCAGTGTTTCCTACTCACCCCTATAAGCATATCAAGGAAGCACCTTTTCTCCAGATCTCTGATTCCAGTAAATTTAGAAAGATGGTAAATATAGAAAGACCAGAGCACTCTCATAAAATGCATTACATCCTCACCCTAACTTCTGGCCATAATCAAGACAAATGGTAAAACATTTCAGACTCCCAAAGCCCAGAGCAGGCTTCAATTTGATTGTGAAATAATATCAAATCAGGGGTGTGGTCTCTGACAGGACCCTTGGGTTGGTTGTAAGGAGCCAACCTAATTATAAACTTCCACCAGCATCTTGCTCAGCAGGAGGTTCAGACTTCAGGAACTTGACATACTCCCAGCACCTACCCACTCTAGCCATTTTGAAACCAGAACCCAGAAGCAAAAGACCAGCAGTTACCAGCCCATGCCTTCCCAGCTAACTGAGGTGTTCCAGACACCATTGGCCTTTCTTCAGTGAAGGTATCCTCTTGTTGATGCCTTAGTTTGGATACTTATGACCTTAGAACTGTAAATTTGTAACCTAATAAATCCCCTTTATAAAAGCCAATCCATTTCTGGTATTTTGCATAACATGCTTTAGCAAATCAGAACAGAGGTGCCATGTATGTGCCTCACCTGGACTGGATGATTTCTAAAACCCCCTAAGGTTTTCTTCAAACCTGAACAAGAGCCATTGGTCCACTGGTCCATCTACAGATGGGGTTATTACAGGCTAAGCCATTTTGCATGTATTGAGACCAGTCATGATTCCAGGCAATGCAGTGAGTGCTGCCTTAGTCACTATGTAATTCCTTCTGGTGAAACCTTTCCCTTATCCATATCTATGAAAGACAAACATATCCATTCTCCAAAGTAAACATAACCACATGACAACTATATATTTGGTATGTTAACAATGAATATGAATTTTCTTCAATAGACTATTTCCCTCCCAATCACTGTATAAAAATACAAATTACAGTTTTATCCTTTGACAGATGGGGATCGATGTCTACAAAAGAAATGTGTGCTAGTTTTAAATACACTTGTTCTTTTATATTCATGGTAATGTACTAAGACCAAAGTGACCATGTTTTAACCTTCGTTTGTCTTTTTCTGTAAGTAAAACATATGTACAATAAGTGAAATATTTTACCCAAGGCTGTGAAGGGGAAGGGTGGAACAAACATTTCCTTTTCAGTCTGAAAACTTACAGGAATGCACTAGCACATCTGTATGGAATTAGCAGGACTGATTCTATAGATTCATGTGACTCCCCAGGTCTAGTTTCTGTGCTTCTAAAACCAGCTTTTTGTTTTGTTTTGTTTTCCTTAATAAAAATATGACTTATCTGCATTATGGGTAAAATAATTAAAACAGGATAATGCAAACTTGTTTAATCATAAAGTCCAAATCATCAAGTTGCTTCATATGTTTGAATTCACTTGTAAAATATGATCTCCTAAGATATCTTTCACTGGGCTAAACACCAAAACTAGCAAATGGTTTCTGAAAAAGAGAAGGATGGTATTCTGGATTTCGAAGTTGACAAATTAAGTATTCCTATGTAATAAAATGATTTCATCTTGGGATCATCTTTTGCTATTTAATTTATGGACTTTATGTGATCCAAGCTTACATTTCACAAATGTGTAAATATATTTAAGACAAATCACACTTACTTCATTAATCATCCTCTCAGACCCTTAATTCTAAACCATAGGTACTTTTCATCTAGTTCTACTGTGAATCTCTCACTGTGCTATTATTTTTGATACCCAAGGACTTGTTTACTTCATTTTTTTTTCAATTTGTTAAAAAACTAGAGCTCCAATTTATTATAACTGCTTTTAAATTTTTCTTGATAAGACACTTAAAAGGATAATACAATTTAGAGAACAGCCATGGAATAAAGTGCATGATATCAGAGGCCATGAGAAAGAGGGTGGCTTGTTTTTTATTTTTAATACCAAGTCATTGATCCAAAATGACAGGCGAGCTCCCTTCCATCAATAAAAAAAAAAAATACATGATTATATAAACACACATGTAACAAGCAATCTAAAAGCAAGTGCAAACTAATTACAGTCCTATTGAAGAGCTTTATGTCTAAGTGCTTAGTATAGTTAGAAAATATATAGTGGAGGAGTTAGCCTGTAAAAATAGTGTAGACTGGATTCAATTGTAGAAGCATTTGGCTGTAGAAAAAGATGTTGTATTCTGGGCAAAGTGACACATGCAAAGTTTGGAAGTGGGATGATAATAGTCCGACTGCAAAGATCCATGTTAGCGATTGATGATGATGATGATTATAACTGAGCAATAATGAGCAGGACTAAACAGAACTCTGATTGGATTGACAGGAGTAGAAAATATAGGCCAAGGGAATTACAAAATATCAGGTGGAGTAGTTAGTACTTGGAATACACTCTAAGGAGTTTTGGAACTTTTCTTTTTTAGAAGTTGTAAAAGGGGGCATATAATTTCTAAGATGGGATGGGGAAGATGACTTCTTTAATCTGGCTCTATAAAAATGCATCTATATAAAGAAGGAATTTACTATGGCATGAGGGCTGCTGGAAATTCTGTTTCTACATCAATTCCAAGATCATCATAAATAGACATTACATGAAAGAAGGTCAAAATGTTCCAAGACTACTTTTATATGAAAAAAAAAATACATTTGTTGAACTCTAAAGGTAGCCAGGTTTATGTTGTTCTTTTGAAATACTAAGTAAAGAGAACTTTAAAAATTCTTCAAAGGAACTTTGAAATTTTAATGATAAATCACTTAAAAAAAAGTGCTTAAATGAATATAAAGAAAATTTATGGAAAAAGCATTTTACCTGCTTATATATTCAGAAAGGGATTTAGAGCAGACTTTCAAGAAATAAGTTCCTTAAAAATGGACATATTTAACATACTGTAAATTTCTCTTCGTAGTGAGCAGAAAGCCACACTACATTTGAACGGGAAAATCTTCTTATTTAGAAAGGGCCTCTTTATCCAAAAATCTTAAATGTACTATTGCAATTGGCTTCAAAATTCAATCCCATAAATTGCCTAATATAGTTTGAAGATGAGAAATTTGAAACTTTCATAAGAAACTGCTTTACTATTCCAAGGGGACAGAAATAAAAGCAAATTGGAGTTGTGAAAAAGAAATCCAAAAAAGACATAATAAATTTGAGGAAATAAACTAAAGATGTCTCTTTGCAAGTCATCAGCACCAGCATCTATTTTAGTTTTTCCTAAGGAAATACTCTTTATTGAACTGACTAAGAAATCCCTTTGATAGATTTAAACGAAAAAAAAAATGAAAACGTCACTTACATTTGTTCTTTTTAAGTGGATAACGGAGTTTTTATTAACTATAGTCATATGTTTCAGAGGGAAAAAGTAAAATAATTCTCTTGCATATAGTTCTAGCATGATAGCAAAGGTGTGATTTGGAAAAGGCATAAGGCATATAAAGATAAACAATATATAAAAGTTAATGTACAATTCTAAAGTTATTTGTAAGGCAAAATGTTTGGATTTTTATAATGAATTAGATAATTTAGAAAGTAGAGAATATGCATTTTCAATATGAACATTTTTATAATACGGAAGTTAAAACTATAAGATATGCCAAATATCGAAGATCAATGTATTCTTAAAAAGTCTTATTTTTGCATTGAACAGATTTTGGAAGATGCACAAATAGTGGTGTGGTATGTTCTTTATAATTGTTAAAAACTAAAATCCAGCAGGTATTATACCAATGAACATATTTATATCTAATGTAATAATTTAATTTCTGGAAGGTAGGATGGTTCCATACTTGGAAATTTCATCTAGTACTTATCAATAGATAAAATTTAAAAGATCATGTCCTTTAATTAAACAATTACTGCTTATTTTTAAAATACTGAAAAAAAGTAGAAATACATCCTTAACTTAAAAAAGAGTATCTACACCAGAACTCAGCCAACATTTTTATTTTTTAATGGTGAGATAACAGGCAGTCTGATTAAGCTTTTAACTTTACAGCTATATAATTAAATTAATAGCTAAACTATGATGGCTGCTTATTCTGGCATATAATGTCATTTTAAAAATATATGAAAGAAAAAATTAAATATTTCCTTTTTAGAAATAAAAAGACTGATTTTTTGGCAAAATCAACAAAAATGAAATGTAAAATTTATTCCACGATGGCAGGATTTTTACAAATAAATAAGAATTATTGCATTTAATGGACACAAATTGACAATTTTCATATGTATAAAAAAAAGAAAATGCTTTTGGAAAATGGTTTTGCCATAACAACAAAATAACAACTACCTGGTAAAAATCTTGCCAGAAAATATATGTGAAGGATACCATAAAATATTATGAATAATAAAGAAGAACATCTTAAATAGAGACGTATCTCTCACTCCTGGATGGGAAGACTAAATCTTAAAAGGTGTTAATTCTGCCAAAATTATTTACTGGATTAATGCAATTTCTGTAGAATCAGTGCTATTTTCAGGTTCATCTAGAATGATAAGTAGATGAGTTAGTGCAGTGGATGGTGATTGAGGTCACCCAATCTTCGTTCCTCTCTTAGTTCCTTTCTTCGTTTCTCTTCTTTTTTCCTTTCTTTTTCTCTTTTCCTTTTTTTTTTCCCTTTCTTTCTCTCTTTTCCTTTTCTTTTTTATTTTTTCCTTTCTTTTGTGCTACAAGGGAAGCTGGCTTCACCCATGGCCAGGGGTAGACCACGATTGGTTTAAACAATCAGAACCTCTCCCCTGCTTGCCAGAGTGATTGTTTCAGGAAAGGTCCTATTATCTAGCTCAAAATGATGCATATCTTACTGGAGCTCCAGGGAAAAGAGCCCTTGCTGTTCCTTAGAAGTTCCCTGTAGAGACTCTCCTGACTCCCTGAAGGGCGGAGGCCATCCTCTAGAAATGCCGTGATACCTGAAACCTGCAAAAAATTGTTGACTCCTGATGCAAAGAACACTGCAGTCCTTCCAGTGTAGCCAAGGACAGAAAACGTGAGCACACAGAGGAAGGCAAAGCCAAGAGAAATTACCGAAACTGAAAACCTCTGCAAGCCAGGCCTGTAGAGACCACTGTAGGGGATGCCTGTCATTTATGACTGCCAGTTAATGTTGAACACCACCACACTTTGATACTTCTCTACATAGGGACGCCTGCCTTGCCAATATAGAAACAAAACTGCCCTTCTCAATTTCCTTTGCCTCAAGCATAAAGAAACATGACAAATAGCCATAGGAGTACAGAATGGGAATACAACACCACAATATAAGGAAATAGGCAGGGTGCAAGGCCGCTAAGCAGCGAATAGCAGAGGAGCCTGGTTCTGAAGTTGGCAATGGCAGATAAGACCAACTCTAAAGAATGATTCTGGGAGTTTCTCCAGGAGGCTCAAGTTCTATTTCTCCAGTCCTTCCAAGGATTTTGTTTGCTTTTTCTTATCCTGTAATAGATTGCATTTTGATAAAAGGAGCAAAAGTGAATTCTGTTATTTATAGCTAGGAACCATGACCAACATACAGTCGTATTTCTGTGTTCTTTTATTATTTAAGCCATTTTGGTTGGAATTTCTGTTACCCCTAATTCATTCAAAGGCAGTAAGGACAGTTTTGAGAAAAAGATTAAGAACTAGAACTAGTGCTTGCAGATAATAAACATATTAATATAGAAAATATTGCATATGTAATTGGAGAAAGTTAGTTGCCAAATCCATGTTGAGTGCTGGTACATAAAGAATAACCATCAAAAGACAATGGAATTAGTAAGTAATGAGACAGGAGGAAAGTGAAAATGCAGTGTCCCAGTTGCAAAGGTGAGAGTATTTCTGAAGAAAGAGGGAATGATCATTATTTTAAAGGTTGGGGCTGAGTAAAATGAAATGACAAAATGAGTATGAGTAAAATGAACCCAAAATCACATCCGCTGGATTTGGTAAACTAGCACTCATTTAGTGACCTTGGAAAGGAGTCGTTTCTGTATAGTGGTCAGGAGAAAACTTAGTTGGAGTAGGTTTAAGAGTAAATGGGGGATGAAGAAATAGGAATGATAGTGAAGAGTAGTTAGGAAATATTGCAATAGCTGAAATGAGACACAGGGACAAAGGAGAATTTTTTTTTTTTAAAGATGAGAGATAACTAAAGAATGCTTGTGTATTGATGCTGAAAAGAGAGAATAGATGGATAATTAAGTCTTTCATAAAGCTGGAGGGTATGAAATCCAAACCATTAAGTAGATTAGTTGGCCTTTGAGTCGAAAATGGACATTTCTTACTATATCACAAGAGGTGAGCCAAAGGAGTTCAGATGCAGATGGGTTAGTAGGTTTTGTGATGAGAAAATGAAGGAGTTCCTGTCTTATTTCTTTTATGATCTCAAAGAAAGTTTACAATGAGATCATCAGTGAAAGAGGGAGAAATGTGGAGAGGTATGGAAAGTTTAAAGAGAATGGATAAAATATTAAATATTTGTGTTGACAGCAGGAAAGTGAACTTAGACAAGTAGAGAGTATTTTCATCATTGCAGAAAGTTCTGTTGGAAAGCACTGTTTCACATCAATGTTCCATTCTTTGGGAGAAGTTGCGAGATGAACAATTTAATCAAGACTAACTTTTTGCTAGGTGAGTGGGATAGAGAGGCGAAAGAATTGAGATTGTTTACATGGAAGCTCCATGGAATGTTAGCTGCCTAGAGAATGGAGTGAAAACAGAAAAGAATAATGGAGAGAGGAAAGCATAAGGGGTTGTTAGTGGAGGGGTAATTTCAATTATGGGGTACTAGAGTAAGTGAGCTGGGATAGCAAGTTATGATAAGAAAATAATAGGATGTTTGAACCAATTATTTCAGAGGTGGTGTAGTTACTGTTAATAAGCTTCAGTGTGTGACAAAGGGAGTAGGTAGCTGAAGTGGGATGAATGTAAAGATAATTAGAAATGAGGAAATCCAGGAACTGGGAGATCAGGGTGTTGAATATATTATTGATATGAATGTTGTTCTGTGAGAATTATGACAGCAGTAGAACGGGAGATGAAGAAATTGATCCAGGAGGTCAGTAATTAAATAAATGACAAGGAATGATGAAGACTTGGAAAGGGGCAAAGAAGGGAAGCAGTGGAGGATAATGTCAAATGGTAGGAGCATCAAAGGAACTGGGGGCTTTGAAGGCTGGAGGAAAGATGTTTGAGAGCAGTAGGGAAAGAGGAGAACATTTACCCACATACTGTCCCTAAGGTTCATGAGGTGTGAGGAAAAAACAAAACAAAACAAAACAAAGCTAGCCTCCTCTAAAAGGGATTGCAAAGAAACTAGTGTTAGTGAGAGCTTCTTGAGTTTCTGATAAAGTTAAGGAATTAAAGGTATAGTATTATTATAAAAATAAACAGTGATAGAACAGAACAGATAGATAGAGAAGTAGTATCTAATACTTATAAAAATACATTACAAAGCACCTCAAATCACCCAAGAAGGGGTGATGTATTTAATAATTAGTGCTGGGCACTTAATTCACCAATGTGTCAGAATAATTATTAAATATAGAATGACAAAAATAGAAGAAAACAAAAAACAAATATTTATGAAATTTCTCATTAGGGAAGTACTTTTAAGTTTTGATGAAATCTGTGGCTGAAAAAAATTAACAAAAATTTGACAGATTAAGGAAAACATTTTAAGTAAAAATAAAGCATAATTATAAAATGATAAAAGTCAAACATGAAAAATGTTTTTCAACAAATGCTGAACAAGAAAAGGAATTATTATTAATGCACATGTAATTCCTTTAACAGGATGTCAGGTATGAGATGAAAGACCAAGAAAAATAATTTGCTTCTCATCCCCCCCTTGTCTTGACTGAAATATATGCAAAAAGGAAAAATTCGTAATAGTGAAAAGGTCAAGAGTAGAGGGTT
This sequence comes from Choloepus didactylus, assembly GCF_015220235.1. NCBI lineage: Eukaryota > Metazoa > Chordata > Mammalia > Pilosa > Megalonychidae > Choloepus > Choloepus didactylus. The sequence goes on along the minus strand of NC_051319.1, from coordinate 69,889,121 downwards.
ACTCACGGAGGAGAGGCTCCAACAAATTCAAATAGATTGCCTCCAGAAGGTGCAATACTTGACTAGTAGAAGTTTCAGAAAATGGGAACAGAAAAGATGGAGGGATGTTTATAGTGAAAGAGCTGCAGAACACCATCATTCCTGAGATCAAATGGGTCCATGAAATGCTCAGCTTGATGAATGAAAAAAGGACCCATTTTGGAACCCTAAGGAAGAAAAAAGATCCTCACATTTTCCAGAAAAAAATGAAAAACAAAAGCCAGTTCATTCACAAATTCTTAAGAATGAGACTGGCATCAATCTTCTCATCGGTAAGATTGATTGAAAGAAAGCAATGGAGTAATAACATCCCTTCCCCCCAAAAAGGGGCATAGGGGATGGCAGAGGAGAAAAAAAAAATACAACAGTAGATTTATTGCCTAGACAAATTACCAAACAAATTAAATTATAGGTCAGAAATATATCTCAGAATTTCAGGGCATAGATGAAATCTGTTGCCTTATTTAAATTTGTTTGTTTTGTTTGGGCTGTTATTATCCAACCTGCTTCTTATTTAGAGAGTTCCCCCATTGTGTGCTGTGTGGGTGGGACCCAGTTCTATACCTTGAACTATGGAAGACAAATGGATAAGTCCTTCCCTGGAGGCAATGTGGGCTAGTACCTAAACTTAGTTAATGGACACTCCTGTCCAAGGCTTTGAATCAGAAGCAAATGATGTAAGAATGAAGAGACAGATGTAAATCACTATAATAATACCTAGTGGTAATGGAAAGTCTATTCCTGCTAAAAGATAATGGTCATACTTCTGGCTTGAATCTGCTTGTTTCTTTAGCCTTGTTGTACAATTCTTGTCAAATGTGTGAGCTATCAAAGGTCCTTTTAATAGTTTTCCTTCCTGCTTGAATAGTCAGTTTCTTCTGTTTGCAACCCAGAATTCTAGCTTATATAGTAGTTATATCAGGTTCCAGGTAACAGACCCTCAGGAATTTGTAGGGAAATGTGGCCTACCAGAAGCTGAAGGCAAATAGCTTATTATCACATTGTTTACTTGCTATCTATGTAGATAGCCAGGTCTAGCACTGTTGTTGAAAAGACTTTCCATTTCTGATTGAACTGCTTTGGCACCTTTGTCAAAAATCAGTAACACAATAATTGAAAGCAATTAATGAAAATTCTCTCACTTTTCTTTCTTTCAAGGGCAGAGCTTTGATGAAAGCTGTTGTCACTGCAACTGAACAGGGCATGAGGAATTCAAAGACTAAGTGGTGTGGCTACTTCTGAGACCTCAGATATATTATTTTTTAAAAAAGGAATAGCTAGATTCAATCCCTAAATTCTCAGTTGAAGGCAAAAATGAAACCTTAGGAATGTCTGTAATACTGCTAAAATAATCTCTTATCTCTTGAAGCCATAGGACTAACAAAGCTAACAATGAAACTTAAGCTTTGACCATGAATATTGCTAATATACAAAGTCAATTAAATTCACCACCTAGCCATGTCTCCACAGAGGTACATGTGCAAAAAACTGAAGTCAGTTTCAATTTTAAGGGAATGAGTGTGGTTCCAATTGCTTGCTTTGTTTGTAAATGAAGTTGTAGATTACCAGTGGTGGACCTCTCTAAACAAAGTTGGGTTGCTAGAAATTCCTTGGTAAAATATAGGGGAAAGAATTCACGCTTTGAGAAATAGGAGTGCTCAAGTGTATTTGTCAAGTGTGTCCTGCCCACCCACACACTACGTCCCCTGAATGATCCCAGAAAGCTCTCCCTTTACCAAATGATTGTATCATGTAAGAGGGAGATGAGCAAACCACCTAAGTAATGAAGAAAGATGTGAGTAAATACAATTTTCTTTCATTTCTTAATTTTTTAAAAGATGATCTACTGCTTACATAAATATAATAATATATTTAGGGGTTTATAACATATGCTGGAGAAAAAGATATAATGAGAATAGCACAAAGGATGGTAAGGGAGAAATGGAAGTATACTATGTCAGGAACTGTAATGTGTCTGGGATTTAAAACCATTGCAAGCTAATAAACTAGCCTGTTCCTGCTTCATGGGTGCTGGTGGAAAGCGTGAGATTCCTGGAGCAGAGAAAAAGGACTTTATCATAGCATGAGGTTTGTGTTGGCTTGCATCAGTTCTCCTTGCCTCCCAAGTCCCATGGGGACAAGGCAAAGGGGCCAAGATGGATGTTGTGCATACACAGTGGGTTTGTACATGTAGAAAATACTAAAGTGTCTAAAAAGCTGGTAGAGCAAGTAAGTTATTTTAGCAAGTTTGCAGGACATAAGGTCGATATCCAAAAATCAACTTTATTTTATTATATATTAAACAACAAATAATGGGAATATAATTTAAATTAACAATACCATTTACTATAGCATCAAAAATCATAAAATACTTAGGGTAAATTTAACAAAATATGTTTAAGACATCTACAACGAAACTTACATTGCTGAGAGAAGTTAATGAAGACCTACCTAAGAGATGTTCCATGCTGATGAATTGGCTGGGCCAAAAAAAGACTGTGTATGGAGAAAATGTCCCTTCTTCTAAACTTGATCTACAAATTCAATGCAATATCAATCAAAATTCCAGCAGACTTTTCTATAAATTTGAGAAACTGACTCTAAAATTTATATAAAACACAACAGATAAAGAATAGCTAAAACAGTTTTGAAAGAAAGAAAAGTGAGAGAATTTTCATTAATTGCTTTCAATTATTGTGTTACTGATTTTTGACAAAGGTGCCAAAGCAGTTCAATGGGAAATGGAAAGTCTTTTCAACAACAGTGCTAGACCTGGCTATCTAAGTAGAAAAATAAAATGAACCTAGATCCATTCCTTACATTCTACACAAAATTAGTTTGAAATGTATGATAGACCAAACTATAAAAGAAAGTACTTAATGAAGTACACATAGGAGAAAATATTCACAATACCTGTGTATGATCAAGGACATGTATCCAGAATATAAAAAAAAAAATTCTACAACTCAATAATTTAAAAAAAACCCTGATAAAATATCAGCAGAAGATTTGAACGGACACTTCATGAAAAAAGATACAGAACGGCTAATGAGCGCTAACATCAATCATTAGTCATCAGGGAAATGCAAATTAAAACCACAATGGTATGTATACACCACCACCACTAAAATGACAAAGATTAAAAAGAATGAAAGTGCCAAATGTTGTTGAGGATGTACAGAAATCACAACTCATATATTGCTGGAGGAAGGGTAAAATGACATAACCAGTGTGGATATTGTTCTAGTAATTTTTCATAAAGTTAAAAGTACATATACTCTATGACCAAGAAATTCCACGTTTAGGTATTACTCAAAATAAGTGAAAACATATGTACACAGAAAGATTTGTACAAGAATGCTCTTAAGAGTTTTAGTCATAATAGCTCCAAACTGGAAACAATCTAAATATCCATCATCAGGAGAATGGATAAGCAAATTGTAATATAAACACCCAATGGAACACTCTTCAGCAATAAAAAAGAACAAACTACTGATACATGGTACAATATGAAGGAACCACAAATATTTTATGCTGAGTGAAATAAGTCACACATAAAAGAGTTCATACTGTATGATTCAATTTATATGAAGTATACAATAAGCAAAAGAAAGAAAACTGTGCAGTGATTGCTTGTGGGTTGGAGTGGGGAGAGGAGTAACTGGGAAGTTGCACAGGAGATCTTTCTTGGGAGATAAAACGTTTGTTTTATTATCATTTTCATACTTTTAGTTTACAGATATAACATTTACCTTCTCTAATTTAATGGATGATTGTGGGGTATGTGCAATTGTCACAACTCGCTGAACTTTGCTCTGTAGATGTGTGCATTTCACCATATGTAAATCATTCCTCCATTTACAAAGAAAAAGGATAAATGGCACTGGGGAGTAAGGTTTGGGCTCAAACACAGTGGAGCTGGGCTCAGTTGTTTCTTATCACAATATTTTTGCATGATTTGATTTGTGACTGTTTGTATTACTTTGATTAAAATTTATTTAAAGTACTCTTACAGACTTCCAAGTTAAGATGGTAGAATGAAAACAGATCTGAAAATCTGCCATTCTCCATTTCTAATGATAGAAAAACAAACAGGAACAACCCAGTCAAAATACCTCAGACTCAATCAAAGGAAAGGGCAGAGTTTCATGCTATAAAATTCAAAACGTGCAACTCCATATGAGAGAGAGAAGAGAGAGGAGTCTTTCATCTATTTGGCTTGACTCCTTGTAGTAAAACATCATTCCTACCGCCCCTCTCCAATCACACACACAGAAATAGGATGCAAGAAATTTGAGTGAAAAATTATTTTAAAGTCTTACAAAGTCCCTCAAACATGCAGAAATGTAAGCCAACACACACAAGTCCACCTGTACAGAGAAAAATATGGGAGAGTTCAATTTAAATGTCCCTCTTTGCTTGTCGGGAACTAAGGCATTAGCCATCACTAGTTACAAGGGAGTCTGGAAATGTTGCCTGTTAGCTGGGTACATTTATGTCCTGAATAAAATTAATGGTTTGGAAATAGGGAAGAATGGAAAATGAGCAGGCTACTAGTAATATCTGACCTTATCTAAAAGAAAGCATAATCGAATAAACAGGAAAACATTTCCGTAGGAATGTTTTGTGCTGTGGAAGAACATGATGAAAACATGAACCCAATAAAACCAGACCTTAAAGAAGTGATGATAAACAACTGAGTTAGATGAAAAGGAAAATTGCAGAGCTAAGAAATAAATCAAGAAGCAAAACAAAGCCAAACTGAAAAAAAAAATTAAATTTAGCAAGTAACAGAATAGACCTAGCTGATAACCAAATAATCAATAAAGAAAGATGTTTTGAGATACCATAATGAATGAAGAGAAAAAATACAAAGATATTAAAGCAAGTCGATAGCAGATAATAGACCAAAGCAAAAAATAACTTGAATCATTGAAGGATACCAAAATGCAGAATGGGAAAGATATTCAAAGACATAAAAGAAAATTTTGCTGAAACTAGTAAACATTGAATCTGCAGATCAGAATATTATAATGTATTTCAGGAAAAATGATACAGGATGATATATGGGGAAATATACCTTAGATAGGTTCATAAAACTTCAAAACTAATGAAAGCATTTTTTCCAAGGAGATTATCAGGTTGAATGTATGGTAGGGGTGGGAGGGCAGATCAGGCTGGCCACTTACTGATCCACAGCACATTCAGTGCCAAGTATCTACAAAGTCTTACTGTGAAGAATGTGCAACCCAAAAGTATTATGCCTAGCAGAGTAATTATTCAAATACAGAGTCAGTCAGTAGATATTTTCAAATACTAGGCAGATAACTGTTTAGAAAATAAAACAAACAGATCATGGAATTTGAAACAATGAATCTTTCTTGAAAAATCAGTGACAACATCAAAATATTCTATCCAAGTGAGAATTGAAAGGCGAAGCCCATGGTAAACATGGGGTTAATTTAAATATATAACAAAGACTAAACTGTGGAATACATAATTAGAAAAGGTAAGTGTTCCTTTTCTAAACTAAAAGTTGTGAAAATAATAATAAAACAAGCACAAATTTGGGAAGAAGAATCTTAAGGTATGTATTTTCTCACCTTTCTTAGCCTGGTATTTATGTGTTATGGAGGGAATCATCAGAACTAAAATAACACCGTGATTAACAAAGTCAAAAGTTGAAGAATGGAAAAGAGGTGAGAGAAAATATAGCATACTAATTATGGAACTTTTTATAAGGGTAATCAACAAATACTGTCTAAAGCTGCTATATCAAGAAACAGTGGTTTAGGTAAAATATATGAACTTATAAATGTTCCTAAATAAAGATCTAAAAAGAGGATATAAGCCTTACAAATTACCAAAGCATATAACACACACACAAAACCAAAGAAAAGGCAAGAAAATTCATGTACAAGAAGGCAAAAAACAAAGGAAGAATTTAAAACAGAAAATATGATATAAAACTGTATAAAAAAATTAAAACCAAATATATCTATTGCATCACCAAATGTAAATGAGATATATTCACACAAAGATTCTTACTGAGTAAAAAACAAAACAGTACAGTACATCATATACATAATAAGTGCCTAAGAATAAAAGACAGATTGGAAAAAATATATAACACAAAGACGTGCAGATTCAGTGCTTAATATCAATATCACAAAGATTAAATCCAAAGTAAATATTAAATAAGACAGAGCCCATGTCATAAGGGATACAATTTACAATGAGGATAAACTGTCATAAATGTGTATATCTTATGGTAAAAAACAGAACGCATAGACTGCCAAAACAGAAACAAAAACAAACAACAAAAAAACAAGAAGAAATAGACAGAAACAAAATAGTAGCAGTAGATTTTAATTCCCCTGTAGGTGCACAACAGATGAATTACACAACAAAATGAACTACAGGGGATTTAAATAATATAATTAATACTTCAGCTAACAGATATGTCTCAAATTCTGTATCACAAAAGAGTTTATACCTTCTTTGCAAGCCCTTGTGGAGCACTTACAAAATCAATGTCATACAAAGAGCACAGAAAATTTCAAAATATACACACAAATCCATAAAGTACAGACCATAATCCCTGAATACAATGCAATATAACTAGAAATTTTTTAAAAAATATTTTTTTGAAATTGTGGACTATAACAAATACACAGAACAGTGATAACTTTCAAAGTACAATTTCATAAGTTGTTAGCAAATTTCAAAGAATGTCATGGGTCACAGTTTCACAACTTCAGCCATTTCCATTATTGTAAAACATAACATATACAGAAAGGTGTCAACTTTTGATGTACAGCTCAACAAGCAGTTACATCGGTAATTTCAAAAATTGTTATCGGTTACAATTCCACAGTCTCAGTCCCTTCCCTATTATGCAGTACAAAGTATTTACAGAAAGGTGAAGACCCTCAAGGCACAATTCAACGAGCAGCTATAAAGGAAATCCCAAGAATGCAATAGGCTTCAGTTCCACCATGCCATTTACCTCCCTCTAGCCATTCAACACCCCAGCATCCAAATATATATATATAATTATATAAAGTTTCAGTATTCATAGACCTTTGTTAAATCCTTTATTGTTTGTTGCTACCCCTTCCTCTCAATCTCTTTTCTCCATCTTCAGGGGTGTCTAGGCAGTGAGCACCTCAACTTGTTCATATCAAAGGGGGTATTGACAGTATGGGGAAGGGGGATGCATCTGATTGTTAGTTTTAAGGAGGCTGTTGCCTCTGGCTTTTAGGACTTGTCTGGTATAGGAACACTCTGGTGGATTTAAGTTTTTGAAAGATAAAACTTAGTGAGTGAATCTTTTATAGAACCTCAGGTAGGGACCTAGGTATTTGGGAACTACTTTTGGTAAGGGCATGGCATCCTGTGGCCATTTGGGATGTCTAGCTGGAGCTTGCATAAGAGAAACTTCCAGGATAGCCCCTCACCTCTATTTGGGATCTCTCAACCACTGTGACTTCAGCTTGTTACCTTTCCTTTTTTACCCTTTTTGACCAAGTAGGCATTTTCAATCTCTCACTTCCAGGGCTAGGCTCACTCCTGGGAGTCATGTCCCAAGCCACCAGAAAGATTCATTTCCCTGGGAGTCATGTCCCTTGGTGGTGGTGGTGGTGGGGTGTTATTTGCTGAATTGGACTTAGAGAGAGAAAGGCCACATCTGAGCAACAAAAGAGGTTCCCTGGAGGTGTCTCTTAGGCATAATTATAGGAGGGCTCAGCCTCCTATTTTCAACCCTAAATTGCACAATAGCAAGCCTCAAGTAGAGGTATTGATTTGTTAAGTAGTGGGTTCCTAACTTCACTTAATCTATATTCTATCCCAAGATATATGGTCGGTTTCTTACATTATCTTCACTTTGTTCTACAACATCATCACTCTCAACTTTAAATAATTATCATAAGACAACCCAGAGCTCTTGTCAGCTGCTAATTATTCATCCCTAGAATTAGTGTAGAGTTGGTAAGATATTCCTATTAAATATAGTCTTTATTACATAATGGGTAGTTTTTCCATACCACTCTGTTGTTAACTCGCAGAGTAGCACCACAAACCTAAATCAGTGCTAGCATGATATAAGGTATGGCATGGGTGCAGAGGGTTAATAAATAGATATTATTATTATATATCTAGAGACAAAAATTCAACCTTAGAAAAACTGAACATCTTTCTCTTAAACACTTCAAATTTCAGTAAATGAAAATGAAAATTTTACAAAGAAAGATAACACATGATATGCCAAAAATTTTAGGAATTGCCTAAAATTAAACTCAGAGAGCAATTCATAGTTTTACATACTTACCAATTAAAACAGGAAATTGAACAAATAAAGCATTGAATTCATAAATATAGAAAAGGAACCAGAAAATTAAAGCATATGTTGTTCAGTGAAAACAGAGGAAGAAGATAATAAAGATTAAAGCAAAAATTACTGATTCAGGAAGCAGAAAATCACTAGAATTGATAAAATTTAGAATGTAGTCAAATTTTGTCTGTATTTATTACGGAAAGAGAGAAAATATGAAGAAAAAGCATAGCTAAGAAGGTTCTCAGGAACCAGTCTGCATCATTTCTAAAAACTTTTCATTATGAAAATCTTAAACAGTACACAAAATTAGAGAAAGGAATATAATAATAGACACTGATGTATCCAGTTTCAACAATGTCAACATTTTGCCGTTTTGTTCCCTCTGATAACATCCATCTTTTTGAAACAATTCTCATAGAATGAAATGTCTCAACTTTAAATTGATAAGGGATGGGAAAAAAAGTGAGCCAAATATTTAAAAACAACAATAGGTTTTAGCCATTAATATTATAAATTAAAAACAAGCAAAGATTCACAAGCAGTTGCAAAGACAGTTCGGAGAAATCTGTACGCCTGTTACCCACTTCCCCCAATACTTACATCTTAAGTAACTGTAGTACAATATAAAAACTAAGAAGTTAACAATGTGTGTACCATTCTGTGCCATTTTATCACATGTACAGACTTGGGCCAGTGCCACCAATCAAGTTAGGCAACTATTGGTCATCATAAAGATCTTCCTTGTGCCATCCTTTTAACTTTTTACAGTTTACTAGTCTTAAATAGCTTATATGAAATATGGACAGCTTTACCACTCTTTATGTACCTTTACCTCCCCCCACTTATAATTGTTTTAAACATTTCCTCTACATAGAGAAGCACACGAAACAATGTTATCATTGTTTTGTCAAACATAAGTTAGAAAGAAATCAAGAGAAGTATAGTTTGTCTTATTTTTCCATATTTTCCATATTTTTCCTTTTTTTCTTTCTTCCTTTCTGATGTTCCAAGATTCCTTCTTTTATCATTTCCTTTCTGTTTAGAGAATTCCCTTTAGCCATTATTTTAGGATAGGTCTGTTGCAGAGAAATTCCTTATTTTTCCTTCATCTGAGAGTGTTTTGATTTCCCTTAACTCCTGAAGGAAATGTTGACTGGATATAGACTTCTTGGCTGTCAGGTATTTTCTTTCAGCACTTGAAATATGTTGTGCCACTCTTTTCAGGCCACCCTGTTTTCTGATTTTAAAACTGCTGTCACTTGAATTGTTTGTCTACAACAGATACAGTGCCATTTTTCTCAGTGCTTTCATGAGTTTTTCTTTGTCCTAAATTTTTATTAGCTTGGCTGTGATGTGTCCTGTGGATTTCTTTTGGTTTATCCTTTTTGGGGTTCACTGAGCTTCTTGAATCTATACAGTTATGTCTTTTGCCTAATTTGGAGAAATTTCAGGCGTTATTTCTTTGAATAGTTTTTTAACAGCCCCTATCCTCTTTCTTCTTGTCTTCAGAGAGTTTGATGACCAAATGCTAGATCTTTTGTTATATGGTCTCATACATCCCTGAGGCTCTGTTTAATTTTTTTTTTCCATTTTATTTTCTCTTGGTTGTTCAGTTTGGGTAATTTCTATTATTGTATCTTCAAGATTCACTTATTCCTTCCTCTGCCCCCTCCAATTTGCTGTTAAGACCATCTGTTCCTGTTTGCTAATGCTTCCATTATGCAAAATACCAGAAATGGATTGGCCTTTGTAGAGGGGATTTATTAGGTTACAGATTTACAGTTCTAAGGCCACAAGTGTCTAAACCAAGGTATCAGTAAGAGTATACCTTCACTGAAGAAAGGCCAATGGCATCTGGAAAACCTCTCTCAGCTGGGAAGACACGTGGCTGGCGTCCGCTGGTCCTTTGCTCTCAGGGTCTGGTTTCAAAATGGCTTTCTCCAAAATGTCTCTGGGCTTATGTCTCTCTTAGCTTCTCTCTCTCAGCTTCTATGCATCCTTGCTTGTTCTCCCAGGGTGTTTCTCTCTAAGTGTCTGGGGGTCCTCTCTTAGCTTCTCTGGGGCAAACTCTGGGCTCCATCTCTTAGCTTAGCACCTCCAAACATCTGTCTGCATCTCCAAGCATTTGGGTCTGTGTTGGCTCTTAGATTCTCCCAGGGGCAAATTCTGGATTACATATCTTAGCTTCTCTCCAAAATGTCTCTCTCAGCTCCTCTGAGCTCCTGCCCTCTGTGAGGTCTCTTAAAGGACTCCAGTGATCTAATTAAGACCCACCCTGAATGGGCAGGGTCATACCTCCATGGAAATGATCTAATCAAAAGGTCTCACCTGGAGTTTGGTAGTCACATCTCCATGGAAACAATCTAATCAAAAGGTCCCACCCTAATCAAAAGACTATAAGTTTACCCCCACAAGATTGCATTAAAGAACATGGTTTTTGTGTGGGACATAATAGAATCAAACCAGAATACCATCCACTGAATTTTTATTTTAGTTATTGTATTTTTCAGTTCTTAATTTTCCATTCGATTCTTCTCTAATCATTTATTTCTTTGCTGAGCTTTCTATTTCATCATTTGTTTCAAGTACATTTGTAACTTCTCATTGAAGCTTTTTTTTTTTTTTCTTTATCATGGCCGCTTTAAAAGCATTGTCAGATAATTCTAACATCTGTGTCATCTCAGTGTTGGCATCTATCATCATTTCTCATTCAAGTTGAGATTTTCCTTGTTCTTGTTATGATGGTTTTTGATAGAATCCTTATCGTTTGAGGAATTATGTTATGAGGCTCTGGGTCTTATTTAAATCTTCTGATTTTGCTGGCCTCCTCTGACGCTGTGCTGGTGGGGAGTTGGGTAGGTGGGAGTGATGCCTCATTATTGCCAGATGGGGATGGAAATCCAAGTCCCCCATCAGTCTCTGTTGACACCCTTGGGGAAGAAGAGAGCCTTGTTATTGGTGAGCAGGTGTGAGAATTCAAACTCTCCACTATACCTCTACTGATACACCCAGGCTGGGTGGAGCAGGGGTGCCTAGCTCTGCTCCCTACAAGTGGCTTCTCCTAACATCAGGGTGTGTGGGTGGCTTATTACTGCTGAACATTAATACAATTCCCAGCTCTTTACAAGGGTTCCTCTGACACCATCCCAGAAAGGAGGAGCACCTCATTCTAGCTAAGGTCTTGGTTGGGAAAGGTTTAAGACGAATCAGCCACTTACAAAGGAGACCTGTTTCCTTTTAATGGGAAATAGTATTAAGGGACCACAATCTAGACACAGTGGGTGTTTAATGCTATTGAGTTATCACTACTTTTTGGTCTTTTCAGTGAATACACATACATTTTTAAGAAAAATTAAAATAAGTCATTTCATATTGATATTTTAATTCAATTTAATATTATTAAATTTTCACTTATTATTTTATGTATAATTTCTTTTCTGTTAGGCTGAAATCATTCTTCCTAATGACATCAACAGAGTTTCATATTTGCTTTCCCTCTCCCTCCCTCTCACTTTCTCTCTCTTTAATTACCACCACTGAATGCAGTTTAAGACTTCTTTGTGGTTCCTTTTGTCCTCAGGTTATATCCCACTAAAGATTTTCAGCCCAAGCAGTGTATTTAAATATTACTTTAAATACTTCAAATAATTGTTCTCTCTGTGATTATGCCACCAATGTGGTAAACAGATTCATTTGTTTAAGATTTTTAGGGGCTGCTGTTTTTAAATTTAATTTTGTTTTTCATTATATAAACATAGTTCCAAAGTTCAAACTATTAAACAAGGTATATTTTAGAAAAGTCTAGCCACCACCATTGTCTCTTCTTCCATGTTCTCTTCTTCCCCCATAGATAAACATTTTTTGTTACATTTGGCTTATACTTCTATTTTAAAAAAACAATGCACACCACACAACAACACACACACACACACACACCCCAAAAGGTAGCATACAATATACAGTATTCTGCACCATGCTTTCTTCATTGAACTGTATATCTTAGAGAACACTCCATTGGAGTATATAGAGATACTTCTCATTCATGTTTTACAGCTGCATAATATTCCATCAAGTGTATCAACTCATATTCACCTAGTTCTTTATAGATGAGACTGTTTTCAGTTTTTTCCTATTACACTTATGCAATGAACAGACCAATGCATTCATCATTTAATATATTTTACCTCAGTATCTTTTATATAGATTCCTTAAAGTGGGACTTCTGGGACAAAAAGGTAATGGCATATGCAATTTTAGAGAATTTTGGTTTTGATGTGATAGGAGTGAACTGTGAAGTTAAGCATTAGAAAAAGCATAGACAGGATGCTTTTAAGGGATGAGTAAAACACTGATTTAACCCAGGAGATAGTTACATTATTTAGCTTTTTAGTTAAAAGATTTTATTTCTTTGAAGCCCATTACATGACATATGACTCTGTTGTTCATTTTAATTTCTTTAGATTCAACAAATTGCAGTTCCATATGAGGTCATCTGACTCCTTTTCCCGAAAAGGGGGTGGGGAGGGTTCTGTCAATTCCCAGAGAATTTGACTGCCAAATAGCACATCTTGGCAATGGAGGGAAGGATATATTTGCGCATGTATATATAAATATATATGTATATGTGTGTGTGTGTGTATTATTTTATATATATATATATGTATATATATATATATATATATACATATATATATATATAATTTTTTTAAAGCAGGGTTCAATGGGCCTGAATAATCCAGACACTGATTTCTTGTATTGTCTCCTAACTGTGCTTGGGTGGTCGGTCCTAGTGATCAGGGGTGTTCGATCTTTTAATTAGGAAGTTCCATGTGAGACAGTGCTAGGACTTCACACAAACCTCACCAAAGCAACGCCACAAAGAAAGATCCCAGAGGTAAGCGAGTGCAGTTCATAGAGCCCAGGGGATAAGTCGCCAGTCTAAAAGCACCAATTGCTAGGGTTTAATCATTAATCAGACGAAGGGGATCCAAGCCAGGAACCAAGGATTCGCAAGGCCCATTTACCTGTCATATGCCACACACATTCTCTCTCCCTCTGTCTCTCAGTCCCTCCCTCCGTCCCTCCTTCCTCTCTGTTTCTCTTCTTCGTCTAAGATGCTTCAGGGCCCCTCCCTGGGAGCACGCCGTGACAGAGTCCCGCCAGGGGTCACCCGGGAGCATACCCCCTGCGCGGACTCCCCAGGATCGCGGCGCCGGTGCGCTCCGAGGACCCCCGCGGCTGCTTGAGCTCCCTCTTGGCGGTGAAGGGCGCATTTCAATCTGGAAACGCCCCGACACTTCGCGGGTCCCGCAGACCGACGCAGCTTGCGATGGGGAAGGCCCAGCCTCTTCGGATTTAAGCTGTAGCCCACTCCTGCGCGATCCTCTTTTTCCCGGCGGGCTATGAATCCCCCCATCCGGATCTGGGTCCGGATCCCTGCGGGAGGACGTTCTCATCCTCAACCTTGCGGCTCTGCCGGGCGGGGAAGTTCAGCTGTGGGTCCAGCCGAGCCAAGCGCGCTTAGAGACCCGCGTCTCGCGTTCGAGACTGGGCGGAGGGGGAGGGGAAGGGAAGGGGCTGCTGCCTCCTTTCCCGAATCCGGTCCCTAACCACCCCCTCCCCCGCCGTCTGCTAGCTTTCTACAGGCAGTCAAAACAGAGCTAGTGGCCAATTGAGGGGGACGGGAAGCAAAGCCGCCTAACGTTTCACTCCCTCCAGCCGGCCCCCTGGACCCCTCCTCTTGGCCCCCGGCCCTCCCTCCACTTTCCCATTTCTCTCTTCTCCTTAACCTCGCCCCCATCCCCCGCTCATTTCCTCTCGCACCCGGGCTCGCCAATCCCTCTTTCCAAGCCCCTCTTCCAGACCCGGCCTTTTTCTGGATCTCGACCCTCTTCTCAATCTCCGTCTTCACCACTCCCTTCGCCCTGCCCCCCGTCCTTCCTCTTCCCCTCCCCCTACTCCTCGCTCCCCTCGTTCCTCCTTACCCGGTCGCCCCCTTACTCTGTCCCCGCCCACTCTACGCCAGCCCCTCGGCCCGGGCTGCGCCCCACGTGTGGACTGCTGCGCCCTGGCCCCCACTGACAGCCGCCGCCCGCCGGCCCGCCCCGCGCCCAGCCGGGCCTCAAAAAGTCCGCGTCGCGCTCTTGCCCGCCGCATCTTCCCGGCGTCCAGCCTCCCGCCCTCCCTGTCGCCGGCTGCTTGCCCCGGCCCCGCGCAACTCCTCCTGGCTCCGCAGCCGCCCGCTGGACTTGGGTCGAGCCGGGAGGAACCCTTTTCATCTCTTGGGGGAAACTTTTGTTTGCTTGCCTGCTTCTTTCCGGTGACTTTTTGCTGCTTTCCAAAATCTGTGCCTGGAGCGCACGGGAATCCGCCGAGCCGCTGCGAGCAGGCACTTTTTTTCTTTTGAGATTCGCTTTCTTTGTAATTTTACGCCGCAGCCGCTCGGGTTACTTTTGTAATTTCCCGCCCCCCGCCTGCTGGCAGTTCTAGAGTCGCTCGGGGCCGTGGCCCGGGGGATGCAACGTGGACCGCGCGGGGCTGGCGGCTGCACAGTCGCCGCGCCTCACCGCCAGCTGCTCTAGAGCTCGCGCCCCGCGCTGCCGGCAGCCAGGGGGCGGCCGCTCCGTCTGGGGCTGCCGGTAGAACAGGGAGCCCGAGCCCAACCAAGGGCCGGGGTCGAAGAAGGGATTTTTAGACCCTGAGTTTTTCGGCCGGCACAGATTTTGTCTTTCGTCGCTCCATTTCCGTGAGCCTCGGCACCCGCGCTCTCCACGCCCGCGATGGGAAGACGGCGGTGGCTGTGTCTCCAGCTCTACTTCGTGTGGCTGGGCTGCGTGGCGCTCTGGGCGCAGGGCACGTTCAGCCAGCCCCAGCCTCCGCCACCCCGGCCTCAGTCGCAGACACTGCCGCAACAGGTCCGGCCCGTGGTGGGCTCCGACGGCGGGTTCGCGGCAACTGAGTATCGGGAGGATGGCGCGGTGGCGGCTAGCCGTGTCCGCAGGCGAGGACAGCAAGACGTGCTCCGAGGGTAGGTTCGGTAGGCGGCACCGCATCCGCGGCGCCCGGCATGGTGGGTGGTGGGGGAAATCCTAGGCTAGAACGCTTTTGATCCACCCCTACCCGACCCAGTATTTAAGGCTAGAGCCGCGGCCCCCTCCCACCAACAGACCCAAAGACCCACAGTTGGCGCCTCCCTCTGCAAATCCCCAACCCCACAGCTCAGCTGGCGGAAAACCCTCCCTAGGGAGACTGGGCGGCGGGAGGGTTGGAGGCCCTCGAGTGCGGATCGCTGATCACATGCGGATCGCCGATCGTATGCGGATCGCGGAGCGTAGCCCGCGTTGCGGGATCGGGATTTGAATGTGGGGGTGGGGAGTGGGCCTTGTTCCGCCGCATGCCAGAGCCAGTGTAGCCTGCCGGCTCCCCGCCGTCGGAGGAGCTGCTCGGGAGCCTTTTGTTTGAGGACGTGTGCGGGGCATAGGGCGCACTCTCTAATCATCAACCCCAGCGCTCCACCTTCCGACGCGCTTTCCTTGACATGTCGGGGCCAAAGTAACAGTTGATTAAGGTGTGATGGATTTGTGAGCGAAAGCAAGGATTTTCGAAACGGAATGTTCCTTTGTTCTCTGCATCCGGAGGCTAGAATAGTAGCAAATTATATGTTTCCATGTCTGTTTTCGTCCTTTTAAAAAAGGCAAGCAAGGGAGGACAGATGAAAGGGAATGTTTCGAAGTTTCTGTCGCTCCCCCATTCTAGCCCACTTATTCCCACTTCTGCCCCCTAATCCCAAAGAATTTGAAATGTAGCTTTGGTTGTTTGGTTAATGGGTTTGTTAACCTGAAATCTACTCTCTTGAGCTATTGCTTACGAAAACCACTAATGTGTTATGCACCCCTTCCTTACGTCTGGTGATCACGCTTGTCCATCGCAGGCCCAACGTGTGCGGCTCCAGATTCCACTCCTACTGCTGCCCGGGATGGAAGACGCTCCCTGGAGGAAACCAGTGCATTGTCCGTGAGTGCATAGATGGGATTGCAGCTTGAGGCCCCGCGCGTGGCCCCATCTAAAGGCCGGTCTCTTGCATTCACGAAGTCACTTGGACACATGCTCGCATTAGAATAGAATGTCTACATAGCAGTGATAATCCGGTCGCGGCCCTATTTGAAATGGTGGAAAAGAAGCAGTTTAAAGTTGCCTCACTTGACTCTGTTGAAGGGCAATAATGATAAAGCATTCAAAAATACTTGGAAGTTTTATCTTTCTGTGTCTATTAATACAAACTGAAGGGAGAGTAGAGCAATTCTCTAGATAACTGAAAACCACTTTTTTTAAAAGAGTAGATAAGACCACAGTGTGATTATGTAAATTATTTGCCTTTTGGCTCTGCATGAAGTTTATAGGCCTCATGAAGATCATGCTTTCTTAGGCGTTTTTACAAAACCACTTTATTTTCTGTGGTTTCATCTCTACACCCACATAACACAGATATGAAAGGAACACTCACAGATTTAGAGCTGACCCAGGTTGGCAAAATTTTTGCAAGAGAGATCCAAGTGGATCTTTTTAGAAAACATTTAAATTTAGGGTTCCAGACCCCAAATCTCATTGTGTGCAGCAAATTTCCGAAGTGTGAATTTTAGAACTTGTAAAGTGATACACCTGCATCTGATCTTAAATGTTTCAATTGTTTTATTCAGTTTCCCAAATATTTTCTCAGCGCTCCAAATTCTACTTGACTGTCTCATTAGTCATCAGCCTTACAATGATGAACTATGGAATGCCTTATTTTATATGCCTGTGAATTTGTGAATTGAAGTGTGACTGGCCTTCTCCTTTGTGTTTTATATCACAACCACATTTGTCTTGTTGGGGGTGTGGGTGTATATCATATACAGCATATTCATTTAGAGTAAATCCAGTCTTTAGATTGATCTCCATATTCTCCAAGGAAAAGACAGTTATGCATTTGTGAAGAGGGGAGAGTTAAAACCACACTAGCTAAGGAATAATGAGGATGTAGTGGGATCTCTAACTCTATATTTATTGGTTTTGTGGGTTTGAGATGGACCCTTAATATTATTTCAGTGCAACGGTTTTAAAAGGAATCAAATCTCAACTGTTATAAAGACCAATTTCTTATTATTTTTCCTATCCTAAAATCCCACAATTTCCAGTGATGAGACAAAAATAGGAAACAACAACTGTGTACTTTAAATGGTTCATAAATATTTTAAAGAAACCCTTGATTATAAACCTTTGCTTTTATTTAAAAAGAACAAAGGGAAGAAAATTGCATACTTTCTAATATAGAAGTCATGTATGTGAGGCTTTTATGTAGAGTGCATTTACTTTTTCAGGACAGTAGGGCATTACCATGGCTGCTTTAAACTCACATACATGGTTTCCTAGACTCCTGAAACAATCAACGTCACTCACTGCACACCTGCCTTACTACCCGGGAGTGACTTGGGCACTGTGGAAAGTCTGACTCAGTAAGTGTAATGAAGGTGACTTCTATTATTGAGTTGGAGAGCAGCCGAGGAGAAGGGATCAGTTTATGGTACGTGTTGAAAATCTATAAAGTCAGATTTTATTGGATCAGCACAGAATGGGAATTCCAGAGAAAAGGGCCTTCCAGAATATTTCCAGAAGAAATATATGTATGGCCCTATGAGTGTCAGGTTTAAACACTTTTAGTCTTTGAGTAATATTGTGCCTTTTACTTGCATAGAAGATCTGCTTTGAAAACCTCTGAGTAACAGTGAAAATTCTAGCTGTATTTCTATTGCTCGAAATATTTGGGTGCTTATGAAGTACATTGGAATGTACACATAAATCTATAAAAAGCATAAACTTTGGAATGATCTTTATAGCCCCAAGAAACATATACAACAGTGTGTCAAGATGCAGCTACAAAATTATTCATTGTTGGCACATTAGAAAAGTAATCCAAGTACTCTAGATTATGAAAAAGCACAAAAAATAGAGGGAGAAAGCAATGCCTTTATATTCCCTTATATGTGTCACATATCTAAGTTTTAACTTTTAATGTTCTGCATTAAATTCAGTTGTTGAATTATTTTGACATTTGAAATGATCGTTACGGAGGTAATAACCAAATTAAAACTATTACAAATCAGTATCAAGGATGTTAATTCTAGGCTTTTCTGGTGATGATGAATTAAGTTATTTATTATATATTTTTTTACTGTATCTATATTCTATCAGTTAGCAAAAGAAAATCTGAGACAATTTACAAAAAGAATAATATAGAAATTGAAAATGAGGACTTAAGATTAATTTTTTCATACATTCACACTTTGAAATTCTTTTTATATAGAAAAATATTAAAACCATTAACTTCTGGAATTTAATCTGTTTGACCTTGATCAGGCTTCAAGAGGAGAAGAGGATATTAAAAGGAAAATATATTTCTGAAAATATTGGAAACCGAATGCATTTGATTTGAATCTTACTATTTCATTGTTATTGGTCTCAATTGTGGCCTGAAAAAGATCACTGAAGTACTTCCAAACTTCCAAATATTTGTTTCCACAAGGATGGAATTGACTTTCTCACTTTCCATTGCTTTTTTATCTTGTTAGAACATGAAACAATGGAAAAGTTTGCTTATTAATTGATTTTTTGTGAAAATATGCTGTGAACTGACTGCATTTTGCTTGGTGGAATAACAGTGGGACGAGGTTGTCCTAGAATCATAGCATCTGAGACTTGAAGAGACATCAGAGTACATCCAATGGAATCCCTTCATTTTACCAATGAGAAAAGTCAATCCAGAAAGACTAATTTTTTTCCCCCTAGAGCTCATAGCAGGTCAGTGGCAGAGTGGGAGCTCAACTGCAGACCTGTTGAGCTCCCTGTGCTCTTTACTGGGCCATACAACTGCCATCTGCATCACTGAGCTCTCAGCACCTAGGCCTTTCTCTCTCTCTCCCACCTGTATTTCTAGGTGTCTTTGTGTGATTGCAGGAGGGGCAAATACTTAGGTGAAGCACACCATAGTCTGAGGTGGGTGTGGAGAGAAAGACCTAAATGCTTCTTGCTTTTCACTAGTTCACGGATATAGAGTAATGTTGAGTACACACCTATGGCTATGACTGCTAACAGCAGAGGATGACCAGTCTCCAGCCCATCAGACCTTCATTGGGTTGACCATATGGATAGGATACTTTGGATACCACCCAAGCTTATAGTAAGACTCTACCTGCTTGGGGGCGGGGGAGGAGCTTTGAAATAAAACAGTATTCTTGATGAGAATTTATCATTGGAAAATTAGTTGTGGTCAGAAATTCTGGTACATTTTAAGAACCAATAGTCATCTCCATGGCAGAAACCATACTCTTGCCTAGAGTTAGTTTTTTGCCTTTACCCCATGATATTTGATACTATTTTCATTTGTAGGGAGTACCGATATGCTAGCCATGTCACGTAAATGTCACAGAGCAATTTTAAGAGAAAAACAATTATTGAGTTACTTTATTTCTGTGGAAAGTATGCTTTACATTATTAGGGCCCCAGATCTCTTTGATAAAGTTGTGGGTCTTCTCCTTAGCAAAATGCACATAAGCACATTTGCATAAATGTTTACATCTTGTTTCGGGGCATTTGCAGTCTCCTCTGCATCCTTTCATGTATCTAGACTTGGAGCATTAAAGCACAGAGCCATTGTGCATAAAGAAGGAATTCGATTGTGGGAGTGGAGACAAATCCCTTAGCTCATAAATGAATCGACTCTGTATATGGGAGAGACTTCCCATTTGAAGGCACTCTGCTAAAGATTTTGAGTGTCTGTGGTATGTGCTGTGTCAGTGTGCCTAACATTCTTTGCTGTGATGACCCTCATACCTTTGTGTTCACTGGAGGTCACAGCTGCAGGAGGCTTTGCTTCCCTTCATCAAACTGTCACAACAGCTTTTCTGAGCAGCAGGAATAGTCTAGTTGTGGAGATAATATGGGAGAAGAAAGACTGGAAAAGGAAAGAGAGAATTATCAAGAGGAGCAAAGATTGATGATAGGGCAGGTCATACACCAGTGAGAAGGAATGTGCATGGAACCCCTGAGGCTTGGCCAAGTCATTGGAACCTGGAGTCTCTTGTTAGACCCTGGTTCAGCCAGTTTCACATTCACTGTCTCTCTCTTGTGCAGGTCCTTTACATAGCATTCTGTATTTTCTAAGGCTAGGCAGGACCTCTAGGTTTTCTCAACCTGCCCACTCTTTAGGACCAAGGCTGACTTGTCTTAGTAAAATTCTGCCTATAAACTCTTTGCCTTGAATGGAAAGGATGACTTGTATTGATAGGATTGTCAGGAACCTGTAATAACAACATTTGTTTGCACATTATGACAAGGATACTTGTAAGAATTATTCCCATGTCTAGAATGGGTAATTTCATTGCATATATGTAATTCAATATTTACAACACATATTTTGTATCTTAATTTTCAAGTTTCTTCTTTTTGAATATAGCTTTCTTGTTTCATAAACTGTGGCTTATTACATGAGTATTCATTTGCTTTCCTATTTGCTTTCTACAGCAATTTGTAGAAATAGTTGTGGAGATGGATTTTGTTCCCGTCCTAACATGTGTACTTGTTCCAGCGGCCAAATATCACCTACCTGTGGATCAAAATCAGGTATATTTCTTAGATGTGATCTTGTTTACTATATTTCTCTTAAAGTCTTTAGTAAATGCCAAGTGTTTCTTAAATAAGCTGTGATTACTTTCCTTACAATCTAAGTCTGTATTAATCTTTGGAGTAAAAATCTTCGGTGGCATGTATCCTCAAAGGGGAAATGGTTCTCAGTAAGAAAAAATGCTTTAATTTTGGTCCAGCCGCTGTGTGTCTATGTAGTGGAATCAATGGGAGAAGTAATTCTTTGTGAATAATACCTATAATTTATTGGATGTTTACTACATGCCAGCTACTGTTTTAAGTATTTAGCTATATTACCTTATTTAATCCTTATGTAGACACAATGAAATATCATTATGACCCCATTTTACAGAGGAGGGAACTGAGGCATGCATAGGTTAAGCTAATTGCCGCACAATTCAAACACAGTTTGAATCCAGGTACTCTGATGCCCCTGCCTGTGGTCTCAACCCTTAGACTTTGTTGGCTTTGCTTACCCACTGCCACCATATCCTAACTAAGGGGGAAGGAGAAGAAGATTGGAAAGGAATTTACTGAGAGCTGACTATATAGCAGAAGCTTTACATGTATTAACGTTTTGTGCTTTTTACATATTAACTCCAAACAGCTGTGTAAGATAACACTAACAGTGGACTAAGATTGTGCTATTCATGGCCCAGTTAGAAATTGTTGATCTTTATGATCCAAGATTAATCTTTAAGGCCAGCATTTAAGATACCATCATAACAGGGTGGAAGCAGATGTTTTTTATAATTATCAGTAATTAAATAAATGTTTAAAATTTGCTTCAAACTAGTGTTACATTTTTAACATTTCTCTTCAGAAATTTTCCCCCAAAAGGAGTAATATAGGATCTATCTGAAGATAGAAGATTCAGGATTCAAATGAGACTTATTGTTCTCAGAATCTTAGAGACAACCCTTTGCTGCACTTTGTTTCTTTCTTTTTTTTTTTTTTTTTGCTTTATTTTTTATTATGGAAAATTTCAAACATACTCAGATGTATAACAAACTCTCATCACCCAGTAGCCATCAACTCATATGTGTCTACTCTTTTTCTTGTTTTTTTTTTCATTTTTATTGAGATTGTTCAGATACCATACAATTATCGAAAGATCCAAAGTGTACAATCACTTGCCCCTGGGTACCCTCATACAGCTGTGCATCCATCACACTTAATTTTTGTTCAATTTTTAGAAACTTTTCATTACTCCAGACAAGAAATAAAGTGAAAGATGAAAAAAGAGAAAAAGAAAAGGAAACTCTAATCCTCCCCTATCCCTAACCAACCCCCCTCAATTGTTGACTCGTAGTATTGGTATAGTACATTTGTTACTGTTTATGAAAAAATGTTGAAATACTACTAACTGTAGTATATAGTTTGTAAAAGGTATATAGTTCTTCCCTATATGCCCCTCTATTATTAACTTCTAATTGTATTGTCATACATTTGTTCTGGTTCATGGAAGCGATTTCTAGTATTTGTACAGTTGATCATGGACATTGCCCACCATAGGATTCAGTTTTATACATTCCCATCTTTTGATCTCCAGGTTTCCTTTTGGTGACATGTACTACTCTGAGCTTCCCCTTTCCACCTCATTCACACACCATTCGGTGCTGTTAGTTATTCTTATATCTTGCTACCAACACCCCCGTTCATTTCCAAACATTTAAGTTCATCCTAATTGAACATTCTGCTCATACTAAGCAACCACTCCCCATTCTTAAGCCTCGTCCTATATCTTGGTACCTTATATTTCATGTCTATCAGTTTACATATTATAATTAGTTCCTATCAGTGAGACCCTGCAATAATTGTCCTAATGTGTCTGGCTTATTTCACTCAGTATATTGCCCTCAAGGTTTTGTCATCAACCCATTTTTTTTAATATGGTTTTGTTCACTCACCATACATTCCATCCCAAGTAAATAATTGATGGTTTTCTGCATGGTCATACATTTATGTGCTCACCACCTTCACCACTATCTATATAAAAGCATCTACATTTCTTCCACAAGGCAGGAGGGAGAGTCAAAGAAGGTAGAGAGGCAAAAGAAAGAGGAAAAAAAATGACAGCTAGGAAGCAGCAAAAGGAAAAATAACCTTAAATCAAAGTAGAATAAAGAATCAGACAATACCACCAATGTCAAGTGTCTAACATGCCTCCCCTATCCCCCCCTCTTATCTGCATTCACCTTGGTATATCACCTTGGTACATTAAAGGAAGCATAATACAATGATTCTATTAGTTACAGTCTCTAGTTTATGCTGATTGCATCCCTCCCCCAATGCCTCCCCATTTTTAACACCTTGCAAGGTTAACATTTGCTTGTTCTCCCTCGTAAAAGAACATATTTGTACATTTTATCACAATTGTTGAATACTCTAGATTTCACCAAGTTACACAGTCCCAGTCATTATCTTTCCTCCTTTCTTGTGGTGTCTCACATGCTCCCCACCTTCCTCTCTCAACCGTATTCATAGTTACCTTTGTTCAGTGTACTTACATTGTTGTGCTACCATCTCCCAAAATTCTGTTCCAAACCACGCATTCCCGTCTTCTATCACCCTGTAGTGCTCCCTTTAGTATTTCCTGTAGGACAGGTGTCTTGTTCACAAAGTCTCTCATTGTCTGTTTGTCAGAAAATATTTTGAGCTCTCCCTCATATTTAAAGAACAGCTTTGCTGGATATAGGATTCTTGGTTGGCGGTTTTTCTCTTTCAGTATATTAAATATATCATACCACTTCCTTCTTGCCTCCATGGTTTCTGCTGAGAGATCCGCACATAGTCTTATTAAGCTTCCTTTGTATGTAATGGATTGCTTTTCTCTTGCTGCTTTCAGGATTCTCTCTTTGTCTTTGACATTTGATAATCTGATTATTAAGTGTCTTGGCGTAGGCCTATTCATATCTCTTCTGTTTGGAGTACGCTGCGCTTCTTGGATCTGTAATTTTATGTCTTTCATAAGAGATGGGAAATTTTCATTAATTATTTCCTCTATTATTGCTTCTGCCCCCTATCCCTTCTCTTCTCCTTCTGGGACACCAATGATACGTATATTATTGTACTTTGTTTCATCCTTGAGTTCCCGGAGACGTTGGTCATATTTTTTCATTCTTTTCTCCATCTGCTCCTTTGCGTGTAGGCTTTCAGGTGTTTTGTTCTCCAGTTCCTGAGTGTTTTCTTCTGCCTCTTGAGATCTGCTGTTGTATGTTTCCATTGTGTCTTTCATCTCTTGTGTTGTGCCTTTCATTTCCATAGATTCTACTAGTTGTTTTTTTGAACTTTTGATTTCTGCCGTATATATGCCCAGTGTTTCCTTTACAGCCTCTATCTCTTTTGCAATATCTTCTCTAAACTTTTTGAATTGATTTAGCATTAGTTGTTTAAATTCCTGTATCTCAGTTGAAGTGTCCGTTTGTTCCTTTGACTGGGCCATAACTTTGTTTTTCTTAGTGTAGGTTGTAATTTTCTATTGTCTAGGCATGGTTTCCTTGGTTATCCAAATCAGGTTTTCCCAGACCTGAACAGGCTCAGGTCCCAGAGGGAAGAAATATTCAGTATCTGGTTTCCCTGTGGGTGTGTCTTAGAAAATTGCTCCACCCTTTGATGCCTTGGGTCACTGTGCTTTTCTGCCCAGCAGGTGACACCTGTTAGCCTATAATTCTTGACTGGTGTGAGGAGGTATGGCCATGTTCCCCCAGGCTCTGGGGTCTGGTTCTGAATGGAAAGGGCCCCACCCCTTTCCTCCTAGAAAAGACAGACCCCCCAGGTGGAGGTAATTAGCATTTCAATGGTCTCGCTCTCTGCTTGTGCTGTCTCCACCCTTCCTAGAGTCACAGCCCTGGAAACTGAAAATGACTGGGGCTTTCTCCACTGAGCCAAAAAAGAAACAGATAGTCCCCTTCAGACCCAGTCCAAGGTGACCCTCCAGCTCTCCCAGGTCAGTCGTCACCCAAAGCCTCTGTCCTTTTTTTGGGGATGCATACCTGTAGTGAGCAGTTCACACTCGCTACTTAAAACCCCAGTTGGAGCTCAGCTGAGCTGTATTTGCTTGCTGGGAGAGAGCTTCTCTCTGGCACCATGAGGCTTTGCAGCTCGGGCTATGGGGGAGGGGGTTTCACGACTTGGTTCTGCAGGTTTTACTTACAGATTTTATGCTGTGTTCTCAGGCATTCCTCCCAATTCAGGTTGGTGTATGATGAGTGGATGGTCTCGTTTGTCGCCCTGTAGTTATTCTGGATTATTTACTAGTTGTTTCTGGTTTTTTGTAGTTGTTCCAGGGGGACTACTTAGCTTGCACTCCTCTCTATGCCGCCATCTTGCCCGAGTCCTGCACTTTGTTTCTTGATCTCACAAATCTGAATTTCCTTTCACTTTTGTAATCCAAGATCTTGTCTTCTCAAACATCTGATAAAAATTCTAGTTTCATATTCTTAGAATATAATCTGCAATTTTCACAGCTTTTTAAATCACATTTTTCAAATTCATCAAGACGTCTTTGACCACCCTGATCAGCAATTTCCTGCCCTACTCACCTGAACCTCTCTAGCCCAGAATGCCTAAAAGACACCCTTACCCATATGCTCAGCTTTCTAGCCCTCTTAGTTTTATCATGTATGCCTTCATGAAAACCCAATCCTGGAGAAGTTTCACAATTTAGTTTCTTAATTCCTCAAACTAGGGAGGTAAGCGTCCACTCACCCACTTCCAGTTTATGGTTCCTAATTTCTTAGGAATCCATGCATGTACTTGGCCTTGAGTAGTACTCATTCCTTTCCTTGACTTCTTTAATAACACTTGCCCACAGCTATTCTTTTCTTGGTTACTATTTTTTTTTTTTTTCTCTTTCCTGTATTTTCTTCATCAGCCTTCCATTCAAAGTTTGGTATTCCCAAGAGTTCTATTCTCTCTGGGCAAACTCATATATATCCTCGACTACTGCTAATATGTTAACTCAATAATTATCTCCAAACTAGATCCCTCCACTGAGCCTTCCCTGTTTGACATCTCCACTTGAAGGCTTAGTAGGCACCTGAAACATAATAGTATGTTCAAAATGCAACTTTTGTTCATTGCTGACCATGGTCTACTTCTTCTACAGGTTTTTCTGCCTCAGCAAATGGTACTGCCATCCACCCTGTTACTTAAGTAACTACATCTTCTTTTTCTCTCATACCGAATCTTTTAACCAGATCAGTAGGTTCTGCTGGCAAAATATATCTCAAATCCATCTTCTCCTTTCCATCTCCACTGCTACCATGTGGCTCAAACTACCCTCATCTCTCACCTGGACTGTTGTAATAGCCTCCCGACAGGTTCCCTAGCTTTACCTTCTGCCCTCTTCAAATGCGTTCTCTGCACAGAAGCTAGAATGATCTTTTAAAATTATAAGTCACTTCATTTCATACTTATTTAAATCCTTTCAGTAACTCCTGTTACATTTAGGATATAATACAAAACTCTTCTGTGGCTCAGGAGGCCTTGCATTATCTGGCTTCTGTCTACCCCTCCAAGACCTCCTCTTCCCACTCTGCCTCTTTTTGTCCACATCAGATCTTTCAGTTCTTCTAAAGAGGAAACACTTTACCATCCCAAGGCCTTTTGATTTGCTGGTTCCTCTCCCTGTGAAGTTCTTCTCTGGTATTTCCTACCTCATTCTCGTTCTACAGGCCTCGGCTTAAGCCTGGTATCAGAATGTCTTGTTTGACTCCTATAGCTAAATTCCACCTTGGCTCTAGGGTATTCTGCTTCACAATACAGTTTCCTTCAAAGGACTTATCACAACCTATAATTATTTCCTGATATTTGTTTACTTGTGCTTTGTCTCTCTCCCAACTGGATGTAAGCTCCCTGATGGCAGAGAGACCAAGCCCATCATGGTAACATGGCATTGAGTTCACACTGGGAGGGCACATAGCATCTATATTCTGAATGAATATATGGGTGCCTCCTGAGTACTAGAAACTATGCCTGTAGTCACCTTATATTGATGTATTTTAACACTGGAAGTATAATATATTTTAGACGCATACCAAATACCATTTTATAACAGATAATGTCCATGTATGCACTTATGACAATTAATGATATGTTTGTTTAGTAACATTTACTTATATAGAATGTATTTGTCATTGAATTGGATATTTAGGTTGGTTTTATACCTATCACATACTGTAATTGCAGTGACTAGCATTTTTATATTTTTTGTTGTTCTTGGCAGTTCAGCAGTGCAGTGTCAGGTGCATGAATGGTGGGACCTGTGCAGACGACCATTGCCAGTGCCAGAAGGGATACATTGGAATTTATTGTGGGCAACGTAAGGAATGATTGGAATTTACTTTATTTATTAGAAATTGTTTGCTTTAGTGGGTTTTTCATACTAAGTCATAGTCTAAGATCTTGTGAAACTTAACATTTCTTTTAAAATATAATTTTATGTTTTAAACTGTACCTTACGACTGAATTTTTATAACTTGTATCCTCTAAGAATTTTCTAGCTCTTTTAGAGTTTTTGTGATTTTGAATTTTGCTACTGTTGAATATTATTAGTGCTTTATCACATTTGCGAGTATCACAGGTAAATACTTGTGTGTTTTCCTTTTATCTTCCTCCACAAACATGTACTCCTTACTGGAAAAGAAATGATGATGCTTATTATAGTTGCTTTCTCAGTCTCTGTCTCTCTCTCTCTCCGTATGTGTGTGTGTATGTGTGTGTGTGTGTGTATATATATCTGTATATGTATATTATTTTTTAGGATGTCTCAAAATCAACCCCAGGAGAGCCAATCTTGTAAATTGTTGTTTGCTCAAATATATTTAATACCATAATACAGAGATGTTTTGTGAAAGAGGGAGCTATAATCCAGCAAAGCTTTTATCTTCACTGGAAATATCCTGTACTGATCGAGAAATAGCCTTTAGTTTCTAGATTGTGACATATCACTGGGCAATACTTTAGATTAGTGTTTCTCAAATTGTGGGACTTTTATGGGATGTTGTATACTTTTAAGTGTGGGTGAGTTGAAGGATGTAACATTAAATAAAGTGAATCAAAAATACTAAGTAAGCCCCTTTTTGGTTCATTTGTATTTCATCTGATTTCATCAGCTCTATAGAGACCAGGTAGGTTCCCTGCTAATCTTCAAGCCCCATCCCCCACCCCCAGGAATTTCTGATCTCTTTTTTAACATGGAAAGACCAAGGCTCAGGCATGCAAGAATATTTAGCTTCATTTTAATTAATGTTATTTTATTTCTATTGCAATTCTTCTTAGGGTTGCATTCTAGCTGGGGTAATTATAACTTTCCATTTGATTAGTGCTGTTTCTTTTAAAATACTTTTAAGTAAAAAGATGATTCTGTTTAAAGAAAAATATTTGGTAAAGGTCAGAGGTTGCCCATCTTTTTCTGAAAAGGCCAGATAGTAAATATTTTAGACTTTGTGGTGTCTGTTGCAACTACTCAAATCTGCTATTAAAGAGGAAAAGCAGCCTTAGACAATAGGTAAGTGAATGCATGTGAATGTGTTCCAGCAACATTTTATTTATGGATACTGGAATTTAAATTTAATATAATTTTCATGTGTCATGAAATATTCTTTTTCTTTTGATTTTTTTCAACCACTTAAAAACAGGGAGTAGGAAGATTTGACCGGTGGGTCATAGTTTGCCAGCAACTTGTATAGGTGCTGCTCACATAAGACAGAAGTTGTTAGGGTAATCTGAAGTTGACTGAAGTTTGGGAGATAGATCATTGAGGTACTTAAGAAAATACAGTTCACTGGGGCCAGTTTTCTAGCAAGAAGAGGCCAGTGTTATAATTCTTCTAGGCTAGGGTTGGCCAGGCCAGAGCAGGAGAGAGCCAGATAACAGCGGAATAGAAAGTTGCAACAAAGTTGCTTTTTTCATGGATAATTTTTTTCTATTATGTTCTTTGTACATTTAGGTATTTTCCAAATTTTACACAATGAGCACCACTTTATAACTAGAAAAAGTAAAAAAAAATTACGAACATAATATTTAAAAGAAGGCAGATTTTTGCCTTTTTTAATGCCTCAAAAAATGTTAGGAGAGCCAACTGGATCCATGTTTTACACATTTCAGTAGCCAGAGATGAGATAAAATTATTCTTCTTAAAATTCAACCTTTAGATCTATAGGGGGAAAAATCATGATTACTTTGGAAACACGGGGAAATAGCCTTGCCTACACTGACCTTTCAGAGTATTTACTCGAAAACTTGAAAATGTCATAAAACTAGACATTTCAGCCTGAAATCAGCTGCCATATCTGTCTTGGGTATGTGTATATGTATTTATTTTTCTAAAGGTGTGCAGAATGTGCTCTGGTAGTTGTGTCCCTTCCCAGTCACACAGAAATAGGAAGGTCGGGATGGAAAGTACTTTCCCTTTCTGAGAGAGAGAAGCTTTTATGTTCTGTTGCCCTTGTGTAAAACCACATTTATACATTCACATTTTCCGTCCAGGGGAAATTGAAAGGTAAGAGGTCAGAAAATAACATATACCTGAAAATCTGTTCTCTAGATAACTCAAAGGATGACACCATTTTTGTCTAACATGTATTTCAGGGATAATAGGCATGTGATACAAACAAAATACATAACTAACAAAATTCGTTACTCAGCAAATAAGAGAGTGAAGGTATACTAACTTATTGCAATTTAAACTAGTAGTTATCAGTTCAAGAAATGGCTTAAGAAAGACCACTTTCTAAGTTGTGTTATATAGAGAGAGTGCTGCAGTACGGAGAATAAAAAAGCAGATTTAACAATTTCCAGTTTGTGAATCAGAAAAGTCCTAAAACACGATGTTTGCTAAAATGAGGATTGTGGAAGCATTTTAGCTGCTTAATTTCTTTCCCAGAAATGTAGACTGCATTCTTTAGAAAGCACTCTCTTATTTCATTCAGGAATGTTTATTATCTACTGTGTACTCTGCACTGCAGGGTGCTGGGAGTACATCCCCAGGCCTCACAGAGCTTATATTATGGTGGGGGAAGACAACAAGTAAATGATAAGTAAATATGTGATATAAATTTAGGTAATGATAAGTTCTAGAGGAAAAATAAAAGCAGGGTTAGGGTGTGACTTTTTGGGTGAGGATTAGAGGTTCTCTGCTATTTTGGGAGTGAGGGAAGGCGTTTCTTAGAAGATGAGGTATGAATGCAGACCTGCGTCATGTGAGAAAGTGAGCTGTGCTTTAGGTCCATAAGGAGGAGGGTTCTAGGTATAGGGAACAGCAAAGTCAAAGGACCTGGGGTGGGAGCAGCTTCCATATATTTTGGAAACCATAACCCTACTGATGTGGATGGGGTAAAGTGAGCAAAGAGAATACTGATAGGAGGTGTGTTCAGAAAGGGAGGTAGGTAAGCCAAGGAAAGAAACTGGGATTTTAACCTAAATATTATAGGAAGCCTTTGGAGCATTTTAAGCAGTGGAGTGATGTGATTTGATTAACTTAAAAAACTGGATTGTAGGAAGGGCATGAAACAAAGCAAAAAGGACAGTTAAGAAGCTACTGCAGAGTCCTGGGGAACGATGCCACAACTGTAATAGTGAAGCTGTGATAAGTGACTTGGGAGGGAGAATCTATGAGAGAAGTGTATGCTGATGGATTGGGCTAGAGGGTTTGGACTGAGCACCTGGCTGAAGAGTGGCATCATTTCCTGATATGGGAGATTAAATGGGGAGTGGGTTGGGCAGGGGGTGTGATGGGGCTGAGGACATGGAGTATCAAGAGTTCTGTTTTGGATTTGTTAGTCTGAGATGTGTGTTAAATCACCAAGTGGAAAGATCTATGAATTCGGATCTTAAGAGAGTCAAAGATAAAGAGATAAACTTAGGAAAATATGGATTGAATTTCTATATAGATAATATTTTAAGCACAAGTCTAGTTGGAGATCACTAGGAAGTTAGAGTAGATACGAAGAGGGTTGAAGCTAGAGCCATGGTCCAATCCAACATTTTAAGGTGGGGAAAAAGGAAGAGGGGCCAGCAGAGTAGAGGAAGACAAAGGAAGAGGAGGAAAACTGGGAAAGCATATCATCCTTGGAAGAGAAATGAAGAGTAAAGGTTTATTTGCCCTATACCAAAGTAACAGGCTTTTGTTTCTTTCCTGTTCCTTTTTTTTGTTTTTTTTTTTTTTTTGTTTTGTTTTTTTAACATTTTAACCTAATTTAGAATGTAATTTTTATCTGATATGTTTTTGTAGAAGCAACCACCATAATTTCAGTTTTGATGCCAGGGATGTGATCTATGCTGAGTATTACAAGAGTCTGTCTAATGAAAGTGTACATCTGTCATATCATCTAGCACAAAGTAGGTGCTCAGTAAATGTCTGCTGAATAAACATGTTCTTGAAACCTCCACGCTTCTACAGTACATGATCAGTATATTCCTTTCTTTACAGACCAACCAATGTAAAATAGGGAACACTT
The DNA here is from genome assembly GCF_015220235.1 of Choloepus didactylus. Taxonomy (NCBI): domain Eukaryota; kingdom Metazoa; phylum Chordata; class Mammalia; order Pilosa; family Megalonychidae; genus Choloepus; species Choloepus didactylus. The sequence continues at coordinate 69,857,606 of NC_051319.1, read as the reverse complement.
TTGCCTTCTTCAGACTGCAGCTAAGAAACCAGCTCATAGTTGCACCTCTATTTGTCTCTTCTCCTCTGCCTTTCGCTTCAGTCTCCCTCAAGGTGTGAGCATTTTTTTCTTCCTGGGTGGCCACATTCTTTCTCTAGTGGAAATTTTGGCATGCTGAAGTTTCTTCCCAGCTCTGCTGAAATGTAAATTTATGTTTCCATTATATTTTTTTTAATATTATTTTATAACATAACTTTCATCATAACTCTTCCAAAGAAGGAGATTTACCTCCTATTTATTTAATTATTTTGGTTCCAGTTTTTTATCTGTATTTTCTACTTCTCTTCTTTTGCTTTTGCTCTTCGGTGTAAAATTTGGATGCTATAAAGCAAGTCTTGCTTTCCATAAAAATATTCTGTAGTGAAAAAGAGGAAGGGAATTAAGGTTTATGGAGCACCTGCAAAGTGCAGCCGCTGTGTGCTTTGTTTTATACACCATTTTAACTTCATCCTCAGACTGGGGTGTATGGTAGGGGCCATCAGCCCCATTTTACATGCTGGGAGATTGGGAATGAGAGTGCTGATTTACTAGGAAGTGCTGGGACAGCAAAGCCCATTATCTCTTCACTACATCATTTGGCTTCCTAAAATAAGGGGAAATGCTGTGAAATTTTGACATATTGCAGGATTCTTTCTAGTACCTATGATACGTTGAGAGCTACAGCAGGTGATGAGGATACAAGGGCCAACAGGCTCTGAGCCCTGCCCTGGAAGAACTCACTCAAACGAGATTGGAATATAAGCAAAATGGCCGTGTCTGCTGTTCTCTCTACCTTTTGTTCACAGGACCCCTTTACATTTCTTAATGTTATTGAGGACCCCATTATTTTATAGGTTATGCTTCTTGATTTTTTACTGTATTAGAGATTTAAACTGAGAATTAAAAAATTCCTTATTAATTCATTAAAAATAGCAACAAACCTATGTTACATGTTAGAATAATTTTTTAATGAAAAACAATTTGTTTTCCCAAACCAAAAATTTTAGTGAGAAGAGAGGCATTGTTTTACATTTCAAAAATCTCTTTAGTCTCTGTCTTTAATATCAGACAGCCTCATAGCTACTTCTGTAATCAGTCTGTTGTGATGTGTTGTTTTGGTTAAAGTATTTAAAGAAAATCTGGCCTCACACAGATATGTAATTGGAAGGGAAGGAGTATTTTAATAGCTTTTTAGCGAATTGTGGATCTGTCATGTAGCCTCTGGAAAACTCTGGTATATGCTTGTGATATCATGAGAGTGAGATAGATAATTTTAGTTGTATCATGAACATATTTTTGCCCTTGTGGATCCCTGGGGCACACTGAGAACTACTCATCTCTACACCATGATAAAAACTTTAATACAAGTGTGTACCTAGTGTGATCAGGATCCTCAGGAAGGAACAAGTACAAATGTGGAGGATGTTTTAATTGAGAAAGTACATGGCAGTTTTAGAGTAAATGAAAATGTGGGATTTTAATTAAATATCTTTGGTTTCACTGTATCTTCTATATAAATATCATTAAATTGCTCTTCCTTACCCCATCACACGAAAATGGCTGAACAGATTTTTTAGAATGGTATGACCAAAAAATAGTTTGTACTCATGAAATTCCTTTTAAGAAGCCACAGGAAGAATGAGAAAGGGGATAGTTAGTGAAATTGAGCTTTGAAAAGAGGCCTGTGTGACTGTCGATGGCAGAAGTTGCATCATGCATTTTAACATGCTCTGGACAAAGGAAAAAGAAACCTGAGCACAAGTTGACTTGAGCACAAGTCAAGTCGCCAGAGATGATAATTTTGCTCCAACTGCTTCTCACTTGAATAACACCATGTTGTATGCCCCAGGAGAGCATTAGCGTGGATTTATCTATTTCATGATGGCGGCTTGACTGTCTTTAAGGAATGCTGGAGAGTTGAGGTAGATGTGGAGTAGGTTACGTGATCACCTGCTTCTTGAAAGACTAGGTTTAACCCATTATGGATGAGCTCTTTCCAGAAGTCCACGTACTCTCCTACCTGGGATGTGGAAGCTCTGTTTTGGAAGACCACCTACCCAGGGTAGATCCGCATGTGATGGTCACTGGCAGAATGCTCTTTCCTCATCCATGTCTTACAGGCTAGCATTCTTACAGTTACCTTTCTGGGAAAATGACCTCTCATTTACATTTCATACTGCTTGATAATCTTTAAGGAAAATCCCTAACGTTTTCATTAATTACTTTAGATTCGCGTTACCCTTTTGCAATATATCTTTTTAAGAGTTGAAGTCTTCAGATCCTGGCAGTTGTTTCTGTGGAGTGACACACCATGTGGAGTTCTCTGACAGGTCTTTGTTGTCTTCCACATCCCTGTCCACCCCTGTCTTTCTCATGCTCTTTGTGCCTTTTTATTCTTTCTTTTATTCTCTGTATTTATTCATCTCATTTGCTGCCCATCCCATAGTTCAAGGCAATGGTGAGTTGGACATGCTACATAGAACCTGTGACCCACACTGCTGCATCCAAGTCTCAGCTTGGGCATGGGTGAAGAAGCAGAAAGATGTGGTTCTTAAGGAGATGTGCTTGTGCAGAGGCACACAGAATTCTGTCTTTGATAAAAGCATAGCTGCAAACAAATATTTTAAGGCTTTTGGCACAGCGATGCTTCAGATGAAAGATAGCCTCTGTTCCCCGGTGCATTTTGTTCTTGCTACCATCAGCAGAACAGAAATCATGCCATACATTCTGGATGATGATAGGCAATGCAGTTCAATATTCCTGGTAAGGAATTAGCAGCATTATGGCATCTTCAGAGATCTGTATATTTATTTGACCTTGCCATTTTTGATATGTACCTCACTTGATGTGCACATAAATGTGTTTTGCCCCCTCTTTTCCCTTTAATTTAAAATGATTAATGCCTCTAAACTCTATTTTTTGGGCACAGGTTGTAGAATACTTTCTCGTCATCTTCATCAGTGAGGACAGAGCGTTTCTGTTCAGCAGGGTGGGTGGGTCAGGAGACACGTTCTTACTATTTTCTCTTGGAGAAGACATGATTCTTGAATTCAGCTGTTGTAGGCATAGGTTGTGGTAATACTTGTCTTAGTTTCCTGAGGCTGCCTTAACAAATTACCACAAACTGCGTGGCTTAAAACAATGGAAATTTATTGTCTCAGAGTCCTGGAGGGTGGAAGTCTGAAATCAAAGTGTCAGCAGTACCATGCTCCCTCTAAAACCTGTTGGCGAGAACCTTCCTTGCCTCTTCCAGGCTTCTGGTGGTTTTCTGGCATTCCTTGACTTACAGTCTCAACTGCTTCCTTCTTTACGTGGCCTCCTCTCCACTGTCAACTGCTGTCTCGTCTCCCCATTCTTACCCCCCATCTCCCCTTTTCTAGTCATACTGAATTGAAGTCTAGTCTAGTTTGGCTTCATGCATCTTCAAAGACCCTATTTCCATATAAGATCACATTCACAGGACAGGGGGGTTAGGACTTTAACATTTCTTTTGGGGGGATGCAATTCAACCCATGCATTTATTTTGCAAGGATTTTAAGAATGATCCTTTAGACAGAGTCTTTCTTGTTGCCAGTCCTGGCTGCTGAGCTGTCAGTCTGTGAGGCAGTGCAGCCCCACGTGGGCAGCTGCTTGGGCTCCGTCCTGCCTGGCAGGATCCCTCCAGACCCTCGTCACAACCGTATCCCGAATCCAGGTCTTCCCTGGTCACAAATAAAAATGAGCCAAAAGGGTGTGTGCTGCATGTGTTAGTCATTATTCCTTGAAAAATGAGGACTGCAGGTTGATTGTATTTGAAAGAACTTATTATATTAACCCAGTAAGGATTGTTTACCTCTTTTCTTTTACAACCTATATGTTCTTTCTATGTGGTTGGTAGTTATTTCTCTTGGTATTTTATGGCTAAAGTTGACGGTACTTTCCCCACCACTTTTCATGTTAGTTTTGTCCTTTCTGCTTTACCCTTTTTTTTCCTGGCTTCTTTTTCTTCTCTCACTTTTGCCTCTTCCTTTTATTGCCCTATCCTTTTTATTTTTCTGTATCACACTTTTCCTCCTTTTTTTTTCTGCCTGCTACCTAGTATTTGCCTCTTTTTTTCCTTCATTTCTCCTTATTTTATTCACTTCCTTATCTATGAATAGATTGCATGGTTAATAGGGTGGAAATGGAAGATTGAATAGTTGTATTGTGATGATGCAAGCAGCAGCAGAGTCAGCCAGATCTTGTGATTCTGAGAAAAAAATAACAATTTTTACTATGTGCTTACTTAATGATGAGAATTACATGAATTGTGTAGACTTTTGTCTCGATATACACTTGAATATATTTACTTAAATGCATAATGTGAACTGTACCTTGTGTTTTAGAGATATAATTTAATGTAAGCCTCTTTTTTGGCAGCATCTTCACACTGCTATATTGTACTTGAAGATTTACTGTAATTAGCTTCTTGCTGTGTTTATATGCAGCTGTCTGCGAAAATGGATGTCAGAACGGTGGACGTTGTATTGGACCCAACCGCTGTGCTTGTGTTTATGGATTCACTGGTCCACAATGTGAAAGAGGTAAGAAAAGGAAAAAAAGAAAAAAAAAAAAGAAAGAAATGAGAAAGTCATTTTGGAGAAGTCTATTTTGGTGGAAAAAAATGTATAATTTTTTATTATGCAATGAAAATTCTTATACTGAAAAAAATTTCTATGTTTCATTCATTATGTCTGTAACTTGAATGGTAAGATTCTGAGCCTGAACTAATAGCAGCAGAATTGTCTTCATGTTTTCCACCAGAGTGATTCAGGTCAGGAGACCAACACTGAGACTATGACAGTAGGATAATTCTGAGTGACTGACTGATAGCAAATTCTAATAATACGCTTAATTCCACCTGGGAGTTCCTGTTGGAAGTGCTGATGCTATTAAAAAAAAAAAAGAAAAAATGTGCCAGGATGTCCTAAGCTGCAAAACCCATACGATATGATGTAAATTGCCCTGACCAACAAGGAAATATATTATTTCCCGTAACAAAGTGTCTAGAGCTAATGGGCTTTGGATTTAACACTGTTACTGTTTCTCTTGGCCCTGCCCTCCTTGGTGTGTCAGTTTTGCTACAGCCTGGAGTTCTTTGCTAATTCTAAGATGGCTGCCAGCAGTACCTGAGGCGACTTGCTTCCTTGTTCATGTCTAGAAAGAGTATATTGCTCCTCTAACCATGGACCATTAACAGCCTCCATAGATATTCCATTAGCTGATTGACTTAAGCTTGAGTTTCTGATCCAACCCGTGGCAAGGAGGGTGGCAGTAATATGTGTGATATAGACTTCTCAGTAACTGCCCTTGGAATAGGGGTGGAAATAAACATCTCCAAAATCTCACGGAAGGGAGGGTTGTACATCTGAGCCCAGTAGAAGTTCCGTTGGGCAGGAGAAAAGGGATCGGGAATGGATGCTCAGTAGGCATTAACATTGGTCATTCTATCCAGCTAAATAGTCAGTCAAGCCAATATGAAACGGTTTACCATGATTTGAACCACATGAAACTCATGGCCTTTAGACAGCTGAACACTTCAGCACTGATGCACTAAGTGATCTATGAATAATGTCCTAAGATAAAATGAGTGTTTCTATGTCAAATAAGTTTAAACTTTATAAATGTTAAAAATAACTATTTAGTGTAGAATCATGAGTAAAAGTAAGCTTAAGCTAACAGTCATATTAAAAATCATAATCTTCTCAATTTTTTGCCCTGTACTTGTTCTAGCATCTAAAGTTGTATAGCACTTTCTTTGTTGTGAAACGTTAGAGCATATAAAAATTATGTTGATGAAATATTATGGATAAGTAGTAGTGAGTGTTTATATAGATACAGAGGCTTTGAATTAATTTATATTTTAGAAATTACCTTCTTTACTCTGACCAAAAACTTCATTTTTTATTCAGGTTAAATGTTGAGAAGGAACTGAGAAATTAGAATTCTATGACTAAACGTGCAAAATATGATATATGCAGCCTTTTAACATATACTTGTATGTATATATACATCAAGGTATTTATATTATTCCTAAGGTAATTGAGAATTCCTGGGACTGAAGTACATTCCACAAATGACAGGGTTTATAGTTATACCTAGGATGATTTTGAATATCTTTACCAGATGCTTTTATTTGGGAAGAAAAGTTAATTATGAAATGTTAGCGTATAAAGATAAGTTATTGAGAATGGAATAACGGGAACTTCCTAAATGACATTAAGTTTATTTAAACACTACAGAATGGAAAATAGTTATGTTTAAAATTTCAAACATAATCATAATTGGTGGAGATGATGTTAATTTTTTCTGGAAGTCATGTAAACTTTGCAGCTCCTTCATCCTAACGCAGACTTCAAGTTCAATTCCTAATTGGCAAAGGAAAGAGTGGCTTCAACTCAGAAGCTTCCAGGCATTACATCACTATTCTTCAGCAGTTATTCGTTCATCAGAATTGCTAGTTCTTACTAAATTTGAGACTCCAATAAAGATTTGCATACTTCTTACATGTACAGGTAGCATGTTTGCAGAAGAAATTACAAAATTAATTAGTTAACAAACTGGTCTTAAGGATATTTTTTAATACATGGGTTTGTTTCTTAAAACTCTTTTTAGTTACTACCCTTCAGTTGAGAGTTCTAAAACTTCATTTCTTCCAAAGAAGGAGGTAATAATTTTCATTCTTAGATTGTGACCACCCATGAACTTTAGTATGTTTAGGAGAGATGTTCAATTTTTTAAAATCTATGATAGCTAATGCTACTAAAATTGTGGTTCATAATTTTTCTCAAGAAACATTAAGTCTCTGTAGTTACAAAAGGAATAATTTACTCATGTTGAGGTTCAGTGAATAGTTATGTGCTGTGTTAACATTTAAGGTCTGTGTTGTTTATTTTTTTAATTACTGAATTTCAAAATATATTCTTTGTTCTCAAAAAAAAAAAAAAAAAAAGACCTTTATAAAATTAGGGATGTATTTCCTCCCTAATGTAGAACACATACGGTTTTCCTTTAAATTGGCCTCTCGGAGTCAGTTGTATGATAAAACATGACTGCTTTTCCAGCTATCTGGACTTTTGGCAGACTGGTTTCCAGACTGGAGACAGAGACTGAGTGGTAACTAATGACTGGCATGATTATGGTATTTAACTTGAGTCTCGGTGCTGGGTAAGCTGAACCTCTTTGGAGTTCTCTTCTCACACTTGCTGATATGTACAATGACCTTTTATACTTAGCATTTAAAAAAGAGTTTTTGTGACCACATGCTGATTGTAAAATGCAGACAGTTCAACTCTGTCCAAAGCACATGAATATACCCAATTCTTTTTAGTTCTATTTCTAAACAGATGCATATGAAAAAAGGATAAGCATTACACTTAATATATACTTGAGAATAAATAGAAAGGGACTCAGCATATGTGGAGGCTTGGTGATTTTTGACCTAGCACTTAACATTTGTTTTTTATTTATAATAAATTATCAATTTATTTATCAATAGAAACTTAATATTTGTCAGTACAAACTTGGTGGGAGGAAGGACAAGAAATGAATTTGCTTACAGGATTTCTGGACAAATTTGTCCAGAGTCCCTGTGTCATCTTCTTTGACTTAAATAATTGTTGAAATATTTTATGAATTGACTTTTTCTTGAAGCTTAAATAAGGACTATCTGTTAGAAATACATCCTAGACCCCCTTAAGTTATGCAAAAATTACTACTCTAAATTGTTTTTATCATGTACACATAATTTCCCTAGAAATCTTCCTTAGAAAACACATTAATTCTGTAAAATTTCAAATGTCCTTATGGTTAGTGGCATTTCCTTTAAAAGGTAAATCTTTCAGTAAATAGTATTTAAAAAGGACATTTAGAGAATTATTTTTTAATCTATTTATAGCATGTTTAAGAAAACTTCATTTTGTTAATCTGCCATCTGAAATGAAAAAAAAATGAGATCAAGAAAGGACATTTAGAGAATTATTTTTTAATCTATTTATAGCATGTTTAAGAAAACTTCATTTTGTTAATCTGCCATCTGAAATGAAAAAAAAATGAGATCAAGTTGTAAATGGTAGTGTTTATAAATTCTAAATTTCAAGACTTTAAGTAAAATGAAAATGGATTGATTTCACTTCAGGATAACTTGCATAAAATTGTACAATGTAGAACCTAATGCGTTAGCTCATACTCTAAAAGCATGCTTAGAAAGGAGTCACTCAGCCACTGCTTGAATACCTCTAGGCACGGGGCAGTCATTCACCCTATCACAAGATATTACTTCATCATTAGAGTCCTAGTTTTTGGAATTCTGCATTATTTTGCTGCTGCCCAAGCTGAACATTTAGCAGATGTATAGCATGTCCCTTATTATCTTAATTCAGTGGAAACATGATGAGGGTGGCTTCTTTTAAAGAGTCAACCACAGTCTACCCCTCAGGAGTGCATGATGGTGACTTGAAGTCTAATTAAAGCCCTTGAGTTATTCTATAAATTTTTATTCACCCACCCACATTTTGGGGTATCAGCTAATCATGAGAACTGCTAAACCTACTCATACCTTATCCATTTCCTCTAAGAAAAGGAGTGGAGAGACAAAAATTGGGATTTTCCTGAATTCTCAGAATTATATAGAGCAGACCCAAGTTTGTTCAGAAATAACTGGTACACTTGTTAATCTATGTTTAGTCCATGGATTTTGGGTTTTTTATGAAGTATGCAGGGTGGGTACAATCTATGAACCTTCAAGAAACATTGCAAACTAGTAGTGTGGCCAGTAATACAGGGGTGTTTGGTGAGGAGAACAAGCTGGTATTTTGGATTCTATATGTATGATTTGATAATTTCAAGAAATGTGTAAGCAGTACATTTTAGGAAAAAAATTCTATTGTAATTTTATTATTCAAAAGAAGTACCTGTTTTATTATTGACCATTTGAAAATAAGATAAAAGAATAAAATGCAATTATTCATAATTCTTCCACTCAGGATTAATTATTATTAACATTTTGGAGGATATACTTTGAGTCTTTTTTCCTATTAATATATAGTGTTCCAAAGAATGGGATCTTGCCATTCTTATTGGAACCTACTGTTCCAGTACTTAGAACTTACTTCTCTTTTCACGTTATTCAATATATTGTATTATATAGTATAATAGTTGCACTGCATAGATATATTATAATAATGAGGGTTATGCATCTACATTCTTTTCAACCATGTTATGATATTGGTAAAGTTAATTCTCTTCATCTCACAGATGAGGAAACTTTTCCCAGATCAAACTTGTGGCAGTAGTGGTATGAAGAGAGGTGTAGGGTTTGAAATAATCTGATTCCAGATCTTAAACTCAATTACTGACATAATTACATTTCTTATTATTTGACATTTAGAATCACTACCAGGTTTCTTTTTGTATTGTTGGTTTGTTTGTATTTTAGCAATGTTGTCATAAAAACCTTTGTTGATAAATATATATCCTTGATTTCAAATATATCTAATTATATAAGAAATGTAATTGCTGAGTCATTAAGTACTTGAAAATTTAAAGCTTTGATATGTTCTGTTTGTTTCCCTTTAGAAAGGCCTTACCGATTTGTATGCCAGTCCTTAGAGATAAGAGTGTAAGTTCCTTTCTGCCCTTATCAACATAGGGTATTCAGACATTGAAATTCTTTTCCTTTGCTTGGGAAAAAAGTAATTGTTTTAAACTGCATTTCTAAGATTACTTGTGAAGTCTAATCTTTGTCCCATTTATTGGCTTTTGGCCTTTATTTTTGTCTATTCATATTCTTTGTCTTTTTTAAAGTTGGTTGTTTGTAGTTTTCTTATTGATTTTTAACAGCTCTTTAGATATTAAGGAGGGTAATAGCTTTATCTGGTATACATAGACAATATTTTCCTAGTAATTCATTAATTTGTCTTTTAGTTTTGTTTATGATAATTCCTGAATTTGGATGTTTTAAATATTATGTAGTCAAGTTTATCAATCTTTTCTTTTTATGGTTTATTCCTTTGGTATTGTGTTTAAAAAAAAAAATCCTTCCCCATTCCAAGATTGCACAAGTCTCTATTTATAGTTCTGTCCTGGTGCTTGTGGGATTTTATTTCTTTTTACCTTTTAAACCACGAGTTAGAATATACAGGATGGTAACTAAAGCAAATTTGTATATAAATATTTAATATTTATTCATCATATATTTGCTTGGTACTTAAGTATTAGGCTAAGTACTTGGGACTTGAATTATAAAGAAGATTCCTATATACTTCCTGTTAATGAGAAACAAATTTGCTGTTTAAGAAACAAAACTAGTCATTTACTTTAAACACTAAGCTGCAGTACAGCACAGAAAATAACCATAATAGGAGTAAGAAGAATTTTACATGAGAACTCAGAAATGCTTCCTGATTAAGGAAGAATGAGAGCAGTCTTCTTGGATAGTTAATTGGAATGAAAAAATTGGAACTCATTTTAGGGGGACCAATACCATAAGACTAATTCCTGTGTTGGTATTTGAAGTCCATTGTGACTGAATCTTACATTAACATGATTTAAACTCCGTAATTAATTACCAATTACTACACCAAACTGATAATATTTGTTTTATAGAAATAAACAGGTCCCCCTTTTCTTGTGCTCTGGAGGTTTATTGAGAAAGAAATTATAGGGAACAGAGAGAGACTGTTACCAACCACAGCTGTCAAACTCACATGTGCCCACACGCACGCACACACACTCTTATTTCTGTACTTGTGAGGCCATTAAGAAGAACATTTTATAACCTTGCACTCTCTAAGCTAAACTTAGCCTTAAATGGGCATCAGAGAAGTACCAAAAGATTTGTGGGAGCTTAACTTTTTGGCACCAGCTCAGAGGACATCCTTATCTTTAATACCATGAAGAATGCAAGGAAAAGAAAATGAAAGGAAAAAAGCAGACAGAGGAAATTCAGGGGAAAGGAAGGAAAGAAGAAAATGAAAGATGATAGGAAAAGGGAGATATAATGCCAAGAGAAGGAGTAAGAGCTCTTGGTTGTATTAAGGAAAGGACTGGGTTTGGGAGAATATAAATTGATTGATTGATCTTATCTGAGTCCAGGGCTCCTACTTCTCAGTCCTCAGTTTAAGTCTCTGCTGTTTAGATCTATGGAATAAGATTTAATGTTTTGGCCAGCCCATTAGATACCCTGGTGTTTTATCCTTCTTTGAATTACTGCAGTGAGTATTTTCATTTATTCCAGCCCTAAGTGCCTTTATTTGTATGTTTCTTTGTTCATTTTTGGTTTATCTACCTTAGAGACAGGGAAACCTGCGATATAAAGCAAAAAATATTCAGGTAGTTTATATTTGTGTAACTCCACAATGTTTTCCTGTTTTCCCATTTCAACATTAGGTTGAAAGACTTTAGAGGTGAACTGGTGTGGAAATTGGGCAAAGCTGCCCCCACAAATTAAATGTAATGAAATATTATTATATAGGATTAAGCAAAAGTAATTAATTATAAAATACTACGTGGGGTTGGGACAGCGAGGTTATATAAAATACACCATTTGTTTTCAAAATCGGAGAAATTAAAAATTACCAAATAACTTCTGGCTCCAAGGGTTTCAGATAAAGAACTATGGAACTGTAATTACCTCATAGAGTTGTTGGGAAGATTAAAAGCAATAACATGTAATGCACTTGACACATAATAGGCAGAGTGCTTGGCATGGTAGGCATCCACTAAGTGTTATTTGCTGTGTTTTAGGAACATCGGGTGTAGTCAAAACCAAAGCTTAGTATTAAGAACCGAGTGACCTTGGAAACCTGATTGATCTCTCCGAATACTTTTTCTGCATATACAATAGGTGTTGATTATGTCAATCTTGAAGAATTTTTGTGAAGATTAAATTATGTAGTATAATATCCGGCACCCAATAAATGATTATTAAATACTAACTTCTTTTTAACTGGTCTCCTCAGTCATCAAAAAGATAGGTGTGGCTGTTGGCTATTTGAAATGGAATGTTCAAAAATGGAATCTTGAATGGAGAAAAACAAGAATTTGGGGACTATTTAAATATACCCAAAGAAAGTTTAATGCTGTTTTCCTTGAAAGTGGAATGAGTCAGTATAAATAGTGTATTTTGGAGGCTCACATTCCTATTCTGAAAATTAAATGAAAGACATAGTTCCTAGCCAGTGCCTAGCACATAGTAAAAGCTCGATAAATGATAAGATATTCTTTTTAAAACCAGAGCCGAGATATGATGTGATCTCTTAGACAAAATTGTTTTGATGGGTGAGGGAGAGATTGTCTCAGGATCCCTGTTTGTCTCAGTTCAGGATGTTTCAGTTTTGAACAATGTAAGTTTCATCATTTTAACCTTCATGTTTTTGACAATATAGATCAGCTGAAAAATACTGCATTTCATTATCCTCTTGCTACCTTGCATGTTATGCAATTGAGTTTTTTAAACCCTTTACCTTTATCTTGTTTGGGCATGCTTGTACTGTAAATACCAGTGTTGCTATCATTCATTACTCATTATTTAACTGGTCTCTTTAAAATGTCTTAATCCACCTCTTACCAAGGCACAAGGCATTGTTCTATGCATTTTACAGTACAATTCGTATGCATGTAAAGTTTACTTTAGCCAGAGTACTTGTAGTCAGTAGGATTTGCATATTGCTATATCTAAGAAGGAGGTCAGAGGTGTCTTCAAAATACACTCCAGAGGTCTTTGACCATCCTCCCCTAACCTTACTTCTCTAGCAAAAATTTGGTATGCTCTCCTCTTACCTTAACCTGCCATGTATAACATTCCTTTATAATAGCAGTCTTCATCATTACATGGTGGCTGTTTATTTACTTGTCTGTGCATCCCTTAAAAGCACAGACTTTTCTTTTAACTTGCCTTTGTGTTCCCTATACTCTACACACTGCAGTATGTGGAAGTCATACCATATATGTTATGATGTACATATAGAGATTCCAAGTAGAATAAAAAGGATGTGCAGGAATAGTAAAGGTCCTTGAATGTTATTGGAAGCTTATTGATCTAGTGTAGCTGCAATTTACAGTTATTGAAAGGGAAGAGTAAGGAATGAAGTAGGAATAATAAACCTTGGCCTTAATATACAAACTCTGGAATGTCAGGGTCAGGTTGCTGCCTTCTATTCCATAGTCACTGGGGAAAGGAATTATGAAGGACTTCTATACTTGAAGGTGGTTATCCACAAAGGTTAATCTGCAGTGGCAAACAAGATGGAATGGAGAGTGAAGAGATTGAAGGCAGAGAGACCATTTTCAAGAATTCATTGCCTGTCAACTATATGGTAGCAATGGATTATTGAGTTTGTATAACATTCTCAATGACTTTATGATTTACGTCTATATATATGTATGTATATGTATATATATAATGGGAAATGGAAAATTTTGTAATATTGGGGGAAAATAACTAAATTTATTGAACATCTACTATGATAAGTGCTTTAGAGGAATTTACACAAAAACCCCAAGATAACATTTTGTTTTTTAAGTCACATTACAAATAAGAAAACTGAGACCCAAAGAGATAAAGCAACTTGCTCAAGTTCACTCAGGTCATAATAAATGGGTAAACTAGGAACTGAACACAGGTGGCATAATTTCAGAACCCATATACTTAACCACAACTTCATTTTAAATGAAAGGTAATATAGACCATATTCTGTAGTATATGACTGCTAAAGTAATACAGTTCCATTTTTTAGAACCATATCATGTCAATTGTTCAATATGAGTAATGATTAACAGGGTTCATGATGCTGATTGAATGAAAGGGTGGCTAGCTATTTTTGCATTCTTTTGTTGGCTCTGCTGAATGCAGAATTGGGGGCAGTTACCAACAGTTTCTGGAGGAAAGGTTGGGGCACTTTTTTTCTGTTAGAGGCTTTATGCCAGAAAGAGACAGCTGATATTGTAGGGAAAGAGAAGGAGCAAAGTAAAATTCCTGAAGTAACAGGGGACATCAAACATTGCTCTTGGTGTCCAATTATAAATACAATATATATTTTAAATATATTGTACTTGGCTCTATATTTTGTTTAACAATGAAAGAAAGAGAGGAAGATGGCCTTCTTATAGATTTGGAAGAATACTTATATAGGATATATCATTTAAGGAGAAATACAGAGGAACTGCTGATCTTCCTGCTTTCCCACCTGCAAACTCTGAATTCATTCTTACCTCCTTTCCCTAGGGCTCTATGGAAGGCTAATCTTTTTATAGTTACCCACAGTTCCAAGTGTGCTGGTTTGGAGCTGTTATGTACCCCACAAAAGGCCATGTTCTTCTAAACCATTCCTATGGGGGCAGAACTATTGTGGGTAGGACCTTTTGGTTCAATTGAGATGTGACCCAGCCCATTCAGGGTGCGTCTTAATCCCTTTGCTGAGTCCTTTATGAGGATAAGAGAGAGAAACACCCTAGAGATGCTAAGAAGGACCCACAGGAGCTGAGAGAGAAAACCACTGGAAACAGAACCTGAAGGTGACAAAACCTGGGAGAGAAGGATCAGCAGACATCGCTATGTGCCTTCTCATGCAACAGAGGAGCCCCAGATGCCAGCAGCCTTTCCTCAGAGAAGGTATCTTCCTCTTGATGCCTTAAATTTGGACATTTGCGTGGACTTAGTACTGTAAATTTGTAACCTAATAAATCCCCATTGGGAAAGCCGATCCATTTCTGGTATTTTGCATTCTGGCAGCTTTAGGAAACTGAAACACTTCCCTAGAGAAATCTTTTTGGTATATACATTTAAGCTTCTTCCATTGAATTCCTATACCCAGATTTCCTTTTTTATGTGATCTCCTAAAATAGTTATTCACAATTCATAATGCTTAAAACAAAATTAAGACTTCTGTTGCTAGCCAAGATAGAGTAACAGGAGCCAGATTAACCAGATTAACTGTCTGCAGAGGACTAAAAAACAGGACATAGTATATGAAATAATGGTTTTTCAAGATATTGGACATCAGGCACCAGAAGATAGTGATCCTGAGAGAAGGGAAACAAGCAATGTGAGCCCTCCAGTTTCCCCAGCCTGCTGCCTTAAGATCTTGAGTATCCAGGCCATGTTTCATGGAGAGAGATCCTAGGCATATCCTGGAAGAGTTCCTCAGTTGAAGAGATGGGGCTTGGATTCCAGGGAGACCAAGGTGACTATAGATCTCAGGACAGAATACTGGAAAGGAGAGAGCTGTATATATAAAGGGAGGGACCTCTGGAGATCTACACGGAGTCCCCCTCAAGTTATCAGCAGAGTACTGATCAGTGTTTGCAAGTGAGAAAACTACCTGAAGCGGGAGGAAGAACCACCTGCAAGACTAGAAGGAATAATGCTTGGATTGCACACAAACCCAGAAATACCACCTTTCTCACAAACCATACTGGAAAACATTCTAATTTTTAGGGCATTGGGTAGCATACTCAGAAAAGTCTTGCCTCGGTAATGGGGAATACTTAGACATAGACTAAATGCTGCTCTTGTCTTAGCTAATTAAAAAAAACATAAACAAAACAAAACAAACAACAAAACAACTTAAAAGCAACAGCCAAAAAGATCAAACATTCAAGAACAAAGTTTAAGAATATTTATAAGAATCTAAAAATGTCAGCACCCAAAAGGATAAAATACACAACTATGTCATTCAATCAAATATTAACAATAAAAAATTTTCTGCAAATTAACACAGGAGAGTAAGACTATAATGAGAAAAAATATCAGTCACTCAAAACACGCAGAACTGATACAGGTGTTAGAATTAGCAGAGTACAAGATTAAAACAGTTTTCATATGTGTATTCCATGTGTTCCAAAAGCTAGAAGAAAGATTCAAAATGTTAAGGTGAGATGTGGAATCTAAATTGAACTTCCAGAGATGAAAACTACAATGTCTGAGATGAGTAATACTTAGGTGGGATTAACATCAGTATGGACATTGCTGATGAGAATGTTAGTGAACCTGAAGACGTAGCAATAGAAAGTATTCAAAATGAAACACGGGAAAGTTTTTTAAATATCACTGAGCTTGTGACAACATCAGGCAAATTAAATACATGTAATTAGAGCTATCCAAAGAAGCAGATAGTAGAATAAAATATTTGAAGAAATAATGGTTGCAACTTTTCTAAATTTGATGAACACTATAAACTGAGAGAATAAAAATGATAAATGAATCCCAAACAAAAGAAACATAAAGAAAGTTATATCAAGGGGCATCATGATGAAATTGCTTGAAACCAGGGATACAGAGAAAATCTTAAAATCAGCCAGAGAAAAAAAGGCATATTTTGTATTGAAGAAAAGAAAATAAGGATGACAGCCAATTTCTCATCAGAAATAATGCAAGTGAGAAGACAGTGGAACAACATATTTAAAATACTGAACAGCAACAAAAAATTCTCTACCTAGAATTCTATACTCAGGAAAAATATCATGCAAAAATGAAATCAAAACAAAGACCTTTCAAACATATAAAAGCAGAAAGAGAGTTCAGCAGACCCACAGTAAAAAAAAAAAAAAAAAGAAATGTTAAAGGCAGTCCTTCAAGCAGAAATAAATACTAGACAGAAAAATGAATCTGTACAAAGGAATGGAGAGCCTCAAAAATGTAACTGTGGGTAAATGTATGATGTATTTTCTTCAATCAAATATATATCAGATTTTGTGGGATAACACTAAAGGAGTACTAGTTTTAGTTTTCCAACTGCCAACACAGTGAATTGGCTTAAACAACAGGAATTAATTGGCTCATGGTTTTGAGGTGAGGAGTTCAAAACTGAGGCGTCAGCAAGGTGATGCTTTCTCCCAGAAGACTGGCATTCTGTGGCTGGCTGCTGGTCATCCTTGGTCTTTGGCTTTTCTGTCAGATGGCAGTGCACCAAGCAGCACCTTCTGCTTGCTTTTCTGAGTCCCGTTGACTTGCAACTTTTGGCTGCTCTCTGTGGCTTCTTTTGCTGTCCAGTTCCGTTTGCTTATAAGGACTTCAGCCTTACTGGATGAAGGCCAGCCATCATTCAGCTTGGGCACACCTTAACTAAGAACATTTTCAAAGGCCCTTCTTATAAATGGGTTCACACCTACAGGACCGAGAGTTGGGATCTGAACATGCCTTTTGTGGGGGACATGATTCAATCCCCAAAAAGCATTTAGAGGAAAATTTATAGTTCAAAAGTTCTGTGTTAAAAGAAGAAAGGTCTCAAATCAATGACTTCAACTTCTACCATAAGAAAAATTTATACAGAAATGAAAATAACAGAGTAGCCAAAGCAGATTTGAAAAAGAATGATGAAGTTTGAGGACTTGCTATCTGATTTCAAAATTTACTATTGAGCTATAGTAATCAAGATAGTTTGGCTTGGGGAGCTGAGAAGCAGACCCACACATACATTGACCACTGATTATCATCACCAAAGGTGCAAAGGCAATCCAATGTAGTCTTTTCAACAGATGATGCTGAAACAATTGGATATCCATATGGAAAAAATAAACTTCAATCCATACCTCCTACTAAATACAAAAATTAAGTAAAAATATATCATAGATCTAAATGTAAAACCTAAAATGATAAAATTTCTAGAAGAAAACTTAGAGGATCATTATGACCTTAGGTTAGGTCCAGATTTATAAAATACCACACCAGCATGATCCCCATTAAAGAAAATTTGATATACTGAATTTTGTCAAAATTAATTCCTGGTCTTTGAAAGACATTGTTAAAAGAATGAAATGTTAAGCCATGGACTGGTAAAAATATTTTCAAATAATATATCTGATAAAGAACTTGTATCCAGAAATTTTAAAACTGAATAATAAGAAAATAAAACCCCTGTTGATAGGCAAATATTTGTACAGACACTTCACCAAAGAAGACAAGTGGATGGCAAATAAGCCCATAAAAATCCATTCAACATCACAATATCATTAGACATTAGAAAAATGCAAATTAAAATCAGGAAATATCACTACACTGGAACTTTCTTATGTTACTGTTAAGAATGTAAAATGGTACCACTTTGGAAAATAGTTTGTCCATTTCTTAAAAAGTTAAACGTTAAATATTCCATGTTCATGGATAGGAAGGCTAAATGTTATTAAGATGTCAATTCTACCCAAACTCATCTACAGATTCAATGCAATCCCAATCAAAATTCCAACAACCTACTTTGCAGACTTGGAAAAGCTAGTTATCAAATTTATTTGGAAAGGGAAGATGCCTCGAATTGCTAAAGACACTCTAAAAAAGAAAAACGAAGTGGGAGGACTTACACTCCCTGACTTTGAAGCTTATTATAAAGCCACAGTTGCCAAAACAGCATGGTACTGGCACAAAGATAGACATATAGATCAATGGAATCGAATTGAGAATTCAGAGATAGACCCTCAGATCTATGGCCGACTGATCTTTGATAAGGCCCCCAAAGTCACCGAACTGAGCCATAATGGTCTTTTCAACAAATGGGGCTGGGAGAGTTGGATATCCATATCCAAAAGAATGAAAGAGGACCCCTACCTCACCCCCTACACAAAAATTAACTCAAAATGGACCAAAGATCTCAATATAAAAGAAAGTACCATAAAACTCCTAGAAGATAATGTAGGAAAACATCTTCAAGACCTTGTATTAGGAGGCCACTTCCTAGACTTTACACCCAAAGCACAAGCAACAAAAGAGAAAATAGATAAATGGGAACTCCTCAAGCTTAGAAGTTTCTGCACCTCAAAGGAATTTCTCAAAAAGGTAAAGAGGCAGCCAACTCAATGGGAAAAAATTTTTGGAAACCATGTATCTGACAAAAGACTGATATCTTGCATATACAAAGAAATCCTACAACTCAATGACAATAGTACAGCCAGCCCAATTATAAAATGGGCAAAAGATATGAAAAGACAGTTCTCTGAAGAGGAAATACAAATGGCCAAGAAACACATGAAAAAATGTTCAGCTTCACTAGCTATTAGAGAGATGCAAATTAAGACCACAATGAGATACCATCTAACACCGGTTAGAATGGCTGCCATTAAACAAACAGGAAACTACAAATGCTGGAGGGGATGTGGAGAAATTGGAACACTTATTCATTGTTGGTGGGACTGTATAATGGTTCAGCCACTCTGGAAGTCAGTCTGGCAGTTCCTTAGAAAACTAGATATAGAGCTACCATTCGATCCAGCGATTGCACTTCTCGGTATATACCCGGAAGATCGGAAAGCAGTGACACGAACAGATATCTGCACGCCAATGTTCATAGCAGCATTATTCACAATTGCCAAGAGATGGAAACAACCCAAATGTCCTTCAACAGATGAGTGGATAAATAAAATGTGGTATATACACACGATGGAATACTACGCGGCAGTAAGAAGGAACGATCTCGTGAAACATATGACAACATGGATGAACCTTGAAGACATAATGCTGAGCGAAATAAGCCAGGCACAAAAAGAGAAATATTATATGCTACCACTAATGTGAACTTTGAAAAATGTAAAACAAATGGTTTATAATGTAGAATGTAGGGGAACTAGCAGTAGAGAGCAATTAAGGAAAGGGGAACAATAATCCAAGAAGAACAGATAAGCTATTTAACGTTCTGGGGATGCCCAGAAATGACTATGGTCTGTTAATTTCTGATGGATGTAGTAGGAACAAGTTCACTGAAATGTTGCTATATTATGTAACTTTCTTGGGGTAAAGTAGGAACATGTTGGAAGTTAAGCAGTTATCTTAGGTTAGTTGTCTTTTTCTTACTCCCTTGCTATGGTCTCTTTGAAATGTTCTTTTATTGTATGTTTGTTTTCTTTTTAACTTTTTTTTTCATACAGTTGATTTGAAAAAAGAAGGGAAAGTTAAAAAAAAAAAAAAAAAAGAAAAAAGACAAACAAGGAAAAAAAAAAAAAACAAAAAAGATGTAGTGCCCCCTTGAGGAGCCTGTGGAGAATGCAGGGGTATTCGCCTACCCCACCTCCATGGTTGCTAACATGACCACAGACATAGGGGACTGGTGGTTTGATGGGTTGAGCCCTCTACCATAAGTTTTACCCTTGGGAAGACGGTTGCTGCAAAGGAGAGGCTAGGCCTCCCTGTATTTGTGCCTAAGAGTCTCCTCCTGAATGCCTCTTTGTTGCTCAGATGTGGCCCTCTCTCTCTGGCTAAGCCAACTTGAAAGGTGAAATCACTGCCCTCCCCCCTACGTGGGATCAGACACCCAGGGAAGTGAATCTCCCTGGCAACGTGGAATATGACTCCCGGGGAGGAATGTAGACCCGGCATCGTGGGATGGAGAACATCTTCTTGACCAAAAGGGGGATGTGAAAGGAAATGAAATAAGCTTCAGTGGCAGAGAGATTCCAAAACGAGCCGAGAGATCACTCTGGTGGGCACTCTTACGCACACTTTAGACAACCTTTTTTAGGTTCTAAAGAATTGGGGTAGCTGGTGGTGGATACCTGAAACTATTAAACTACAACCCAGAACCCATGAATCTCGAAGACAGTTGTATAAAAATGTAGCTTATGAGGGGTGACAGTGGGATTGGGAATGCCATAAGGACCAAACTCCACTTTGTCTAGTTTATGGATGGATGTGTAGAAAAGTAGGGGAAGCAAACAAACAGACAAAGGTACCTAGTGTTCTTTTTTACTTCAATTGCTCTTTTTCACTCTAATTATTATTCTTGTTATTTTTGTGTGTGTGCTAATGAAGGTGTCAGGGATTGATTTAGGTGATGAATGTACAACTATGTAATGGTACTGTAAACAATCGAAAGTACAATTTGTTTTGTATGACTGCGTGGTATGTGAATATATCTCAATAAAATGATGATTAAAAAAAAAAAAAAAAGTTAAACGTATGATTCAGCCATTCCACTCCTATTTTTTTGCCTCAGAGAAAGGAAAGCATTTATTCATGTAAAGATTGTTCCTGAATGCTAATAGCAGCTTTATCTGTAGTAGCCCAAGACTGGAAACAACCCAAATGTCCATCAACATGAAAATGAATGAAAACATTGGATATTTATACAGTTTGTTTAAATTAACTCATAAAAAGTAATGAATGATTGATACATGCAATATGAATGAATCTTAGAATGTTGATGCTTAGTGGAAGGAGCCAGACAAAAAAAGAGTACATACAGTATGATTCCATTTATATAAAATTCTAGAAAATTTGAACTAATCTATTGTGACAGCACATCAGTGGTGTCCTGGGGATGACAAGGTGTAGGAGGAGCAGGTTGGAGGAATTTCAGAGAAGGAAGAAAAACATTTGGGGGTAGTGGATATGCTTATTATTCAGATTGTTGTGATGATTTGAGCTTGTACATATGCAAAAACTTTTATCATACACTCGAAATATTTGCAGCTTATACCTCAAAAAGCTGTTAAAAAATTGAACAATAGAAGTGATTGTTCACCCACTCATTTTTTTTGTATAAGTTGGTTATATGTTTTTTATCTGCTTGCAGAAAAACAATGCATTGATTAAAATTTATATTATATTTATATTTAACACCTTCCACCTTTAATTTAATGGATACTGCACACTAATGTGCAATATGAATAAGTACCTGGGCAAACTTCTTGAAAGAATTAATGAGTAGTGTGTGGAAGAGTCTTAGGGTGAATGGAAACTATATGTCTCTGAAAAAGTATATTAATATTATAATAAACATAATCCAATCTGTTCTTCCGTGGAGAATTAAAATTATACTGTATGCTTTCTTGAGTCTCTGCTAGATTTAACCTCGTACTCAGTTGCTGTTGGAGAAATACAGTGAGAAACACTTTCTGAAGCACTGTGCCCCCTCTTCAGGGGCTTCTATGTTGGAACTTTGAAAGCAATGTGACTAATTATTGTCCACATAATCACTATAGATCTCTCAAGGAACAAACAGGACACAGAGACAGGATACTACTAGAAAAATACAAGGAGTATACTTTCATTATTTACAGTCGTACAGGACACTTCCTGTCAAGGAGTTAAAAACTAAATTTATGTTGAACAAACTGTCATAGCATGTAGGGAAGATAAAATTTTCCATCTGCCTGCTTTTTGGTTATTGGGAGCGTTTGTCCTTACAAAGTGCCAAGTTTTAAAAAATATTGATTATTTAAATCACATTTTACAAATCTCTTTCCAGTCTTATTCTTTTTGTTTAAAACTGAATAATATAGTTAGGCCTCCATTTCTTGATTTATCAACATTACCAGTTTCTCTTTGTTGAAGACTGAATCACATCCCTGCCAAAAGGCATGTCCAGGTCCCAATCCCTGGTCCCTTTGTGTGAGCCTGTTTGGAAACAAGACCTTTGAAGATGCTATTAATGAAGGTGTGCCCGAGCTCAGTGAGGGTTGGCCTTCATCCAATATGGCTGACGTCCTTATAAGCAAAGGAAATTGGACACAGGAAAAAAGAGGAAAATCCACAGAGAACAGCCAGAGGCTGGAAATAAATGGTACCCAGATGACAAAGGAAAAGACACTGTCTTGTGACGGAAAAGCCAAGGAACCCCAAAATTGCTGAACAACCAGAAGATACTGACCCAGGAGGAAGCAACTATGAGCCTGGAACTTCCCGTTGTTAAGCAAATCCATTGTACGGTGTTTGTTTCAGCAGCTAGGAAACTAAAACACCATTAGTTTTCCACAATGAAGGCATTAACTACTGCATCCTTTATTATTGCTTTTTTTCCCTATGACACTGGTTGGTTGATTGGATTTTGTCATCAAGTGGTTTTTCTGGGAAGCGCTGTGAGTGCTTTCTCATTGTGGTGAATGTTGGCCTTTTGCCTTATACTTGAACTCCATCTTGGGAAGGTATAATTTTGGGGGTTGCACTCCTTCCTCCTTCATATTTCTAAAGATACCGTCCACTTGTTTTCTGGCATTGAATGTGCTATGAAAAAGTCTGAAGCTAGCCTTTTTTTTTTTTTCCTTCCCCTTTTAAGTCACTTGCTGCTTTTTCTTAGATGCTAATCAATTTTTACTTTCTAACTATGTATATCATTTATCCTATGCAAGCTTTAGGGAAAGTAGTACAGTCATTTGATCTGGGATGATAGTTTTTTCCTTATTTAAAAGAAATCTATTATATCTTTGAATGGTTTTTCTGCTTTGTTTCTTAGGTTCTCTACATCAGGTATACTGACTTTTTTGTTGTTGTTAGATTTTTTTAAAAATCTGTCCTTTGATCTGTTTCTTTTTTAGGTTTAAAAAGTCATTTATTTGTCCCCTACACAGTAAATGACTTCAAAATACTGTTTGCTTTTTGGTTGATTTTTCCTGTCTTTTTTTTTAAATTAGAGATGATGTAGATTTACAACAAAATCTGCTTTTTAATTGCTTTGATCTTTGTGTTTTTTCCTCTGCATTTGCTGTGACTATCTCAATCCTTTCTCCTTTGTTATTAATTCTTTTTCAGCTGTCTATTGTTTTTGCTATTTCCAGTTAATGTAATTAATGGTTGTGAGGGTAAGGGTGTGTGTGTGGGTGTGTGTGTGTGTGTGTGTGTGTGTGTTCAGTTTGTTTTGTTAGTGTAGATATTCCTCCTTTTTATTTCATTCTTTTGTTTTATCACCTGGGCTTTGAGCCCTTTTATTACTGAATTCATTTCCTTATGTCATTCTTAACAGATTCTTCTGTAGTGCAAAGAGCGGATTAAGAATTTTCTTCTGTTTTTTTGATTGTGTTTTTTTTCCCGCCTGTAATGGAGTATTATTTTCTTAGTAGTGTTCCTTATGCTTTTTTTTTTTTTTACACTTCCCATGAACAAGAACATTCTTTTATTCAATCCCGTTAAGCACAGCTAAGAAGTACAATAGATTCAACAATGATACAAAGCTTACATTCTATATTTCCTTTTCCTTATGCCTCAACTGTGTCCCTTTGAGCCACCTGTCCTCTCTCCTCCAGTCCCATCCAAGTTCATCCTTAGCATTCAATTGTCATCTAGTTAGACTTTTTTTTTTTTTTTTTTTCAGTTGTGGAAACATATATACAGCCTAAATCTTCCGATTCCACCCCCTCCCTAGCCTTTCATTAGTGGGATTAATCACGTTTAGAATGTTGTAATGCTCTTTCCCACCATCCATTACTAGAAATTTCCCTTCACCTCAAACAGCAACCCTACACTCCTTTCTTAACTCCCCGTTGTCCCTTCCCCCATTTCTCTTAACCCAAACTCTACTTTTCATCTCTGTGGTTATATTCTCTAATAAATTCTTTGTGTTTACTGTGGGGCTTAAAATTAACCTCTTAAATCCGTATCAATCTAGTTTTTCTTTGATACCACCTTCACTTCAATAGGACACATAAACTATGTTCCTATACTCCATCATTCCCCCACCTTTATATAGTTGTCTAAAATTACATATTTTACATTGAGTTCAAAACCACTGATTTGTCCTTAGAGTTTGTGTATTTTATATCATGTAGGAAGTAAATAGTGGAATTACAGTTCAAAAATTATTGACTTCTATTTGTATTCCATTGTGGTTGGAGAATGTGCTTTGAGTATATTCAATTTTTTTTTTAATTTCTTGAGGCTTGTTTTATGTCCCAGCTTATGGTCCCTTCTGGAGAAAGATCTGTGATCACTGGAGAAAAATGAGTGTCCTGGTGATTTGGGATGTAAGGTACTATATATGTCTGTTAAAATTCTCTATATCTCTTTCTCCTTTCCCTGTCTGCCAGCAGGTCTCCCCTCAGAACCTGAAGTAGGGCAGGTCTTTCATCGACAAAGTCTCTCAGCATTTGTTTGTCTGTGAAAAATTTAAGCTCTCCCTCAAATTTGAAGGAGAGTTTTGCTGGATAAAGTATTCTTGGTTGGAAAGTTTTCTCTCTTAGAATTTTAAATATGTCATACCACTGCCTTCTCACCTCCATGGTGGCCACTGAGTAGTCACTACTTAGTCTTATGTTGTTTCCTTTGTATGTGGTGAATTGCTTTTCTCGTGCTGCTTTCAGAACTTGCTCCTTCTCTTCAGTATTTGACAGTGTGATCAGAATATGTCTTGGAATGGGTTTATTTGGATTTATTCTATTTGGAGTTCACTGGGCATTTATGCTTTGTGTATTTATATTGTGTAGAAGGTTGGGGAAGTTTTCCCCAACAATTTCTTTGAATACTCTTTCTAGACCTTTACCCTTCTCTTCCCCTTCTGGGACACCAATGAGTCTTAAGTTTGGATGTTTTATTTTATCTATCATATCCCTGAGATCCATTTCGATTTTTTCAGTTTTTTTCCCCATTCTTTCTTTTGTTCTTTCATTTTCTGTTCTGTGGACTTCTAGGACACTGAGATGTTGTTCAGCTTCCTCTAGTCTTGTATTGTGAATATCCAGAGTCTTTTTAATTTGGCCAACAGTTTCTTTTATTTCCATAAGATCTTCTATTTTTTTATTTACTCTTGCAATGTCTTCTTTATGCTCTTCTAGGGTCTTCTTTATGTCACTTATATCCTGGGCCATGGTCTTCTTGATGTCCTTTAAATCCTTTGCCATGTTTTCATTCCTCGATTGTAGTTCTTTGATTAATTTTGCGAGGTATAGTGTATCTTCTGATATTTTGATTTGTGTGTTTGGAGTTGGATTCTCCGTATCTTCTGGTTTTATCATATGCATTAAGATTTTCTGTTGTTTTTGCCCTCTTGGCATTTGTTTTGCTTGATAGGGTTCTTTCAAGTTGTAAAGAAAAAGGGATATCAATCTAATTTTTCAGGAACACAGTTTGGTGACATATACTTTCTGTAACTAACCAGCAGATGGCATCTGTGAGTCACCTATACCCCTCAATGTCAGTTCTCCACCTTGTCCCTACAGTGTCTGGGGAAATGATTCTTGTGGATTCAGTTGGAGAACTCAGTTTGGGTGTGTTGCTGGAGCCATCCGCCCTGAATGTGGGGTGTGTGTACAGGTGGCCAGGAAAGAACGGCAGTTTTAATGTTCAAATCCCCCAGAATCCCGGAGATTCAAGGCTGCCACAAGAGTCTAAGCCCTCATTTCAGTTCAACCCCAGACCCTCTCTCTCGCTGATCCACAAACCACCGGACTTGCCGTAGCATCCCTGGGTTCTCCGAACGGATCCCCCCTCCCAGCTGCACTCCTCCAGGAGCTCAGCTGAGGGAATGCCGTGCTACGTCACCAGTGCACACTGTCCCACAAGGGAAGCCCTGGGCCACCGGGCCATGCAGAGGCATGCTGTCAGCCTGAGGCAAAAATGGCCAAACGGAGCATCTCAACCCCCTTCTCCTTGCACAGTTCCTCCTTCCCAGCTCCTGGACAACTGGAAGGACTCTGGGCTGTGGGCATGGCCCCGGGCAGGAGTTTATCCAGCCCTCCAGGGGGCCAGCTGCTAGCCATGGGGTTTCTTTCTGCTTCCAGCTCTCCCCTCCGTTCCCCCGGACCCAAGGGTATATGCAGTGGGCTATCTTCTCGGCCAGACACCGAGAGGCCAGCCCAGCCCCCTCTTGCTGTGTTTTACTGCATGGTTCCCACAATCGCAGCTGCAGCCGCTCCTGGGGTTTTCCCTTTTTTTTTTCTTTTAAAAGAGCCAGCCAGTCTCCAAACGCTGAAACCTGGCTTCCCCAGCCCACCACGCAGCTGTGGGTCTTCCAGCCAGCTTACTCACTCATTTCAGAATGCCGACTCCCGATTTCACCAAGTATACGGCCCCTCTGGAGCTAGGAGCTCTTGTCCAGCTGGCGTATCGCTGTAACTGGTATTCTAGGTCACTTTCTGGTTTTTAGCTAGTGTTTTTCACGGAGGCATTTTTTTCACCCTGTCTCAGCTAGCCGCCATTTTAGTTTCTGTGTTCCTTATGCTTTAAGAAAACAATTAATTAGAATAGTTTACATAGTTTCTGCCCCCCCCTTTTCTGTCTTCTGCTTGCTTAAAATGGACAGCTCTCTCCAACACTCTATTTGAATTTCTTCAGTGTAAGTGAATTTTCCTTTTTTCCCTTCCAGAGTTATATGACACTTGTTTGTCTTCCTGTAGTAGCTCCTGTTTGAGGCTGGGTATTTTAGGGCTTTATATTCTGAGGCCACTAGGAAGACAAAGACATCTGGTAGAATTTGGGCAGCTTTGACAGGATCTGAGCCCTGCACTTCCTCAGGTTGTTGTTTGTATGACTTGTGCTAGGATCACTCCATCTGGTCATGGAAGTAATATCCTCTCAGAGGAGGTACCCCTGAAATTTGGGCCATTCCTGCCATTTCAGCATCAATCCCTGGTCTACCTTTGCTTTCAGAGAATGTTGCTTGATGTTAGCTTCCCCATTTGTCCCATCATCTCTCCATTGTCATTTTAAGGGAAACAGTCCAGCCTCCTACTCCCTGAGAATCTTTTTTTTTGTTTGTTTTTCTTTATGTTGTTTGTCTCTTCTGTTAGTACTGGGGGGAACTGACCCTGTATGGTGATGATCAAACTGTCTTTACTGTCTAGTTTCCTCCCACCTGGTAGAGATCGCAATAGCTGGTCATCTGTTTTTCTGCCTTTGGTGAAATGCTGCGTTGGTTGGTAGGGACTTTTACTCCTCTAAATTTGTCTTTGATTTATCCACAGGCTGAATTTAAACTTCGTTCTCCGGGAAGAATTAGGGAGATTTCTCAGGATTTTGACCAATCATCCTCATTCCCTAGATATCACTTGGGGAAGGGGGTTTATGACACATTCTTCTGTTTCTTTCCTTGATTGCTATTTTTCAAATAGTATGGAAAGAAGTTGTGCCCAGTCCCATCTTTAGGTGCTGATGGAAATTTTTGTTTTTGCTCGCATTGCCTTTTGTTTTTCATCATTGCTATTTATGATGTTAACAGTGGGAAAGGGAGAATCTATGACTAGGTTTCAATCTGCTGTGTTTTCTAGGAAATTAATATCATATTTAAAAGTTTTTTTGACTTGAAGTCTTATCTAAAATCACAAAGAAAGCCAAATATAGTTGCTTCTAATAGAAAATGATGTAATTTGAGATTCTGCAGATGACATTTACAAGGAAGATTGTAGTGGTTTATTAAGCACACCTTATTTAACCAAGAAACATTGGTTCTTTGGGTGCCTCATCTTCTGTGGATTAAAGAATATGTTTCCCATGACCATACTTAATGTCACGGTTTAATGCATGCAAAACTTCTTCCATATGGGCAAAGTTGCATGTTTGTGAATGTTTTCATCTGATGTAGAAATAGCATATAATATACATTCCAAATCTTGGACAATATTGTTTTTGTCTTTAAAAAAAAAAGAATTAAGTTCTGAATTTCACAACAGAGATTTTAATTAGAAATTAGCTGATTACCTGTGATCTTGAGCAATTTAATCCAAAGTAGTTCCTTGTTTGAAAAATGAGGACATTGGCAAGATCAGTATTTACCAATCTTTCTTGGTCATTAGAATCAATGGTTTTTTTTATTTTTGGGTTTTGAGGGGGTTAAAAGATTTATTCCTATGCCCCTTCCTGGAGATTCAGATTCAGTGCTGTGAATTTAATGATTTTTCAACCATCAACATGGAGTTTTTAAAAACTCTGACATTCAGGTTTCATCCCAGATCAATTACACAAGAATTTCTGGGGCTGAGGGACCCACACCCAAGCATCAGCATTTTTAAAACCACTAAGGTAATTCCAATGTAAAGCAAAGTTTGAATAAACACTAGTCTACTGTAAAGTCCTTGGAAAAAAACCCAGGATTTTTTTTTTTATAATTAAGCAAGTTGAGAAATACTATATTAAAATACCTCTAAGATTTTATCCAATGATTCCATTTCTACATTTAGAGCCCAAAATGGATAAACTTTACTAATGGATTATTTTGAACAGATTTTTGTCATTAAAATTCTGTTATTAGAATAGACTAAAGCTTTTTCTCCCTCTTAATGTGGCAAAATATGATTTGAATATATACAACATTATCTTTAGTTCTTCTCCATAGCACAATTTTCAAATCCCAGTGACTTCAGTAAGAAGTACTTATTCCTGCAGGGGGCAAAATTGAGCAAACAATGTTTATAATGGCTTCAAATCTTTGTTACCATGTGGTAAACTAAGAAATAATCCAAATATATTTTAAAAATCAAATGTAGAATACTAAAAGCTTAATTTGTTTCTTTTTAAGGAAAATCGCTTGTTTGACACAAACTTGTGACATCATGTTATGTTACAGTTAAATCCTGTAGCTTCTTCAGTGATATTAAAGTATTGTAGGTTATAGTGAGATGGTTGTTCATGGAGCTATAACATTGTACAATTTTTATATTAATTATACTTTATAATTCTTCCTTTTTTTGGAATCATTGTTGGTATTTTAAAGTATTCATTTCTCACTCCACAATTATGTATTTCCTGTTTGTATACGACTCTGCAAAACTAAGTACTTTTCAGTTATTTCCCTTCATTTTTATAGTCTCACATAAGACAACTATGATATAAATTTAAAAGTACTAAAAAATAAATGCTTCTCAAATTATTTTTGAATGACAGGCAACAAATAGGTTGACCAAATGCATAATTGATATTACAAGTATAATGAAACATGAAGAAATCAAAAAGTTCCATTGGATTTTCAAAACTTAGTGACATTTATTCTCAAATATTTCAGACAGCCCTAAATTGCTTGAAAATGTTAAGTAGCTTAAACAATTAATTTATAATTATTATAATATAAATAATATTTATCATGTCATCATTTTTTAGGGAAACTTCAACTTTTCCCTTTTCTAATTATTGCCCTCCTCCAAATGGGGAGATTTCAGTTACATAGCTTGCATTGATGCACATTGAAAGTGAGTGTGTTTTAGAATGAGCTATGGAATACAGTGGATACCCTATGCCTGCATTTGAGTGATGGTGTAGAAACTTGATGTCTTCTAATTATTTCAGGAGTGATTTGTGTGAGGTGGTATCCGAAAAGTTGTTTGCCTGGGGGCTTGCCTGGGACCCAGGAACACCAAACAGCATTTTTCAAGCACATGGCAT
This sequence comes from Choloepus didactylus, assembly GCF_015220235.1. Taxonomy (NCBI): domain Eukaryota; kingdom Metazoa; phylum Chordata; class Mammalia; order Pilosa; family Megalonychidae; genus Choloepus; species Choloepus didactylus. Next base: position 69,827,569 of record NC_051319.1, on the reverse strand, counting down.
TTATGGAAAAACCTAAAGCAAGAATCAGGCATGTGATCAAAGAGCATCCAAGCAGATAAGGCCAAGGAGAATGAGGGGATAAAGGAGGTAGGTACTTTGGGGAAACCCAGTGGAAAGAAATTATATTCATTGAAAAAACCCATGACTCTCTAGTGAGATGTTTGAGGGTTTTTTAGCTTCTTTGTCTTTTAGGTAAGATCAGGGGTATATATGGGGTTTCTGAAAAACCCTAACCAGACCCTCAATTTTAGTTTCCTAACTGCTAAAACAAATATCTTACAGTGGGTTGGCATAACAACAGGAATTTGTTGGCTCACGGTTTCAGAGGCCAGAAGGCTTGTTTCCTTTCAGGATTGGTCTCTTCTAGTTAGCTGACAATCTCTGGGGTCCCTTGGCTTTTCCATCACAAAGTAATGCAGGTGGTGGGATCTTCTCATTCTTCTGGGTTCCATTGATTTCCGGCTTATGGCAGCTCTCCATGGCTTTTTTTTTTTTTCCTGTGTCCAATTTCCTTTGCTTATGAGGACTTCAACCATGTTAGATTAAGGTCCACTCTCATTCAGCTTGGGTTCACCTTAACTGATAACATCTTCCAAGGTTCTGTTTACAAATGGGTTCACACCTGCAAGACAAGGAGTTGGGACCTGAGCATGCCTTTTGTGGGGGACATGATTCAGTCCCCAATACTCAGTAACTACTGGGTCCTTGTGGGGCCATGCAGGAACAACTTTGATGTGTTCAACCCAAATTGGTTGAAGACAGACTTGGCTGTCCTCAGCATTCCCATCAACCTGTTATCTAAGTCACTGCCTACTCTGGACTTCTCATGTGCTGCCTCTTGTGCCTCCCGCCGACTTTCTCACAATGCTCTGGACAAAGGGGTCAGGCTTTCCTTTTGCTTTCCCTTCATGTCCTCACAGGGCTCTCTTAAGTCTTATCCTCTTCCCATGGATGCCAGCCTCATGGCCAACTTTAGTATCAAATGGGTACCAAGAGGGTGAGATTGGCCTAGTGATAAGGGGTTCTGAATTATATGTTATTTCACCAAAATTACTGTGATGCATACAAAAACTAGTACTTTGTTTGGTATAAGCACTTAATAAATGTCTGCTAATATTTAATTACTAGAACTATGAAACAAACTCATCCAGTCATTAAATTAAAAGCTGTTTGGAGATTTTGTGTTAATTATTTTAAATATCATATTACAAAGTATGATGAAGTATGGTTCTAATCCTGCCACTACCAAAGACAACCCTGTCAACTAGAAAAAAATGCCGCTTTCTCTAGACACTGTTCTGTCATCTGTCAGAAATTTGTTAAAGTAAACACAGAAATCTGGAGGAATGCATTGTGAATGCCCCCCGACCCAATTTGTCCCAGTACCAAGTGGCTGTGGATGTCTCAGGCTATCATCTTACCTGTTAGGATGATACTAAAGCAAAGTCTTCGACCTGGTTTTATTTTAACCAGAAAGCAGAACCAGGGCATTTCTGAGAAGTTTGGAGTAGACTGTTGGATGCCTCTACTCGCGCTCCTCATTAATTTGGCATTAAATTTATTTTATTACAAACAAGACCCAGGAATTTCAGATCAAAGTTCCTAGTGGCTAAAGGAATTTAGTCCACTGTTGTCTGAACATCTGGGATTTCTTGCGTGTCCAAATGTTAAGTTTTCCTAAGAATGGTGTTTGGTATTCTGGGTTTGGATATATCATCAGGCCACCCTAGAACTCCTTAGTATCGGGCTATCAGCATAACTCAAAGCGTCAGCCCTCCCATTTCCCTTACTCCATTTGTTGAAGATAGGAAAAGGATATTCCACGAAGTCCCAAATGATTACTCATTTTTTTCTTTTTCTTTATTCCAAAGTATGCCTTTTCATTTATTTAAGTCTTTGATTTATTTCAGTGGTGTTTTGATAGTTTTCAGAGTATAGCTTTTGTATATCTGTGTTAAATTTATTGCTAAATATATTATTCTTTTTTATTTCTTTGTAACTTGAGTTGTTAATTTCGTTTTCAAGTTGTTCATTCTCTAGCGTATAGAAATACAGTTAATTGTTGTATGTTGGTCCTGTATCCTGCCACCTTGCTGAATTCATTAATTGGTTCTAATAGTGTTATAGTGGCTAATTTAGGATTTTTTGTGTACAAGATCACATCATCCACAAATAGAGATGCTTTTGCTTCTTTGTTTCCAATATAGATGCCTTAGATTTCCTTTTCTTGTCTAATTGCCCTGACTAGAACATCCAGTACAATCGCTGAATAGAAATGGTGAGAGCAGATGTCCTTTTTTTTGTTCCTTTTCTTAGGGGGAAAGCATTCAGTCTTTCACCATTAAGTATGACGTTAACTCTATTTTTCATAGATGCCCTTGTATCTGGTTGAGGGAAATTCCCTTATATGCCTACTGTTGAATGCTTTTATCATGAAAGTACATTAGGTTATGTCAAATGCTTTTTCGATGTCTGTTGGAATGATCTTGTGTGGTTTTCCCCCTTTGTTCAATTGATACAATGTATTACACTGAATTATTTTCATATGTTGAACCAACCTTGTATTCCTGGGATAAATCCCACTTAGTCATGTGTATAGTCCTTTTTATATGCTGCTGTTGGATTTGGTTTGTCTTTTTTTTTTTAGGATTTCTGCATCTATAATCATAAAGGATGTTGGTCTCTAGGTTTCTTTTCTTGTCATGTTGTTAGTTCTGGGATTAGAGTAATACTGGCTTCATAGAATGAGTTGGGAAATTTCTCTTCTTCTGTTTTTTGGAAACATTTTTGAAAAATTGGTATTAATTCTTAATTAAATATTTGGTAGAATTTACCAGTGAAGCCATCTGTGCCTGAGCTTTTCTTTACAGGTAGTTTTTTGATTACTAATTCAATTCCTTTAACAATAATAGCTCTAATAACATTTTATAATTCTTTCAGGGTCAGTGTTGGCAGTTTGTGTCTTTCTAGGAATTTGTCCATTTCATCTAACTTATATAATTTGTTGGCATACTGTTGTTCAAAGTATTGCCTTATAATCTTTTTTTACTTCTTTAAGATTGGTAATGATGCCTCCTCTTTCATTCTCGATTTTAATAATTTGAGATTTCTCTCTTTTTTCCCTTGGTCAATCTAGCTGAAGTTTTGTCAGTTTTCTCTTTTCAACGAAAAACTTTTGGTTTCATTGAATATCTCTCTTATTTTTCTATTCTCTATTTCATTAATTTCTGCCCTTTATTATCGCCTTCTTTTTACTTGCTTTTGGCTTAATTTGCAGTTATTTTTTCAGTGTCTTAAGGTGGAATGTTAGGTTATTGATTTGAGATCTTCTTTTATAACACTTGTTTACATATATAAATTTCCCCTTAAGAGCTGTGTTAACTGCATTCCATGTGTTTGCATATGTTCGTTTTCACTCATCTCAAATTATTTCTAATTTCCATTATGATATCTTCTTTGACTCATTGGTTATTTAGGAGTGTGTAGTTTAGTCTCCACATATTTATGAATTTACCAAATTCCCTTACTAATCTCTAATTTCATGGCTTTATGGTTTGGGAACAGACTTTTATTTCTATCCTAAAATTTTAATGTGGCTTGTTTAGTGGCCCTAGTATGTAATCTAAACTGAAGAACATTCCATATGCATATTGGAAGAATGTATTCTGCTGTAGGTCTATAGATATGTTAGGTCTAGTTGATTTATAGTGCTACTCAAGTCTTCTTTTCCTCCTTGATTTTTGCTTAGCTGTTTATCCATTATTGAAAGTAGGCTGTGAAGTCTCCACCTCTTCTTGGTGAATTGTCCATTTTCCCCTTCAGCTCTGTCAGTATTTGCTCTCTATTGCGCTCTATGTGTTTGGTCTCTATTGTTATGTTTATAATTATTATATCTTCCTGATGGATTGCCCCTTTTATCACTATGAGATGTCCCTTTATATCTCTGGTAACATTTTTGTTTGTTTTATAGTTTATTTTGTCTGATATTAGTATGACCACCCCACTATTTGGATGATATATCTTTTTTCATCTTTTAATGTACAAAATATTTATATTGTTTAGTTCTAAAATATGTCTCCTGTAGCATATATTGGACCTTGTTTTATCATCCAGTCTGACAATCCCTTTTGATAGGATTGTTTAATCCATTCATATTTAATGTTATTATTGATGTGGTTGAATTCTGTGCCGGTTTGAATGCATTTTGTACCCCAAATGCCATTATCTTTGATGTAGTCTTGTGGGACAGACTTTTGGTGCTGATTAGATTTGCTTGGAATGTGCCCCACCCAGCTGTGGTTGGTGACTCTGGTGGGATACTCCCATGGAGGCATGGCCCCACCCATTCAGGGTGGGCCTTGATCAGTGAAGCCATATAAACATGCTGACTTAGAGATGAAAGGGAGTGCAGCTGGGAGTGATGTTTGAAGAGGAGCAAGCTTGCTAGAGAGGAACGTCCTGGGAGAAAGCCATTTTGAAACCAGAACTTAGGAGCAGATGCCAGCCACGTGCCTTCCCAGCTAACAGAGGTTTTCTGGACGCCACTGGCCATCCTCCAGTGAAGGTACCCGATTACTGATGTGTTACCTTGGACACTTTATGGCCTTAAGACTGTAACTGTGTAGCTAAATAAACCCCCTTTTTATAAAAGCCTATCCATCTCTGGTGTTTTGCATTCCGCAGCATTAGCAAACTAGAACAAATTCATATGTGCCATTTTTTCTTTTCTATTTGTCAAGTGTCTTCTTTTGTTCCTCAATTCTCCCTTTACTCCTTTCTTTTGTAATAAGCGATGTTTTTGGTTAGAAGTGTTAATATTTTTTTCTGTAGTTTTTTTTAGTTATTTTCTTACTGGATAAGGCTTATCATATTTATCTTATCAGAATCTGTTTCAGATTTATAATAACTTAATTCTAGTGGAATATAGATATTTTACTCTTTTATAGCTATATTTCGTCTTCTCCTTTTTGTGCCATTATTGCTATCTATCTGTCTTGTTATCCATCTATATGTAATCTAAAAATGTAGTTTGCCCAATAATACATTGTCATAATTATTGCTTTATATAATTTTATGTCTGTTAAAGAAGCTGAAAGAAGAATGTACATATATATTTATAGATTTTATTATATAAATATTCCTATTTACTCTCTCTGGTTTCCCTCATTTGTTCCTGTGGATTTGAGTTACCATTGGGTTTAATTTCCTTACTTTAGTATAGTTTTGTTGTTATCCACCTCCTTTGTGCTGTTATTGTCAAATGTATTACATTTCTATATGCTAATGGCCTAACAATATGATTATATGCATACTATTTTATATGATTTCATTTTAAAACAGTTAAGAGAAGAAATGTGCCTTTTTATTTTTCTTAATTAGAGAAGTTGTGCATTTACAGGACAATCATGCATTAAGTACAGGATTCTCATATGCCACCCTATTAATAACACCTTGCATTGGTGTGGAATATTTGTTACAATTGATGATGGAACATTTTTATAATTGTATTATGAACTATAGTCCATGGTTTAATTTAGGGTTCACTGTGCAGGATAGATTCATTGGATTTTTTTTTTTTTTTTAAATCGTTGTTACTGCATGTTCCAGTTTGCTGATGCTCCTGTTATGCAAAATACCAGAAATGGATTGACTTTTATAAAGGGTGTTTATTTTGTAACAAATTTATAATCCTAAGGCCATAAAAATGTCCAAACTAAAGCATCAACAAGATGATCCCTTCACTGAAGAATGGCTGATGGAGTCTGGAACATCTCTGTCAGCTGGGAAAGCACATGACTGGCATCTGCTATTCCTTCGCTCCCAGGTTGCATTTCAAAATAGCTTTCTCCAAAATGTCTCTGGGTCTGTCTTAGCTTCTTCAGTTCCTGTGCATCTAAGCATCCAGGTCCTGTCTTAGCTTCTCCAGAGCAAACTTTGGGCTAGCATCGCCAAACGTCTCTAAGCATCTCTAAGTGTCAGCATCAGTGTCAGCTCTTAGCTTCTCTCCACAATGTCCCTCTCAGCTGCTCTGAGCTCCTTCTGTTTGTGAGCTCTTTTATAGAACTCCAGTGATTAAATCAAGACCCACCCTGAATGGGTGGGGTCCATATCTCCAAGGAAATAATTTAATCAAACATTTCGCCCACATTTGATTGAGTCACATCTCCATGGAAACACTCAGTCAAAAGAATCCAACCTAATCAACACTAATATGTCCACCCCCACAAGACTGCATTAAAGAATATGGCTTTGGGGAGACACAGTGTATCCAAACTGGCACATTCCACCCCCTGGACCCTGAAAAGACATATTCTTTCCAAATACTAAATACATTTATCCCATCATAATATCACAGAAGCTTAAATCCTTTCAGTAACAATAGGTAAGCACAAAATCCCGTCAAAATCAGTCACAGGTGTGGTCTTATCCTAAAGCAAAACTCCCCTCTAGCTGTGGACCTGTGAAACTTAGAACATGTTATCTGCTGCCAATACACAAAGGGGGGACAGTCATAGGATAAACATTCCCTTTGCCATAGGGAGAAATTAAATGGAAAACAGGGTTAATAGACCAAAACAATTCCTAAAACCCTCAGGGCAAACTTCAGTAGTTTTCAAAGTCTGAGAGTCATTTATAGAAAGACGGTTTATCCTTGGGGCTTGAGAGAGCAGGAGTCCAACCCTTTCCAAGGGCTTTTGTGGCAGCCCAGTGTGTTCTGGCTTATTTCACTCAACATGATGTTTTCAAGGTTCATCCATGTTGTTGCATGTACCAGGATTCATTGCTCTTTACAGCTGAATAGTATTCCATTGTATGTATATACCACATTTTGTTTATCCATCCATTGGAGGATGGACACTTGGGTTACTTCCCTCTTTTGGCAATTGTGAATACTGCTGCTGTAACATCTGTGTACAGATATCTGTTTGAGTCCCTTGTTTCAATTCTTTCAGGTATATAACGAGTAGTGGGTTTGCTGGGTCATACGGTAGTTCTATACTTAGCTTCCTGACGAACTGCCAAACCATCTTCCACAGTGGCTGCACCATTTTACATTGCCAGTGTTCCTATTTCTCCACATCCTCTCCAACACCTGTTATTTTCCATTTTTTAATAGCAGCCTTTCTGGTAGGTGTGAAGTAGTATCTCATTGTGGATTTGATTTGCATTACCCTGATGGCTAATGATGTTGAGCATTTTTTCATGTACTTTATGGTCATTTGTATATCTTCTTTGGAGAGATGTCTGTTCAAATCTATTGCCCGTGTTTTAATTGGGTTGTTTGTCCTTTTCTTGTTAAGTTGTAGGATTTCTTTATATATTCTGGATGTTAAAACTTAACCAAATATGTGATTTCCAAATATTTTCTCCCACTGTATACATTGTCATTTTCCTTTCATGGTAAAGTCCTTTGAGGCACAAAAGTTTTTAATTTTGATGAAGTCCCATTTATCTATTTTTTTTTTTCTTTGTTGCTTGTGCTTTGGGTGTAAAGTCTAAGAAACCACTGCCTAACACGAGGTCCTGAAGATGCTTTCTGTGTTCTAGGAGTTGATCGTTCTGGCTCTTATATTTAGGTCTTTGATTCATTTTGAATTGATTTTTGTAAAAGGGGTATGCTAGGGGTTCTCCTTATTTTTTTATTTTTTATTTTTTTTGCAAATGGAGATCCAGTTTTCCCAGCAGCATTTGTTAAAAATTGAGTCGTCTTTGCCCCCTTGTGAAAAATCAGTTGGCCATAAATGTGAGGGTTCATATTTGAGCTCTCAATTCTCTTCCATTGGTCTATATATCTATCCTTATGCCAGTACCATGCTGTTTTGATCACTGTGACTTTGTAATAAGTTTCCAGATTGGGAAGTGTGACTCCTCTGACTTCATTCTTTTTTTCAAGATGGCTTTCACTATTTGGGGCCCCTTACCATCTCATATAAATTTGATCATCATCTTTTCTATTTCTGCAAAGAAGGCTGTTGGGATTTTGATTGGGATTGCACTGAATCTATAAATTGCTTTGGTTATATCGTATTTTATAGTTACTTAATTACTCTTATGGATGTTCTTTATTTTTTCATGTGCATTTGAATTAGTCTCAGATAACTTGCTTTCAGCCTGAAGAACTTGCAGTATTTCTTTTAAGACATCTGTTAGCAATGAATTCTCTGTTTTTGTTTATCTGAGATGTGTTTATTTTGAGAGATAATGGATTCTTGGTTGACATTTTTTTTTCTTCCAGCACTTTGAATATGTCATTCTACTACTTTGTTTCCTCTTTTGTTTCTGATAAGAAGTCAGGTGTAAAATATTTGGAGGTTTCCTTTTATGGGACAAGTTCTTCTCTCTGCTTTCAAATTTTTTTTTTTTTTTGTCATTCAGCATTTTTACTATGAGGTGTCTTAAGTGTGATTCTATTCACATTTATCCTATTTGGAGTTCATTAAACTTTTTGGGGATGTAGATTAATATTTTTCATCAAGTCTTTAGGTTTTCAGCCATGTTTTTCAAATATTTTTTCTTCTCCGTTTCTTATTTTCCTTTGAGTACTCCCATTACACATACAATGCTGTGCTATATGGTGTTCCTTTACTCTTTCAGCATGATTTCCTTTATGCCTTGGAATGTATTTTTAATGTCTGCATTGAAGTCTTTGTCTATTACATCTGACAACTGAACTGTCTCAGGCAATTTTTCTACTGCCTGCTTTTTCCCTGTGTATGTATCATGGGGGACAAACTTTCCTGTTTCTTTGCATGCCTTTCAATTTTTTGTTAAAAATAATTTTGTTAAAATAATTGGAGCAACTCTGGATACTGACTTCCACCACCCCCCTTTGGGGGTGCTTGCTACTGTTTGCATGTTTGTTTAGTAACTTGACTATATATTTTTTATGGTCAAATATGCTTTTATATTTCACCCACAGTTGGAAATATTTGGTGTTGCTTGTTAGAGGACACAGTCTTGGGCATACATATTGTCACCCTTGGATGGCAGTGGTTTTAGCAGGGCTCTCTTTTTCCCTTTCCTGGATCTCTCTGTTCAGCTGTCTTCCTCTGTTGGTATCACACCCAGTTGTTAGCTCCATTATATGCCCCCTGATTGCTTTATTTTGACACTGCTCTTGGGCATAAATTAACCACAAATCAATCAGCAAATTTAGGCCCCTTTTGAGTAGCTTCTGAGGCCCATATTTGGTATGTTTTGACCCCAGGAGGACTCTTCTTAGCTGTCTCTTTCTGTGGTTCTCTCTTGATCACTAGCTGGCCTGTGGCTTAGCTTATTGCCCATAGAGAACATACCACCAAAATCTCCATTGTTTTCAAGAGAACTCTTAGGCTTAAATTTTCCTACCCTTTATTCTAAATAAAGTCAGTTTTTTGGGGGAGAGTTTCAGAGCTCTCTGTTCTCATGGCCTGCCTCTACTTCTGGGCAACATTTTTAACAGCTGCTCTGGATTGGGGATGTGATTAGTGGTCTGTCTCAGAATGACACTTCTGCTTTACAGATAAGATGATGGATAAGGCTGGTAGTCTCTAGTCTTCTTGGCTTGCCTCCGTATGGAAACTCTTCTCTACCAGTGAGCTGGGGCAACGGCAATCAGGAGCTCAGTATTCTTGGCCTGCTGCACTGAGGGTAGAGGCTGTGCCCTACAGATAGGGCTTGGTGAAGAAAGGGAGCTTCAGCCTCTCTTGGCTGTGTTCTACTGGAATTTGGCTTCTGGAACACAAAGCTGAGTGAACTGAGAAATTCCGGCAGTCTGCCCTTCCTGAGCAAATACTTCAGCACTTGACTGGGAGCTAAGAGACAAGGGAGTCATATCTTGGCCATTCCTGTCCAGATTGGAGCTTCCATTATGTTGAGATGGGGGTGGGTAGAGAGGAAGCAGGTTGTGGCTCAAGTGCCACAGTCTCTCATTATTCTTATCAATATTTAATGGACTTTCTTGAGCAAATATTTTTTCATTTGCTTTATGCACTTCAGACAGTTTTCAGAGACTTGAAATGGTTGTTTTTTAAAAATATTTTTTACCAGTTATGGTTGTTTTGTTGGGGACCAGGTTAGCAGAGCTCTTAATGTTGTCATTTTCCTTCTATGATGCTTTCTTAGATAGAAAAAAATTATCCTTTTAGTAGTTAATTTTCTAATTAATCATCTTTCTTTCCTTCTAACCTCTTTTTTTTTTATTTTCATTTTATTGAGATATATTCACATACCACTCAGTCATACAAAACAAATCATACATTCGATTGTTCACAGTACCATTACATAGTTGTACATTCATCACCTAAATCAATCCCTGACACCTTCATTAGCACACACACAAAAATAATAAGAATAATAATTAAAGTGAAAAAGAGCAATTAAAGTAAAAAAGAACACTGGGTACCTTTGTCTGTTTGTTTGTTTGTTTCCTTCCCCTATTTTTCTACTCATCCATCCATAAACTAGACAAAGTGGAGTGTGGTCCTTATGGTTTTCCCAATCCCATTGTCACTCCTCATAAGCTACATTTTTATACAATTGTCTTCGAGATTCATGGCTAACCTCTTTTTAAAGAAAACCTCTCTTTGTTTATTAAATGTTTTTCCATTCTTGGGCCACTTATTCCCATTCAGCAGTCTCAGTCAGTCACTTGGTTTTCTGAAATCTCTGTCTCCAGTTTATAGTCTGAGTCTCAGACTTATATTTGCCATTGTCTACTGGAGAAACTCTTCTGACTGTTCTACGTGCACCTTGGGTGTGACGTATCTCACACAATCTGCTGTCATTCTGCAGGACTCTGATTTTCTCTCTGTATTATTCATGTGAGGTAAAGTCATCAGCATCTACCCAGTCATCCAAGCTAGAAAGCTCAAAGTAATTCTTTTTCTGGACACTTCTCAGTCCACCCCCATATCAGATCTGTCACTAAGTCCCATCCATTTTACCTTTGAAATGTTACTCAAAACTGCATACCCTCTTTGGTACAGTGCTTCGTTCAGCCCATTTCTCTCTCCTAGACCATTTCAGCTCCCATCCTTCTTCCACTCACATACTGCCTTCAGAGTTCATTGTCCTCTAGATCCCATTAAAAACTTTCTAATGTACAAACCTAACAAAATGCATTCATTATTATGCATTCCTATTATTATGTGATAAAGTCCTCTTTTCATAACTTGACATAGAATGCCCTTCACATGTGATTGCACCTCATTAATGTTTCTGAACCTTGGGTTATACATGAAGTTACTATCCTCTAAGGTAGTTGTGACATTTCAATGACATAATGCACGTCAAGTGCTTACCCAGTATCTGAAACATGCTGAATGCTCGATGTGTTAGCTTTTATTTTTATCATTATTTCTCCTTCATGACCAATAATTCCCTCAACCTTCACATCACTGACTTACATCCCACTCCAGCCACACTGCACTAATTCTCTCTTCTGAAACATTCTTTCCATTTTCAGTCGTGTGTGTTTGTACTTGGTGCCCTCTCTGCCTGGAGTTCCCACTGCTTCATGACTATCTGTTAGGATGGAGAGTGAGTCCTGTCTCTTATATTCCCATTGCACTTACTATATACATTCAGTATTTGCTCTATGTTTGTTTTTCCGTGTTTTTGCCTTAATATGCTGTGAACTCATTAAGGTAGTACGCATGATTTAATCATCTTTGCATTGCCAGATCCCTAGTACTTAGGATGGTAAAAGCCATATAGCAGTTATCTGAGAAATGCTCATTAAATGTAAATTTATTTTTATTGGCTATTTTTGTATTCTTTTTCCTTAAGTGGTTTTGCATTGGGCATTGTATAATTTTTTCCACTTTTGTCCAGATAAAGTCTTATCTAATCTAAGAGTTTTTCCCATAAACCGGTAAATAGGTGTTTATGCATTTTAAAATGACTTTTACATTATTTATTACATATGGACTAAAGGTTTCTGACGTCATGGAAACAGTTCCATGATAGTTATGTGACTGGCTTTTCGGGTAGAGTAAGGTGCACTCTAATGGAGGGACTTCTTTGATCATGTTTGTTGTCTACATGGCCAATTTCCCCTGACCATTGGAAGGAGTCAGCTGTGGGGCGGTGAGATGGAAAATGATTCTTGGCTCTGAAAAAATCTTAAGTACCCTTTTAAATGAGGACATTCTTGTATTAGAGCTAGAAGAGCTCTAGGAAAAAGAAATAGAATTAATATAACATTATTTTCATTAACTGATTACTGTTTAATCTGAGCAATTCTGATTTTGATGATGTGAGATTGGGGAAAAGTGTGACTAACATTTAGGCATGACCTCAATACTTTTAACTGATTTTAGGAGAAGGGAAATTTTATTCAAATTATTGTTAAAAATTTTGAGAATTTGTAGGTCAAGGATCAAAATCACAATAATGATCATGTTTATTAGAAGGTGTTGTGACCAAGAGAGAATAACTCTGATGTGTTTAAAAAAACTGATTAATTCCCTCAATAAAATTTAAATATTAGAATAGTTTTAATTCAGGTTTTGAAAAAATAATGTCTGCCATTCAGTGATTGGCTTTTCACCTTTAAAATTGCTGGCAGATTTCATTTACTCAGCTAGGTGGTGTTTTATTTTTGTTGTTGCTTTGTTTTGGTTTTATTGCATATTCTCCCCTATACTTAACATTAGAAAATTACCCCCTTCAGTTTCTAGAATAGCTATGGATGAAATAAATTTAATGCTATTAAAGATTAAGAAGATTGTTTATCAAATAAAGGACAGTGTTGTTGCCAAAGCCATCATTCTTGTAGCTTGTACTAGGCTCTGGTGGCGTTAATGATGTGGTAGCTCTGGCACTTTTCGGTTCCTCTAGTTCCTGTGTAGACAAAATAAGATTATTCCCTCAGCTCTTTTACCACCAGAGCTTGCAAGGAAGTATGCCAGCAGTATTTTTGCAAATAACCTGCTTTTGTCCTCAGTAAATTGCAGAATCCTAAGTTGTGTCACTGCCTAAAAAAGTTTGTGATGCTCTAAGGACACTTGGTTGAGCTGCAGAAATGTTGTCTCTTATCAAGAAAATTCCAGTTATACTTTGTAAAGCAAATAGTTTGCTGTCCTTTTCAAAGGTTATTCAGAATTGTAAAAGTCAGTTTTAAAACTAGCACAGATTGGATGTACGCTTTCTTAATGTAACTCAGAAAAGAAGGCCTTTTCTCTTTTTGAAAATTTATTTTCTTGTCTTCTTTACTCTAAGTCTGAGACATGAGATTATCTCTGTTAACTCCATATTATCATTTTCTCTGGACCTAAGTTATTATCCTCATGAGTTAGACAGTTAAAAAGTTACATATGCAGAAGGGTTTATTTTTTGTGGGGGGGGGGGGGGGGTGTTGGATCAAATAACAGCTATTCTGGCCGTAGATCAGGAAAAACTCAGGAGCACTTGGTACTTGGAAAGAAAAACTGAATTCCAAGATTTCTGCGTTACTGGTTAAGGAATTGATGGGTAACCTGTTTATTTTTCATAGAAACTGCCATGAGTAAAACCACTCTTTAGGAAATTTTGCTATTTATTGTTCATATAATTGCTACTGGTAATTTTAGGGTCAAAAAGGCCAATTTATTTTGGAGCTTTCAGCATTGATTAACAAATATTCATTGAACGTGTACCGTGTACCATTCACTATGCTAGGTGGTCAATATTTTCCTTGTTCCAAATTTAAATTTTTAAAAAACCATATACCACAATATAAGTGGTTGAACTTGAAAATAAAGTCTGAGTCCTCTGACAACATAAACCATGTGATCACATGCATCACTGTGTATTTTAATATCTCAATATGGGCATTAGCATTTGATGTGTTCCACTTTGCAGTACATAAAATATTTTCAATTATGAAGGAGTAAACTCTTGCTTTTCAGTTTCTATTTAACGGAAGAAGTTGTGGGATTATAAGAAAGAGATTGGAGATTTTTATTATTCCTTTATATTGAATCTTTTTGCATTTGCTGCAGTTTCTGTGGTTTCTCCCAAAAGCCTTGGTTTTATCTTCAACAGAAATGCCAGTGGAAGTTCTCATGACCAACACTTATTTCTTTCTCAGCATAAATATGGCTAAGCATATGTTGTAGTAGAATCAATATGAAGTTGTTCGGTTTTCCTTTCTAACACTTAATCTGGGTATGGCTCTCACCTCAAATTGTCAACATAATAACACTTCTTTTTAATGACGTTTATTTTTTCTGATTATAAAGATAATACATACATATTGTACAACACTTGGAAAATGTTGACCAAGGACTGAGATTTGTTGAAGTTGTATCTAAATAATCATATTATAAATAGCTGTCTTTTAATGAGTACCTACTATATGTTATGGCTGTTTACAGTATTATTTCACTACATTTGTATCAGGAAACTAGTAAATGATGGCACTGAGATTAAAACCCAGGTCAGTCTGACTCCAAAGTCAAGTACTCTATCTGCTACACCATATTGCTCTAATGGTCATATGTTATACCTAGTAAACACACACACATACATACATGTACTTTTTTTTTTATGCTGTTGTATTGCTTTGGACACATTACCTAACCTATGAAGGTCTCTGTTTCCTCTTGTATCAATTGAGTATAATTATACTTACCTCACTGTGAGGAGTAAATGAATCATTTTTTACAAAGCAGTTGAACAGTGCCTGACACACATATAAGCACTTTATAAGCATTTGCTTTTATTATTATTGCCAAGAATCCTAATTCTTTTCTTTTTATTTATTTTTCATATACAATCACATGAGATAGAAACACTTCTACCAGAAATCTGGGTTTTTAAATTGCATTAGGGTATGGAGCCCTTTGCATCAAAATATCCTAAGTAGAACAGAAAGAAAAAAATGCTTTAAATGAGAGGATATGAAAGCAAGAGACTGAAACCCATGTAAAAGAAAACTAAATTCATATCGGAGGAAAATATAGCTAGATAATCTCTATATGGAAAAATACTACAAATTTGATCAAAAGTGTTTTGTGGTATATCTTGATCAGATACTTCTTAATGAGTAAGAGTTCAGACTAAATTGCCACAGGTATAATTTCCACTATTGACTTTTTCATAATGACTATGATGTAGCATGGCTGTGTAGAAATACTCATTTTAAACATATTTCACTTTCTAGTATGGGCATTTTTACCTTGTCTGAAGGTAGGATTTGAATTTTATGACTCTGAGACCGCCAGGCAAGCTAAATTCTACCTTAAAAATGCATGAGAGATTGAAGCTCACCAACAATCTGTGGTTGATATATAGTCATTGGCAAAAGTGTAGTAGATGACAAAGACTGTTAATCCGGCAAGCCTTTACTCCATTACAGCCTGGCAGTTGAACCAAAAGATTTAGAGCTTCAGTGGATGCCAGCTTAAAATTCATTTTTGTGATAGATTCTTGAGTCTGGGTTTACTGCAGCATGAACTCCTAAGGTTTTATCCTGGCAACAAAAGATATGTGGAAAATAAAATAGTCGTAAATATGACTGAAACATTTATTAAATTGCTAGCAGGAAAGTAAGAACCCTAGCTTAGTATATGTTCTTTACAACTTCAATAAAATATTATTTTTATAACTCTTGACTTAGAGAAGTTGTAGGTTTACAGAAAAATCTTGCATATAGTACAGCGTTCCCATATACCATCCTATTAACATCTTGTATTACTGTTGTACATTTGTTTATATTGATGAAAGAACATTTTTATAGTTGTACTATTAACTATAGTCCATGGTTCACCTTAGGGTTCACTGTTTGTGCTGTAGAGTCCTATGGATTTTCTTTGTGAAAAAAAAAATTATTCTGTAACTTATATACAACCCCTACTTTCCTGTTTTAACCACATTCAAATATATATTTCAGTGCTTTTAATTATATTCACAATGTTGCATGTGCTACCATCACCTCCATCCATTACCAAAACTTTTCCATCATCCCAAACAGAAACTGTACAATTTAAGCATTAACTCTCCATTCCCTACCCCCTTCCCAGCCCCTAGTAATCTATATTCTACTTTCTGTCTCTTTGAATTTTCTTATTCCAATTAAATCATATCAGTGAAATCATACAATATTTGTCCTTTTGTGTCTGGGTTATTTTACTCAACATGATGTCTTCAGGCTTCGTCCATGTTGTCTTATGTATCAGAACTTCATTCCTTTTTACAGCTGAATACTAGTCCATTGTATGTATATACCACATTTTGTTTATCCATTCTTCAGTTATGGATACTTGGTTTGCTTCTGTTATTTGGCAATTGTGAATAGTGCCGCTATGAATGCTGCCGAGTAAATATTTGTCCAAGTCCCCACTGTCAGTTCTTTTGGGTATATATCTAGAAGTGAGATCACTAGGTCAGGTAATTCTGCATTTAGCTTTCTCAAAAACTATCCTCCACAGCAGCTGTACCATTTTACATTCCCAGCAATGAATGAGTGATCTGTTTCTCCACATTCTCTTCAACACTTTTGATTCTCCATTTTTTTGAGTAGCCATTCTTGTGGGTGTACAAAGATAATTCGTTGTGGTTTTGATTTGCATTTCCCTAAGGTCTAATGATGTAGAGCATCTTTTCATGTGCTTTTTGACCATTTGTATATCTTCTTTGGAGAAATGTCTATTCAAGTCTTTTGACCCTTTTTAATTAGGTTGTTTGTCTTTTTTTTGTTGATTTATAGGATTTCTTTATATATTTTGGATATTAAACCTTATCAGATATGTGGTTTCCAAATATTTTCTACCATTATGCAAGTTGTCATTTTACTTTTTTGAGAAAATCCTTTGATGCCCTCAAATTTTTTATTTTGAGGAGATTTCATTTATCATTTTTTTTTCTTTTGTTGCTTATGCTTTGGGTGTAAAGTCTAAGATACTATTGATATCCTGAAGATGCTTCTTGTATTTTCGTCTAGAAGTTTTATACTTCTGGTTCTTATATTTAGGTCTTTGATCCATTTTGGGCTGATTTTTGTAAATGGTTTGAGATAAGGGTTCATCTTTATTCCTTTGCATATGAAAACCCAGTTTTCCCAGCACCATTTGTTGAAGACTATTGTTTCCTAATTGAGCAGACTTGGCACCCATGTCAAAAATCAGTTGGCCACGTATGTGAGGATTGAATTTTGAACTTTCAATTTTATTCCATTGGTCTGTATATCTGTCCTTTTTCCAAGACCATGCTGTTTTGATTACTATGTCCTGGTAATAAGTTTTAAGTTTGGGATGTGTGAGTACTCCAACTACATTCTTCTTTTTCAAGATGACTTCAGCTCTTCAGGGGCTTTTACCCTTCCATATAAATTTGATGATTGGCTTTTCTATTTCTGCAAAGAAGGTTGTTGGAATTTTGATTGGTATTTCATTGAATCTGTAAATGACTTTGAGTAGGACTGACATCTTAACAATAATTTAGTCTTTCAATTCATGAACACCGAATACCCTTCTATTTATTTAGGTCATCTTTTGTTTCTTTTAGCAATGTTTTGTAGTTTTCTGCATACTAGTCCTTCACATTTTTGTTTAGATATATTCCTAGATATTTGATTCTATTAGTTGCTGTTATAAAAGGAATTTTTTCTTTATTTCTTCTTCAGATTGCTCATTACTAAAGTATAGAAACACTCTTAATTTTGGGGTGTTGATCTTGTACACTACTGTGTTGCTGAATTCATTTATTAACTCCAGTAGCTCTGTTGTGGATTTTTCAGGATTTTCTGAACATAGGAGCATGTCATCTGCAAATAGGGAAAGTTTTACTTCTTCCTTTACAATTTGGATGCCTTTCATTTCTTTTTCTTGCCTAATTGCTGTGGCTAGGACTTCCCATATGGTGTTCAATAACAGTGGTTACAGTGGGCATCCTTGTCTTATTCCTAATCTTAGAGGGAAAGCTTTTAGTCTTTCACCATTGAGTACAATATTAGCTGTGGGTTTTTAATATGTGCCCATTATCATGTTGAGGAATTTTCCTTCTAGTCCTACTTTTCTAAGTTTTTTTTTTATCAAGAAAGGATTTTGTCATATGCCTTTTATGCATCAGTTTATATAATCATTTGGTTTTCCTTTTGTTCTTTTGATTTGTTATATTATATTAGCTGATTTTTGTATATTGACCTACCCTTGCATACCTGGGATAAATCCTTCTTGACCATGTTGTATAATTCTTTTAATGGGCTGTAGGATTTGATTTGCTAGTATTTGTTGAGGAGTTTTGCATCATGGCCATAAGAGATATTGGTCTGTAATTTTCTTTTCTTGTTGTATCTTTAACTGGCTTTGATATTAGGATGATGTTGGCATCATAGAAAGAGTTACAGAGTATTCCCTCCTCTTTGGTTTTTTGGAATAGTTTGAGCGGGATTGATATTAACTCTTCATGGAATATTTGGTAAAATTCACCTGTGAAGCCCTCTGGTCCTGGGCTTTTCTTTGTTGGGAGGTTTTTGATTACTTATTCAATCTCTTCACTAGTTATTGGTTTGTTGAGATCTCCTATTTCTTCTTGACTCAGTGTAGGCAGTTCGTGTGTTTCTAGGAATTTGTCCATTTCATCTAGATTATCTAATTTATTGGAGTATAGTTGTTCACTGTATCCTCATTATAGTTCTTTTTATTTCTGTGGGGTCATTAGTAATGTCTCCCTTTTCATTTCTGATTTTAGTTATTTGTCCTTTCTCTTTTTTCCTTTGTCAGTCTAGCTGTAGGTTTGTCTATTTTATGGATCTTTTCAAAGAACCAAATTTTGATTTTGTTGATTCTATTTTTTTTTAATTCTCTGATTTGTTTATCTCTGCTCTTATCTTTATTTCCTTCTTTCTGCTTGATTTGGGTTTAGATTGTTCTTTTTGTAGCTCCTCCAGTATTGAGGTTTGGTCTCTGATTTGAGATCTTTCTTCCTTCTTAATGTAATAATTTAGAGTTATATATAAATTTCTCTCTCAGCCCTTTCTTTGCTGCATCCAATATGTTTTGCTGTGTTGTGTTTTCGTTTTCATTTGCCTCAAGATAATTCCTAATTTCCCTTTTGATTTCTTCTTTGAACTGTTGGTTTTAATTTACATATTTATGTTAATTTTCCCTTTCTCCCTCTGTTATTGATTCCTAGTTTCATTCCATTATGGTCAGAGGAGACATATTGTATGTTGTCAATATTTTTTAATTTATTGAGACTTGTTTTGTGACTTTACATGTGGTCTGTCCTGGAGAATGATCCATGTGCACTAGAGAAAACTGTGTATTCTGCTGTTGTTTGATGAATTCTTCTATATATGTCTGTTAGATCTAGTTGGTTTAAAGTATTGTTCAGATTTTCTATTTCCTTTTTGATCTCCTGTCTAGATGTTGTATCCATTATTGAAAGTGGTGTATTGAAATTCCATAATATTGATATAGAACCATCTACTTCTCCCTTCTGTCATTTTTGCTTTATATATTTTGAGGCATAATATTTATAATTTTTATGTCTTCTTGTTGAATTAACCCCTTTATCAGTACATAATGACCCCTTTGTTGCTTGTAAAAGTTTTTGATTTAAAGTCTCTTTTATCTGATATTAGTATTGCTACCCTAGATTTTTTTTGGTTATTACCTGCATAGTATATTTTTTCCGTGTTTTCATTTTCAACCTGCTTATGCCTTTGAATTTAAGGTGAGTCTCTTGTAAACTGCTTATAGTTGGGTTCTATGTTTTTATCCATTCTGCTAGTCCCTGCATTTTGACAGTAGAGTTTAATCCATTTACATGTAAAGTCACTGCTGATAATGTTGGACTTTGTTCTGCCAATTTGTTATTTCATCCTTGTAAGTCTCATACCTTTTTTTGACACCCAATTCTTTCATTACTGTCAACTTTCATATTGATTTGATTTTTTTAAAGTTCAATATTGAGTCTCTTCTCATTTCTTTCAGTATATATTTTTCATATATTTTCTTTGTGGTTATCATTGAGTTAAAATTTAACATCCTAAATATATAGCAGTCATTTTTTATTTGATACTAACTTTACTTCAATAGTATACACTTACATGATTCCTTTATCTGCCCCCTGCATTTTTCATACTTGTTGCAAATTATATCTTTGTACTCTGTATGTCCCAAACCATAGACTTACATTAGTTTTTCTGCATTTGCATTTTAGCACCTGTGAGAAGTAAGAACTGGAAATACATGCCAAAAAATACAATACAGTACTACTGGCATTTATTGTTACCCAAATGGTTATCTTTACCACAGGTCTTTATTTATTTTGCCACTTTATCCATGGTGTAGTGTCCTTTCTTTTCAGTCTAAGAACTCCTTTTAGCTTTGGCAGTAGGGCAGGTCTAGTGGTGATGAACTCCTTCCACTTTTGTTTTTCTGGGTATGACATAATCTCTCCATCATTTTTGAAAGAAAATCTCCCCAGCTATAAAATTCTTGGTTGGAAGTTGTTTTCTTTCAGCACTTTAAGTATTTCAACTGACTGCCTTCTTGCCGCCATGGTTTCTGATGACAAATAAGGATTCACCTAATTGGGACTCCCTTGTACATAACACATTCATTTTCTCTTGCAGCTTTCAAAGCTCTCTCCTCATCCTTTACATTTGACAGTTTGATCAATATGTGATAAGGTATGTTTTTTTCTTCAAGTTTATACTTCTTGGGATTCTTGGATGTACATATTCATTGCCTTTCCTAAGTTTGGGAAATTCTCTGTGATTACATCGTTATTTCTTCTGCCCCTTTCTCTCTTTCTTCTCCTTCTGGGACCTCCATAATGCATTTGTTGGTTTATGCTTGATGGTGTCCCAGAGGTCTCGTAGGCTATTTTCACTTTTACTTAATCTTTTTTCTTTCTGCTTCTCATCCTGACTTATTTTAATTGTCTGCTCTTTGAGTTCGTTGTTTCTTTCTTCTGCCATCACCAATCTGCTGTTGAAACCCTACTGGGAAATTGTCATTTCAGTTATTGTGGTCTTCAACACCAATAGTTATGTTTGGTTCCTTTTTAAAATTTCTCTTTATTGAGATTCCCTTATTGTTCATTCATTGTTTTCCTGATATGCTTTACTTCTTTCTCTGTATTTTCCTTCATCTCCTTAAACATATTGAAGATCACTTTTTTGAAGTCTTTGTTCAGTATGTCTATAGACTAGTCTTTTTCATTGGTATTTTCTGGATTTTTATCCTATTCCTTGGAATGGGTTATCATTTACTTTTCCTTTGTTTCTCTTGTAATCTTTTGTTGTACACTATATATTTTAATATTTTAAAATGTTATCTCTGGGATGTATTCCCTGAGATGTCTGTTTCTTGAATTTGTTTCCAGCTGGTGATGTGACAGAGATTTCCTTGAGTGTCATGTCAGCCCTGCTATCATGAAGGTCCACCCTAGGGGAATGCAAGCTGCCAGGTCCTCCCTGTCTTTTCTGATCCTCTGTGTTGTCCTGGACTTGTGCTTGCTAATTGCTTAGCAGTTCCCTTGTTTACAGGAGTTGGAGTGTTTCCTCCACTTCCCTGGAGATGGACTGTCTCCCTCTTCTGGGAGTTCCACTGCCAGATTTATACCAGGAAGACCTTTTCCTCGGGCAGTCCTCTTCAATTGTGTCTTGATTTCATTGCCTCAAGCTGCTTTGGCCTAGAGGGGGCACACAGAGAGAGGAATTTCCCAAGTCAGTCTTTTTCAGCTGGATCAAGTTCAGGGGCCCACAGAAGACCTCAGGCAGGCTCTAAGCTTCCTGGAATAGAGGATGAGGGAGGGGCCAGGAAGAATGCCAGAAGCTTCTTACCAATTCCTGAAAGCTGTGCTTTCTTGACCTGCCTGGCCAAAGCAGCCTTTCAACTGCCCTTCCCAGCTCTGAGGAAGTATAAAGTCTTTAAGTCTCTTCAGCTGCCTTGTCTAGGGTGGGTCAGAACAATGACTGCCCTCAGAGCCATGCCCCCAATGTTCTGAAATCGCTAATCAAAAGCCATGACCAGCATTTGGTTCGTGCCCATGGCAGATTTTGGGGAAGTGAATTTTTCTGTCCCTTTCTTGCACCAGCAAGCTATGCCAGGGGCAGGAGCCTACTGTAGCCTGACATGAGGGTCAGGATGACTGCCATGTGGAAAGAGCAATTTACTGGTATTTACCATAATTTACCAGCCTCTTCCTCTTGCTCTTCTCTGGATGCTGTACAGTGATCTACTGGACTCCAGAGTTTTGAAATAGTTGATTCAGACAGTTCATGCCTGTTTAATAGTTGTTCTGTGGAGGGATTTATTCCTGGAGCTTCCTATGCCATCATCTTCCCACAGTCTTCCTCTCCCATTACTTTTTATATGTTGGGAAATTTATGCCTATACTTTGTTTACATGAACTATATCTGAGTTTATCTGGAATTTTTTTTATTATAGATGAAGAAATCCCTTTTAACTTCTCTTCCTTAAGTTATAAGGCAATCTCCCTGATGTAAAATAAAATAAATAGTTTGTATGTCATACAGATGTTCAAATTTGAAACTTTTATGCATGTTGTAAGAAATTATTGGGTATTTTAATTCTTTTTTGTTATTGGAATTTTTCACAATTGTGATTATCAAAATTTATAAATTACCGAGCATATTTTAAATTAAATAAGGTGAAACATACATTTATTAACTTAGCATATATCTATTGAGAAGCTGTCACATGCTGACTACTGTTCTATGTGCAAGGAAATCACTATAACCAAAAAATCCCTTTTTTATAGAACTGATAGTCTGTGGAAATTTAAAAAACACAAATATTTTTTTTTTAAATATAAAATATTTTATAAATATAAACTGCCATAAATGCTCTTTAAGAAACAAAGAAGTTGCTGAAATAATGGAGAGGGGATTTCAAGGGATTGTGTAAGAAATTCAACTCAGAGAAGATGCTGTTTAATCAGATACCTTGTATCAGTCAGGGTGGGCTAAGTTATACTGCTGTAATAAACAACCACAAAATCTCTATGGTTTGTTTACTTAATAAATGAAGGTTAATTTACTTTCACCTTACATAACCAAGTGTCTACTGTGCATTGGCAAGGAAGCTGTCTTCATCATAGTTTCTAAAGGTCTTAGAGTGACGGAGATTCCCATCTCAATACATTGCCTCCATGATCGCTGAAACAAGGGGGATGTGGTGACTTACACACTGTCTCTCAGAGGCTTTTGCCTGTAAGTGACTTATGGCCAATCTGCTCGCATATCATTGGCCATAGACAGTCACATGGCATGGCTACTAACTTTAAATATGGAGGGATGTGCATAGTTCCATGTGCCTGAAAAAAAAGAGGAAAATTGGATATTGATGGACAGTAGTAATCACTTCCACCATCTGAAGGATGAGAAGGAAACAGCCATCTTAAGAGTTGGTACAGTAAAGTTCTTGGTAAAAGAGACTGAATAGGAAAAGGTCCTGAACTAGGGAAAAAGTGAGTGTGTTTTGAGGACATGAAAGCAGAATCATGGAACTGAAGTGTTTTGAACAATTGTTTTTATACAATTAATTAAATATTAGTTACTAGAGATTTTTTAAAAATAATCTTCTGTCTGCCTTCCATTAAAAATATTACTGTGGTAATGATGACCAATATGCTTGAACCAGTTTTTCCTAATTATTTAGCATTTACCTTATTTTTTTCCTTAGTTGTCAGTGGGGTTACCTTTAGATTGTGAAAATTTTTCGTTTTGTAGTTAACATTTATGGTTGGGTGAGCAGTGGTGTCAAATAGGAAATCGTACAGATTTTCTTTGGAGAGCTTGCATTTAATATTAAGGCTTCTGTGTGTCATTGGAATTTATAGGATTTCATAAGTTTTATAAAACTTTCAAGTTTATAAGAATGATTGTGCTATATTTCTTTTATGATTTACTTGTCTTTGATAGTCCTTGGAAGAGAAAGAGGTTTATTAAAATTTTAGAGTAAAAGATTATAGGGCAAATAACATAAATTTCTAATGGTAAAGTTATTTTTATTTATGGGCGTTAGTAAGATATGTCTGATCTCTTGCAATTAAAGAACTCTGAGAAATGTCTCCAAATAAATGCTGTAGTTTAATGATAATTTTGATTTATACATAGGCTAGCATTCTCCCTAATCACTCTGTAATTTAGGAATGCTCTTTTCTTAGCTAAGTGAACCTTTTAAATATAATCCTTTGGATAATTTTAAAAACTGAAATACAACAGAGGACATTTCAGGAAGTCCTTCATGTACATGCCACCCAAATGAAAATAAAGTTAATTAAAAAAAAATTTGCTTCAAATGCTTCTCTTGTTTTTCTCCCCCTCTCTTTTAAAATAAATAAAACTTTACAGATAAAATTTAAGTCCCCCATATTCTTTTCGTTTCCTCTTTTTCCTTCTTGTCCAGGGGTAGCCACTGTCATGAATTTGAATGATTTCATCTATGCAATTTATATATCTACTACATCAGAATTTCCATAAATAATGTGTCATTGTTCCATGCAATTTACATATCCACTATGTCAATATTTCCATAAATAATATATATTATTGTTTTGTGTTTTTAGTGAACAAATTGGCTTTCAGTCTTTTGTATTATTCAACAGGTTATTATCATTCAGCATTATGTTTTTGAGATCTTCCCATGTTCTTATATATACAGCTAGTTTATTCATTTTAACTAATGGTCAGTATTTCATTGCATAAATGTATGGCAATGTACTTATCCATTCTTTTGCTGATGGATGTCTGGATTTTTTTCTTGTATTCCACTATTAAAAAGTGGTACTGTGTGCATCTTTAAAAATGTTTCCTTGTGTGTGTATGCAAGAGTGTTTCTTGACTAGACAGCTATAATTGTGCTCAGTTGAACATATGCATCTTCAACATATTGGGTGTTGTCAGATGCAGTTCATATACTTGTGAGCGCACAGTTCTTTCTTATCCAGTATTGTCGCCAACACTTAACAGGTGTCATCAAGTTGAGAAGTTGGGCTATAGATTGCAAGAGCACAGACTTTTGAGTCTCCACTCAACTGTTGACCACCAGCTTATTGACCTTGGACATTACTTAACCTCTTTGGGCCTCACTTTGCTTATCTGTAAAATTAGGGTAATAATAGTTCATCTGAGTTAAGATTTTCTTGAGGTTTTAAAAAACAAAATATGATCAAGTGTTTACAACATTGCTTGACAGTTTTTGGCCTGTTTGATGGGTGTCCACTAATACTTCATTGTTGTTTTAATTTTTATTTCCCTGAGGGTGAGTTTGCGGATCTTTTCATATATTTACCAACCATTCATATTCACGTCTGTGAATTGCTTACTAGTTTTTCCTATTTTTCTAGGGATGTTTATCCTTACTTGTTGATTATGTTGTATTTTTAAAAATACTAGTCCCTAAGTTGTTGTTTGTGGCTCATATACATATGTTTCTATGTCATAGAGATCTGCTCTTCTAATATTGCTTGCCTTTCAACTTCTGGGTATTACAGTTTTTCTTACTAGAAGATTTTAGTTCTAACCAATTCCATTTTACCAACCTCTTTCAGTATTATTTCTGCTTAATAGTAAGTGTCTAATTTTAGGTATGTTAAAATATTTACTATCCTTTGTCTGCTTAATGTTAAGTAATAACAACTTAAAAGGATCTGGAATAACATTTAGAGAGAGAGAGTATAGGGAGAGTGAATGTGCTCAAGTATGGATAATATAACAGTGTGAAAAAAAGTATAATTCTAAAAAAATCTAAATAGAAATCAAATGGACTTCTACACTAAACAGTTAAGTTTTTCTCCCATCCCTGCCCTTTACCCATTCCATGTGCATTTTGATTTCTAGGAGTATATTAGATAACTCAATCAATCAAAGACCCTCATCACATGTGGTGGAAAATATTACATCATAGCCCTCAAGTCATACACTCCAGCAGGATTATAATGCTGTTAAGTAACCTCTAGTGACAATAAGACTCTCATACTCTGTAAAGAGGATTACGTTTTTGAGGATAAATACTATATACTTTAAAATTTTAGCAGCTATTATCAGTTAAAATAAGTTATTTTAAGGACCATTGATTCATTCCAAAATTAAAGTTCTCTAATGTTTTCTCCCTAGTCAACTCATTTTCAATGCTTGGAATACTTTTATGGGTTCAAAGTCATTGCATTTTATGTGTTCTGCAGACTTAACTGTCCTAAATATTTCATTAAGTTTTTAATGTAGAATTAGTGAAAATTCAGAACTTGGATATGGGCAGACTTTAAGTTTTACTGAGTCTGATGCCTCAATTGTAACAACTGCTTTGGGACTGTCAGTTGCTTCCAAGATAAGTTAATAGGTCAGCCAACCCCAGGTAGTTTTCCAAAGACTGGCTGTCATTTTCAGCTAGTAGGCATTCGCTTCATAACTTGTTGGATGTTACCTTTCAAAAAGGGCTTTTTATGCACATCAACCCTAAACTAGTACAGCTCATCTGATTTCTTATTCATATCTTCTAGAAACTTCACAGCTGGCCTCAATCTTGGCAAGTTAATATGAATGAGACAAAAATAGTTTTCCACATATAATGAGTGCAAAGAATCTTTACTAAATCAAGCATGTGTACCTGTGTAAGAGTTACACTTCTTTTTAACATCTTAATTTTTAAGATTTACACGTGACATGGAAAAGATAACTCAGATTTGGACTCCAGTGAAAAATATTACTAAGATATCAATGTTCCAAAATTCTGATCTAAGCTCGGATACACATGCTAATAATAATAGCTGCCCATGAATTTCACCTCCTACCTATAGGCCCACATATGGAAATAATTATGTCAGGCACTTAAATTTTAACTAACACTTTAAACGTCATTTAAAATTTCAGTTGCGAATAGGGTGTCACCTGTATCATTTAGAGTTACTAGTTGTTCAGAAAACTGAAATTACATCCGGCTCATTGAATACAAAATAATAGTAACAAAAGGAATATATTGGAAAGATGTTGGCTATTTCATAGAATCAACAGGCAGTCTGGAGAAACAAGCTTGGAGAATAGGTAGGAGCCAAGGAGAGCTTCCAGCAGTGGACATGGTTGAGGTCCTGCCTAGTTAAATTCCTGGTTAGTCACTGGTTGAACTCGTTGGTTAGTCCATGGTACTCTTTGCTGCCGGGAAAAATTTCTAATTGTGCATCTTTACGTCAGTTCCTCCCGTTGGGACTCACACAATGGGAGATTGCCCCCAAATAGGAAGGAGGGTTGGATGCAGGACAGGCCAAATATACACACATTTTCTCTCCATAACTCATTGTATATTTGACCATGATTTTCAGGGGATCCATAAATCCATTTTGGGGGGAGTCCAGCTTATACACCCCTTCAAATCCAAGGGGATGCGATAATATTGAAAACAGCAATATAGCAGGCCTATGGATTTCAGCTATTCAGACTTATGAAGAATTATAATAGAGTCATTTTGATAAATAATCATTTTATTTGTCCCCAAAATGTATGATTACTTAAGGAAGGTCTATGGGATTTACTATTTCCAATCTATGTATTCAGATAAGCATTCCGTAGTTACCTAGAAATTGGAACAATTTGCTATCTGAAAGGAAATATATTCAAAACACTCATATACCAAAAAAGATAATGTGAAATATGAGTATATTTATAGAAATTTGAAGAAGGTATTTTTTCCAGTAGAATTTTGAATTTCATTTTCCCTTACTAATCAGGGACAAAAGAGAAACAGATGATATCAAATAATAGGAATCATAATCACTTAATTTTTGTAGGTAGAGAAATGTTGTCAGCTTAGCAAACATCTGGTTGAAACATTTAAATTTATCATCATGATGTTTTGCCTATATCTGGAATGCTAGCTAAATTTAGAAATGTGGACATTTAATTACATTTTTGGGGGTGTCCTTTGATGTTCATTCTTGGGCACTCAAAGCCTCTCACATGAATTCAGACTGACAAACTCATTGCATTCTGGGCATAATTCCTTCCTACCTTGAGTCTGTTCTTAGTGGCATGAGACATAGTCTCCTGGAAAGAAGATAGAGGCTGCAGATAGAAAAAAATAATAATCTGAAAAACAGATAATGTCATGGCTAATCAAGAATTGGTGACGATTCTTTTGTTACCAGGGCAGAGCAGTACTGCTGGAATAAAGGCTAAGAGTCATGAATCAAAAGAGGTGCTCTCTTTTACAGACCACATATATGGATAAATGTTGCTTTTATATTTCTCCATTGTGCTTTCTGGCGAGGTCAAAAGGGAGGTTTTTTTCCCCGAGTAAAAATTATGTGGGTCTGGTATTTCTCTTTGCAAAATAATTTATTTCTGGCTGTGTAGGATTCATTTTCAGGCTGTGAAAACTGTCTTTGATTTCAAACAGATCTCTGGAAAAGAAGGAGCTTGAATAATAGAGAAAATAACTCTGTAAGGAAGTATATTATTTCTTGGAAAGATCCTGCTATCCATTTAAATGGTTTCTTCCAACTTGCACATCCAAGAAAAATTTTATTCATATATATTTTTTATCCTATATAATTGTGAGGATCAAAGCCACAGTGAGGTTTGTGTAGACTTTTCTGCCTCCCTCATCTTGTGCCTTGCAATGTCACTATAGTGGCCATAATGAAATAAAGCACAGGAAAGTATTTTGTAAACTTTATTAATAACCACACCAGCCGTGATAGTAAGAATAGCTACCTGGTGCTGCATGTTTATTCAGAGCAAGGCACTGTGCTAGGTACTAGAGGATTCTTATCTCATGTCTTGCTCACATCCACATTATAAACTATAAGTAAAGTTTTCTTACTACATTCTAGAAAGGAGGAAACTGAGCTAAAGGAACTTATTCGAGGCCACCAGTGAAGCTAGGGTTCTGGTTGTAAATCCGGGTCTGTCTGCCTGCAATCCTGTGCTCTCAATCACTGTGCTAAATGCTTCTGTATGTCCATAATGCACTGGTAGATACCCAAGCTTAGCTGGCATCTTGCCAGAGCCATAAAAACATGGCAGTAGCATATCAAGGTCTCCAGATAGAAGATCAACAGCTTGAAAAGTGCAGTACCATGGGGAATAAACATAGAGGCTTCACCCCACTATCATTAGGACCTAATTTAGTAAGAAATCTTAGAAAGCTAATTATGAGAATCTTGATCACATCTTTTTTATCCGGCTCAGCAACTTGATTACCTTTGTGAGCTTGGGCAAATTACCTGCTATCACTGTGCCTCAGTTTCCTCTTCTCTAAAATGGGCATAATAATAGTAAGTGCCTCATAGTGTTGTTTTGATGATTAGAAAAGTAAAAATATGTGATGTATTTATAGCAGTAATATAGTAATCACTATGTATATAATATTACATATATAAAAATGGTACTTTAATGTAGGTTCGTGTGTGAACTTGGCCAGGTGACCCAGCTGTCTGGTCAAGCAAACACTGGCCTAACAATTGCTATGAGGACGTTTGAGGCTGATTAATAAACCAACAGGCTGGTTAATTAAATCATCAGTCAGTTGACTGCAGCTGTGACTAATGACTCACCAAAGGGCATGCCTTCCACAATGAGAGAATGCAATTGGCTGGATTTAATCCAATTAATCAGTTGAAGACTTATAAGCAAGACAGATAGAGGACCATCACTTCTTCTTCGGCTGCCCAGTGAAGCATTTCCTGAGGAGTTCGTCGAAGTTGCCAGTTCGTTTCCTGAGGAGTTCATCGAACATGTTCGTCGAAGATCCCAGTTCATTTCCTGAGGAGTTCATCGAAGTTGCCGGTTCGTTTCCTGAGGAGTTCATTGGACATCTTCCTTGGAGTTGACGGTTCATTGACGGCTCTACAGAATTTGGACTTGTGCATACCCACAGTTGCGTGAGTCACCTTTACAATTTGATAATCAGAGACACCTCTCATTGATTCTGTTTCCCTAGAGAACCCTAACTAATACACATAGCAATCACTGAATAAATGTTAGGTATTATTATCATTACTATTGTTGTTTCCTCTGCTCAGCATTGATGACAGACTCCTACTCAAGGAATATGGGATCTTGTGCTTTCCATCATCAATTATGGGCCATTAGATTTTACACCTGCAAGAATAGATGTGATCTTTGGTATGTAGAAGAATAATGCATGGAAACAGAAAACCTCTGAACTATGTTCACTTATAAATATTTTCAATTTTATTAGCAGTTTAGAAGTTTTGTAGCTCTAAGAAAGTTTAAGTGCTACAATCATGTCACAAGATTCTTAATTTCTCAGTGATATTTATGGTAATAGAGATGTCATCTGAAGGAAAGCTAATTACACAAAATATGTTGTTTTATTAAATCTATTTCAGGCAGCCATGTTTTGAAGATATTACAAGGGACTTGTCAGCTGATTAAGTTAGATATGTGTTTGCCAAAGTGTGTTTCAGCCCACAGACTCTCGAATAAAAAAATATTTTATGAGCAAATAAATTTTGAACACTCCTACTATGGCCTTCACTTGGAAGTTGATAATGATAATGTACATGAGTATATTCAGAGCTCCTGAAAGTCGTATAGTTTCAAACACACCCCAAACAAAACAAAACAAAATCCTGTCTTTGTTCAAATATAATATATTTGATCACAGAATCCTTATTTTTTTTTTTTTAGCATAATGCTGCTGATATTCTGAGGAGCTGGTATTCTATTAACTGCATTTTGGGAAATACTGGTTCTCCACTTAGGTAGTATATTTTGTCATCATGAAAATCCCTTGAAACTAGTGTGCCATTCGTAAGTTTCTAATTGCCATTTTATGCTGCATACTGCAGGAGAATGAATCAGGAGGCCTAAGTTGTTATATCAAATCCTTTTGACTTGGGACCATTTGCTGAAACTTTCTGAATTTTATTTTCTCATCTTTTAATTGCATAATTAGACCAAATAATCTCTAAAGTGTTTTCCATCTCTGTAAATTATTACTGAATTTAATTGAAATTCATATAATGCTCTCAAAAAAATCTCAAAATGCTTTCATATACCTCATCTAAGTTGTCCTGGATACCTTTTGGGAAGCTGGCAGCAAAGCATCTCCCTGACACTGCAAACTGTATTGTAAATTTACTGAGCAGTAAGAGTTGTACCTTCAGGACTTGTTTTGTCTGGCCTCTTCGACTCTTGGTCAGCATTGTCTGCACTCCCGACACCATCACTGTGTTCTTGCTCAGTTTTGACGTGATACTTGTTCATGGTTCACCTACCCGAACAGAAGCTAAGTGGCCGCTATGATTTGAAGCGATTTGGACTAAAATGCCATAGAGTACTTGCTGAAAGAGAATGTCCCTAGTTGAAAAATACTTGCGCAGTGAGAGTAATGGAAAGTCTAAATCCAGGCAGATATGTAGCAATCTGAAACGTGGTGGCTCTGTTTGAAGGCTTATCAAAGTGGCCAGTGAAGCATTTAATAATCTGGGCCTAACTTATTAGCTGAATAAAGGGGTTACAGTCTCTAAGCAAGGGAAAGCATAAATGTATACAGAAAAGAACACTTAAGCAGAAACCGTTGACCAAACACAGGCCTCCATGACACAATGCTCGATATCACTGGGATGTAACAGAGTATAGTGGTTAAGAGCATGGGTTTTGGTGTCAGATACATTTGTTGTTCAATTTCTGGCTCTGATATGTACCATCTGTGTGACTTTGGACAATTTATTTAACTTATCTAATTTATTTAACTTAACTGTCATCTCTGTAAAGGGGAGCTATTCATACCAACCAAATAAGGTTATTGTACAAATTAAATGAATTGATGGCTGTAAAACACTGCACAAACTTCAGGATAGGCACTGAAAAAGGATAATAAGAGGATAAATGAAGCTTGAATGCTTACATTCAGAGGTGTCTGTTGGTATGTGTGTGTAGACATAAATCTGTGCATATAAAACAAAACATTGGCATAGCAGTTTCTTGCCCCCACAACCTTTACTGGTGTTCTTTGAAGCTAAGCAACTTTAAATTCACTTTTTAATTTTGTCACAGTTTCCATCAAAATCCACCTAGTTTTGGACATAAACTCTTAAAGAACCATTGCCTCAACACTGATCCTTAGATTTCATTCTCCATTTCTCCATGACTTTGGGAGGCAGCTACTCCAATGTGTATTGATAGAACTTGTTGGATGATGGAAAAGATCTTTGGTCTGTCCAATACTGTAGCCACGAACCACATGTGGCTCGGAGCACTTGACATGTGGCTAGTGTGACCGAGGAACTGAATGTTTATTTTATTTATTTAAGTTTTAATTTTAACTTTAAAAAGCCACATGTGGCTAGTGGCTACAGTTTTGGACGACACAAAGATTATAACTAACCACACTGGTGTGAAATTTTATATTGGCTAAAAATTCCTTCTCTAAAATACTGAATTTCATGTCACAGACATTCTACAGTTTAAAAATTGGTTGTGATCCTTTTAGAAAAAGAACACAAGGTGCTCTTCTTTAGTGATAAATCATCAGCCACATTACTTGAAAGCCTTCCATTCAGACTTTGACTCTGTGGAAGACAAAATATTCAGTAGAAACCTCAGGGATCCTATTGAAATTTTGGTGTACTTAGAACCAATTATCTGTTCACTTAAAAAATGTCCATGAAAACAAAAAGAATATACATTCTCTGTTTATATGATCAAAGCTGTGTATCCAGCTATTAAAGCAAGCTTTTTTATTATGTTCTTACTTGTTTTTTGTCTACTTGGTCTGTCTAGTTCGAAAAATTTTCCTTGCATTTCCAAAGTCTGTGCTTTTTGTATTTCACTACAATTTTTAGTGGCTAAAGTTTATATCCTTTTATGGATTGTAACTGTTAGCATTATATATATTCTTGTTTGACTCAGCTGAGGCTTTTGTCCTTGAATTCTACTTTATCTAATATTTATTATTGCAACTTTTTCTTCATTTAATCTGTATTTTCCCTGACTTTTCTTTGCCCTTCATTTACTTTAAACTTTTGTCATTTCATATTGATGTTTATATTATAGATCAAGAAGAGCTGAATTTTTAAAATAAGATCTACAAACATCTTTATTTGATGAAAAACTAAGCTTACTCATTTGTATTGTGATTTCAATATATTTGGTTTCATTCCCACCACTTTTTTTTTTCTGTTTGTGTTATTATATTTTGTTGCTTTGCTCTTTTCAACTTTGTTATCATTTTTGGATTAATCAACCATATTTCCCTCTATTTCTACCACCCTACTTCGTTTAATTGAGAAGTTCCATGTTTTTCATTACACTAGTCCTCCTGTCTTTCACCATTATATTGAAACCTCTATTCCTCTCTTACAAATTTGTACAGTGGTTACCTATTCCTCTCACCCCAAGACATTTAACATTCCTCCCTGTCACAAATTGAGATTTTAGGAATAATTTATTTTCCAGTCCTCATTACAGCAAATAGCTCCCCCACTGCCAATTCCTGATGTTATTATTCTAAGGTGTTATTACATTCTGTTTTATCATATGGCTCTTCTGTTTCAAGAATCCTTTCTTAGAATTTATAAATTAACCTGTAAATTTTGTTTCACTGTTTTGCTTAACTTTCTGTCTACAAATGAGAAAACTGATGCTAGTCTGTTTCATCTTCCTCGTAGGTAGCCTGCTCATTCTCTCTGGAAGTGGAAAGATATTTTTCCTTTTGGTTTAGAAATTTCTTAGAGTTCAGAAATTTCATGAGGCTTTTTGTGTGTTTCTTTTCCATTTTTACTGTCTAACACATCACAAACCATTTTAATTTGAAGAAACAAGGTTATTTTTAAATTTAAGCTCAGGAATTATTTCTATTATTTCTTTATTAGTTCTATATTTTTTAATCCCATTTTGGAATTCAGTATGTTCATGTTTAGGTCTCTGGGCTGTGTCCTTAAGTCTCATCTTTTACTTATGAAATTCATTTCTTAGAAATTTTTCTGTTATGAGCTTTCTTCTATTTGACCTTCCAGACAACTAAATTAGCTTGAAGCAATGACTATTCCTTTTTTTCAGTTCTCTTGAGACTTAGTATTGAAAGTGTTCACTTTCCAGAACCAAAGAAAGACTTCCATCTTTTAATTTTTGTTCGTCTGTTCCTAGAGTGTATTCCCACAGTACCAATACCAGTCAGGCTATATGGGCTTCTCCAGCAATGACTAACTTGTAGGTGGTGAAAGATATGGTCAATTTTATTTTTTCTGAGCTGGTACTAGAGTGCTGGGACCCTCCTGCTGAGAGCTAGTGGAGGAGGGTCTCTCTGCTCTCCATCCTCTCTTGGTGCCTGTGTATAAGGAACAGGTATAAGGCCACAGCCCCAAAGACCAGGAATGATTCACTTCACTAGTGTAGACCACCACCCACCCTGGACACCCAGTGCTAGCAGGATTAGGCCATCACTCCTGTACCTCCTGCTGCAAGGGTGGGGGCAAGACTTCCCATTTGCAAGTCAAACAGATCTATTGATATATGCTGTCTGGGCCCTCTTAGAAGGCTGTATAAGCTAAGATTTTCTTTCTCACTTTTCATCATTTCCTTGATGAAAATAATGAAAACTCTGATAATTAATCCCAAGGCCTTTGCTCTCTCCTCAGGAGAAATCCCAAGTCATCTAGGTAAGTGTTATATTGGAAGTGATGTCAGGACAGAATCATTGAGCACCGTCATACATTTGTCATGTTTTCTGGGAAGGATGTGATTTATTAGGTTTGATTGCCTTGGTAGCATGGACATGGCTGCCTATATGACTCAGAAGGAGTTGATTTGGGCACAAGTGTCAATAAGAAATTAGTATCTTGAATCCATATTATTACATAAAGACTCTTGGCAAATTGTGTAGCATTTTATTCCCAGCCACCACACGTAATAATCCACCAGTCTTGTAAGGTCATCATACGTGTATGAAGGGATATAAAAAATCTGTTTAAACACTCTGTTTCCATTGATTCTGTTTCTGACTTTATTAAAAACAGATAAATGTTTTGTGAGCACAAATCATGCTTCCCTGAAATACATTCAGCCCTATTTAATTATACTCTAGATTTTTCTTAGACACCATGAAATTTGGCACTTTGTTGATTTGAAACTTGCACATTTTGTGTTATCATTCACATTCTCTGCGCCCCCCCCCCCATTAACTCATGGCAAAATATTTTTGTCTCTTTCACTTTTTTTTCTTCAAAAGAGAATATTCTTCTGCTTAAGTAATCTTACTAGTTTTTATCTTCAGAATTTTTTCTTCTTCTCAAAGTAAATTAATTGGTTTTGTTCTTGGGAGAGTGCACATTTTAAGTTCATAGGCCATGAATTTTAGGACCACATCTTTGATGGCCTTCATCCTTATGAAATGTGACATCAAAGATAGCAATTTTGTTTGCATCATTGGCCAGCACCTAATTATCTTTCCCCCCTCTTCATTCTTAGAGTGCCCTTTGATGTCAGCAGAGCCTTGTGCTTTGAAAGACTGTACAGAATGGTGAAAGGGGTCCTTCTTTTGCAGAGTTCCATGTTCCCCTGAAATATTAATAATGGGTTTATATTAGAAGTAAAATGCAATGGTAATTAAAATAATTACTCATCTATTTGCAGAAGTAAATGTCTTCAGTGTTTCTTTCAACGTACAGGGAGAAAACTTCTCCCTAATATAATGGGTAGATGGAGACTCATCTTTAGGAGGAACCAGAAGTAAAGCAAAGCTAGGTTTTGTTTATTGGAGAGGGAGGCATGAGTGGGGTTGTGAAACTACTCATCAGAATGGTTCAGGGCTTTGGTCTTTCAGGATAATGCAAAGCTCACAATGCAGGTCTTCCATAATAAACATGCTTAATAAACACAAGCATGCATGATGTTAGGGTGCAAGCACTTTGGAGTGAGGTGGATCTCAAATTTAAATCTTAGCATCACTTTTTTCTAACTCCTTAATTCTCCACACATTACTTAGCCTGTGACTTTTAAGTTCTTTTAGCATTTCAAGATAAAAGGATATCATTTGATAGAAAGAGTGACTGCAAAGTGCCTGCCACAGAGTTAATTTTCTTCCCTTGATTTTCAATAAATAGGGACAATGATTTGCCGTCATAATTCAAGAGTAACAATGATATACCATTTTTCACTCATTAAACGAATAAAAGTTTAGCTGTTTGCTTCTACCTAGTGTTAGAGAAAGGTTGAGGAAGCAGACTCTTTCGTGCACTACTGATGGGCGTGTGAATTGGTACCACCTATTCACAGAGGGCAAATCTGCAATATTTTTCATACTGGACATTTCACCCAGTAATTCCAGTGCTAGAAATTTACTTTACAGAAAAAACTTACCAAGTATTTGGTCAATAAATATGCTAAAGAACATGCATTCAGCATCCGTGTGCACTTGTAAACGACTATAAACAACATAGACATCCATCACCAGGGGACTGGTCAACATTGCATGAGGATTTTTCATTCCCCTCTACAGTGACTCTCTGTCCAAAAAAAACCTCACAGCTTATTTTGGTTTTAACAGTTAAGACTTGCTTTTTTAAAATATAATTTCAAAACCCTAGTTATTTCTTGAGCTTTTATGTTCAGCTTATAGAAATCATTATTCTGTTAAGTCTAGCAGATTTTAGTAGTCTCCATAAGGGACCTTTACATAGTATTTTTTTCCATTTTCATACTTAGTTAATGAAACACCTCCAACACACTCTTCCTTTGGCATATGACACTATACCCTCCTGGGTTTTCTCCCATCTCTCTGGCTATCCACTCCCTATTTTCTCATCGGGTTCACCTTCCTCTAGCCCACACTAAATGCTGGAATTCCTCAAGTCTCACTCCTAGGCCCACTTCTCTTTTAACTCTATTTTCTTACCCCAAGGGATTTTTATCCACACCTATTAATTTAAAAACTACCTAAGATGACTCATAAAGCGTATTTCCAATCCACTGGTTCACTCTGAGTTCTGTTTAACTAGGCATCTCCATTTGGACATCTGAAAAGCACCCGAAACACAACATGTTGAAAAATGAACCTAAAACACTGATTGTCTTCCCTGGTCTGTGTCTCAGGAAATGCCACCATCAGCCATCCTCTTAAGTATACTAAAAACCTGCATTTGTCTTTGATGCTTTCTCCCTTTGTCAACATTTAGTCGTATCACCACATTCACCTTTTTATCTGTTGAATTCAAGCCCTTTTATTTCAGCCCCTCCTCACCGCCATAGTTCCTGTCCCTGGTGTATCCTCTTCTATCTCCATTATTAGCTTTCTCAAAGACTTCCCGGCATCCTCTCTTGCCCCCCTTTAATCGGTTCTCCATGCTGTACCCAGATGACCTTCTCACTATTCAAATATAATCATGTCACTCCATGCCTACAGAATTGTGTCTCTCTACTTTCCTTAGAAGATCCAAATCCAACATGGCCTAGAAGTCACTACATGGAGCAGCCCCTCCAAATTTTCCAGCCTTATCCTCCACCAAGCCAATCTCTCCCTGCACATCAGCCATTGCCCTGGATGCACTTTGCTTTCCCCGCCTCTCCTGACAGGGCTCTGAACTTGCTGCTCCTTTGGCCTTGTCAGCTTCCCCCAACAAAATGTGACTAAACTCTACAGGATCAGGGGCCTTGGCTAAGCTGTTTTTCCTCCTCTCCCCAGACCCCTCTCTCCCTGCTTCCTTCTTTCTCCCTCACTGTAATATCCCCGGAGCCTAGAACAATATCCTGCATATAAAGTTCCTCAATAAACTCAGTTTGAATGACTCAACTCTAAGTTACATGATTAAGAGAAAAGTCAAGAGTAGCACACTGTGTATAAATAATCTCTTTTGTATAAATTTTAAAAATCATGGTAATCGTATAAGAAACTGTTAATTGTGTTTTCATCTAGGGAAAAAGATTACAGAAAGAGGGATGAGAATGTATTTTTGAATTTTATTTCTTTCTGTATGGTTTGAATTTTACCAAGTGTAGTGTATTGTATTTAAGAAATTGTTATTTTATTTTAAGTAAAATACTGACATAGGCTATAATAAAAATATCAGAAAATAACAAATGTTGGGAAGGATGTGGAGAAACTGGAATCCACATACATTGCTGATAGGAATGTAAAATGGTCAGTCATTTGGGAAAACAATTTGGTGGTTTCTTTAAAACTTAAACATAAATTTACCATACAAACCAGCATTTCCACTCTTAGGAACTAGCAGAGAGAAAGAAAAACATACATCCACCTAAAGACATGCATGCAAGTGTTCATGGCAGTATTACTCATAAAATTAAAAAAGTGGAACCAATCCAAATATCCACTGACTTATTAACAGATAAATAAATGTGGTATATCTGGATAAAAAAGGAGTGATACATGGCATACATGTATCTGCATGTAAGTGAAAGAAGCCAGACACAAAAGACTGTGTATTGTATGATTCCATTTATACAAACTGTCCAGAAAAAGCAAATTTATAGTGACAGAAAGTAGATTAGTAATTTCAGTGCTCACAAGGGATCTTTTTGGGATGATAAAAATGTCCTAAAACTGAATTGTGGTGATGGTTACACAACTCAGTAAATTTACTAAAAATCATTTAAAACAGGTTAATTTATGGGATGTAAATTATACAAAGTAGGATGATAAAAACAGGAATGAGCAGTCAAAGCTTTTTGATGAGCTTGTTAATTGCACCATTTGCTTAATGTGAATAAAAGTGAAATTAAATGTAACAAATTAACATGGTATATTGCACTTCAATATTAGAAAATAAAAATAGCAATGTTTATGTTTCACAGGCTAATTTTTACCAAAATTTTCTTATTTGTGCATTAACAAACAAGATTGGTAGACCCAGCATACCAACTGATAAAACAGTTACCTATTTTAATACTTTGCTAGTGCACTGAAAGTACTTCCTTGACTATGAATTGATTAGTGAGGTATATAATGATATTTTCCCCATGATGCATGACACCTGTGTAAACATTCATGAAGACAATGTGCAATCAATAACAATTAAGGTCTTTCAGAAGTCTTTTGTCCGTAATTAAAATTCAAGAAGGTTTGTTACAATATGTTTTAATCTGCCCCCCAAATTTAAAACCCTTTCCAGTGTCCAATATTTGTCCATACTTTACACATTAGTAATTTTTTAACAAATTGTTAGCATTGAAGGTTTAAATTTTAAAGTAATCAGTCGCCAATTAGAAAGCAAAGCGTCATCAGAAAAGAGATTCGGCAGTTTTTCAAAGGAGCAAAATGTAAGCAAAAGAAACAAATGGTGAACCTATTCCAGACTTCTCTACAGGAAGTCTGGGGGTGGCTTAATTAGCGCCTGCAACATGAAATGCCATTTGCAGAGGACAAAAAGCTATTCTTTTCCAGATCCCCTCTTCTCCAAAGAGACAAGAGTAAGAGGACATAATCTTAAGAAGGTGTATTTAGAAGAATGAATGAACTTCCTGATGAGTTGGTTTACTTATGAATGGCTGTATGAGGGAGGCTATGCAGGCTTTTCTCTAGGGATCCCGAAATTGATACAGAATGTTAACATAGGTATATATGCATACGTTCACAAAAAAATAAATGTTTTATATTTTTGAAAACATAGTCTTTTTCCTACTTGCTTGGAACTTGATATAATTTATTGTAAGTCTAATATTTACTTAAAATGCCAAACCATGTATTTTCTGAAGGACAATAGGATAGGTTTAAAAATTTACAACCTGGCAATTTGTGTTTTGGAATTATGCTTATTTACAAGGTTGACATATCTACACGTATACTCCAAAGATTGTCTTTTTCAAAAACGTGATTTGCAGCCAGTGCATCTGTTGTTCTTATGCAGAGGATTAAATTGAGCTATTTTTGTTGAAGTTCAGCTGCAGAGTAACAGGATGTTAAGTTAACTTGCCAAAAAAGTTACCTATTCTAGGTTTTGTTTCTTTATATTAAACATTTAAAATGTTCTTTTCCTCTATATGAAAAAACCTAATTCTTCATTAAAAACAGGAATTTTTTAGACTTTAAGTAAATATTTTTGTCATACTGCAGCATTTATATGATACCTAAGTCATTTTGAATTTTAAATTATATCCAAGTTTTATTTTCTCCAGTAACAATTTTTCATAAAAATTTTACCAATAGTATTGATGTTTTTCTCCTCTGAATGTGAAATTGTTTTGTTCGCTTCTCATGAAAATCTGAACTGGACCTGTTCTAGCTCACCCCTTTCAAAAGGCATTATGTCACTTGTATTAGGGCTTACCAGGAAAGCCTGACTATCATTTTCCACTTCCAAGAGTTAATAAACTGTGTGTATACAATCTATGTGAAAAGGGGGGGGGGGGGGAACATTTTTTTCACATACTTTTGTTGTAGTTTTATAGCAAATGTGAATCATTGAATGGCTCAGTCCTCAGAAAACTGACCTTCCTCTGATTTTGTGTCTTATTAAACAAAACTCAAAACTATTTGGTTATAATTCAGTTCTGCTTAAAAGACTCTATACTGAGCATCCAAGGAGTTCATTGCAATAAATTATACCAGAGAGAAGGATAGAATAAAAATACCCAGCACCAGTTTTCAAGTTGCCTATAGTCAAAATTAGTCCTTAAGAGATCTTCTGAGTATCTTGTTAAAGTGCTGATTCTGATTCAGTGATTCTGGGGTGGGACCTGAAAATCTGCAGCTCTAACAGTCTCACAGATGCTGCTGGTTCACAGACAGTTTGAGAAGCAGGGGTCTAAATGGATGACTGTCCTCAGTATTCAAAGAAGAATCTGCCTCCCTTCATATGTGATATATATTTATTAAGTTTTCGATCATCATAACAGAGCTGGACAATGGTACAGTCATCTGCTAGAAAACAGAGATCATATAATATTCACATATCTGTAAAGAATCCATGGTTATGGGCTTTATTAGTACTGTCTTCCTAACTGACCTACACAGAGAACTACACTGGCACAGACAGAAATTAGGTTGCTAGAACTAAATATTTAGAGTGTATCTTTTTGATTTTCTGAACCTTGTCCATCTAGTCAGAAAAGAAAATTTTTGCTAGGTAAAGAGGGGTCATAAAAACACGTGCCTGCAAGGGCCAGGCAGGGTTTGTCACTGAGGGAAGCAGGCCTGGGAGTCAGGAGGAGCTGGGGCAGGGGTGTGCTAGAGAGTACACACTTCATTCCATCACTGGCATGCAGCAAGGTGGGCCTAGCATGGCCAGAACTTCCGATTTTCCAAGAAAAGCCAGAAATGCAAACTTCATGAGAAATTTCCCAATTTAAAAATGTTGGCTATTAATTTAAATTCTTTTAAAACTTTATGCAGGCCAAGAAGGCACATCTGTGTCCCAGATTCAGCCTGTGAACCACTCATTTACAGTCTCTAGTATAGAACACATTGAGGTCTCTTAATGCACTTCTCGTGATTGAAAAATTATGAATTTTCAAAATGAAACTTTCTGGCCCTTTGTCTTTGGACACTCGGATCAGAAGAAACAGTCTCCGTTTTATACGTTTGGAGGCACTGATATAAGAGTGATGTGAGATCATAAAACCCATTTCTCCTTATTCTTTCACATTTCAGATTACAGGACGGGCCCGTGTTTCACACAGGTCAACAACCAGATGTGCCAAGGACAGCTGACAGGCATCGTCTGCACGAAGACCCTGTGCTGTGCCACGATTGGCAGGGCCTGGGGCCACCCCTGCGAGATGTGTCCAGCCCAGCCTCAGCCCTGCAGACGGGGCTTCATCCCCAACATCCGCACTGGAGCTTGCCAAGGTGAATCAGCGTGCACAGTCAGGTCTCCTTCACGTGGTACCTGGCACTGTGGGTGGCGGCTGTCAGCACAATCCCCATTCCCAAGGGGGCCTAACTCAAAAGACTCATGAGAGATGGTTTATCTTTTAGCCACTAAATAAATAATTATGTTTAACTCTTATGACATTAAAGGAGGAGAGAAGTAGAGATAACTTGAAAAATAGGTAAAAATAGAAAAATATAATTTAAAATGCTTAATATAATCAAAGGGATGAACCACTCAATCTCTTCATCCAGATCCCATCAACCCCACCCCAGCCCCACCCTGCCCACTCAATACTACACATGTGTGAACAACCCAGGCAAAGCATTTTCTCTCCTACTTTTATTCAAATTAGGAAAACCTAAGCCCAGAAAATAGGGATAAGGAAGCCTATATCATAACCCTGTAATGTTACTGATAGTGTTTTCAAAGACAAAGAGTGAGTTCTGTCCATGATGGCAATTATTTCAGAGTTTGCAACCTGGGTTGGTACCATCTTATCTCCAGTTAATCTCACGGAACTCCCTAACCACATCCATTACATGATTATGTATCAGGGCAAGATGGGGGCCTGACTATGCTACAACAGTAGACCCCAACTCAAGTTCCCAAAATTGTTGCATATTTACTGGTTAATGGTTTCAATTTATTTTATACCCAGCACAATTCTTACCTTTGTTGGCCACTTCTTTGATGTCATATGTGTTATGTCCATTTTTAGAGCTTGGAAATGTGCCCTCTAATATGCTCTCAAATGGCAGTTCCCAAGTTGTATATACTAATAGGATCACAGGAAAACAGAAAATGACTTTTAATTTACAAAAATAGTATCACTCATATTTGAGACCTGGAGAGTCAAATTTATTTGTTATAATTAAATTGTATATAAAATTAGATCTGAAGTCTTTCATACTGATGACAGTATTGTAAGCCAGGTCAGAGGCAGAGACATTATCTCCCCATCCCACAGAAAGGATATAGTGTGGAAACCAGCC
Source organism: Choloepus didactylus (assembly GCF_015220235.1). Classification (NCBI taxonomy): domain Eukaryota; kingdom Metazoa; phylum Chordata; class Mammalia; order Pilosa; family Megalonychidae; genus Choloepus; species Choloepus didactylus. Next base: position 69,784,847 of record NC_051319.1, on the reverse strand, counting down.
TGGTGTCCTCCAATCCTAATGAGAACTGTGATTTGAAAAGCCTGCACATAGCCTCAATTCATTGATTAAAGAAATGCTAGCTCTCTGGGTAATTTGGCAAATGTATTCCTAAGAGTCTCCAAAAATTTCTGGTAGTTTTATATTTTTATGAAAGGTAATATTAAAAAAGGGTTTATATCTAAACTTTTTCAAGTCAGAACTACAGGGATTCCTGGGATATGACCCTGTAACTCACACATTAACAACTTTATCAATCACCTAGAACTTTAACAAATCACCTAAAGAAGCCATGTCAGTGGTGAACTTAGATTGGTTATTTTGACTATTCTGTCTCTTGGGATTAGTAATTGTCACATGCCAGATAACTGCCTTAATGATGAGTATTGGGTTAAATGCCGTTTTAAATTTCTTGTATACTATGGATAGTAAAATTCTTTATCTTTCACATGAATACCAGTCTCATTGTATAGAGTAGGAACTGATAAAGCAACAATTTCTTCTATAGAAGATATACTCTATTATATATTACATATTATTTCATATACTATATAGATTTGCTAGTTAAATTACTTATACTAAAGATAAAATATTAAACTATATAACTTTACTAGATTAAAACTGATTAACTTTACAAGTTTAACATTTTGTTTCTTTTTTCTATAGCACTTATCACCTCCTAAAATACTTGGTTATTTGTTATCTTTATTGTTTTTATTCTTCCCCAGTAAAAATATAAACTCCAATGAAGATAGAAATCAGTTTTATTCACTAATGTCTCTGAGGCATCGAGAAGAGTGCCTACCTAGCACATAATAGGTGCTCAGTAAATATCTTTATAATTAATAAATGGGATTAAGATTTAAAATACTTCCAAACACTACTATTTAATACATGTTTGGAAGCTCAAGTTGAGAAAAGCCCCTGTTCCAACTAAAACATCCCAAATTATTGATGCTCTTCATCTTCTGTGTTTATACTTAAGTTTTTATTTTGATATTTTTCCAGAGAGGCTAGTTTTTCAGAAAACAATTATAAAAATGTATGATATGATCTCAAACTTTTTGTCCTTGGGCATTTAGTAGCGTCTGAAGGTTTGTTTATTTGATTTCGTTCATGCAGCAAAGATAAGTTTTGGCTACATTTGCCCCCAAATCTAATGAATTAGTACAGCAACAGTTGCAAAATGAAATTTGCCACATGGTTAAAGTGTCTGGAAAAGCAAGTTAAATAAGATCTGCTTTATTTCAAAATCATGGCCTAGTCAGAAAGTTCTCAATTAGATCCTAATCCTCAGTTCAGGCTATTTTAAGACTACATCTTACAGTGATTTCATTTTTTCTTTTCAATTCCCAGACTGTTTCCCAAGTACTTGTGCCAAATTAATTTGGAGGAGATGGGACATAAGAAAAATAACTTAAAACACAGTAGATACATGCCATACTTTTTAGTAACAGCGATCTTTTTTCTTAGAGAATTGAAAAGTTGTACAGAGCTAAAAATAAATTTCAACTGCTTAGATGATAACTGTAAATAGCTTAATATTGGTTCTAAAACCTGGTTCACATTAGCCAATGGAGAATATTTTGGAAGTTCAGAACATGATGACATCCTGTAGCTGGCGCAATTAGTTAATTGTCTTATCTCTGTCTTAAGAGAGTAAAAGCATGATCTTGCAACAAACAGAATTTTGTAGAAAACCAGTCAATGAAAAATTAAAATGCGATTTTTAAAAAAAAATTAAGCTGCTAGGAAATCAGTAATATTTATTATCTTTAATTGTTGCCATGATGGCATTCTGGACTTTTATAATCAGTGTCATAGAGGTGTAGTTTCCTGGGGCGCTACGAAGTGTAAAGTCAGGTCAGCCACAGTTCTTAACCACATTGAGAGCCTCTTGAGTCCTAGTACTTGTGCCTAATTTAATTCATGTTTAGTCTTGTACTTTCTTCCATTTTGTTTAACATTAAAGAACCAGATTTAACTAACATAGGCCTTAAAATTTATGCTGCCATAAAATTCATGAATTCAAGACTTAAAAAGAATACTTACAAACTTTAAGTTATGTCATAAACCGCCACGTGTATATGCTGTATTTTCTTACAAGTAATTTATTCTTCTTCTTTAATCTTTAGTCTTATGAATCTACTCTGATTAGAAGTGACATTTTATTTAAGATAAGTACTTGGCTTTGGGTCTTTTAGGTTTTCAAACTAACAGTGTCCACTTAAAATTAATATATATTAAATTGTGCATAGTTATTATGTTTTTTGTTATTTAGACTTTTACACTATGTCCAACATCTCAAAATTTGTCTGTCTTAAAAAATATGATGAAAGAAATTTCCTCATTAAATCATTCTCTTGCTTTATCATCAACAACAGTGATGGACCGAAACTGAGCCTCTGCTCTATCCCAGGCAGCGTAAAAGGGATTCAGACACACAGCACAAAATCAGGCCCTTGGAAACTAAGTGTCTAGCTAGGGTACAAGACAACGACTTGAATCAAGAAATAGCAGTACAAACCCTAAATCAGTCCCTGCAAAACAAATGCCGGTGTGTGTTCTTTTCATACGTTGTTAGTGTAAAGAAATATGTTGTTCCTTTACTCTAACTATGGATTGAAAAAAAAGTAGAGAAGAGTTTAAGAGCCGTTGAAGCCAGGCAGACATGACTAGTTCTTCAGTTGTAGGCTGAGAAGCAGATGCCCAGAGTAAAAAATTATTTCTAGGTCATCTATACAACACAAAGTGAAAAGGAGATTTAGCATTATCTGATTAATTGATTATTATAAATTATTAAAGATAGTTACAGCCAAAATTAATTCATTGTGGCTTCTACATCGATCAAGTTAATCAGATCATAACAAAGTTTAACTTTAATTCATGCTGTGCCAATACAATCCATTCCTATACAATCCCCCAAAATTACTTAAAACATACCCAATTATAGAAACATTTGCTTGAAGGTAGCAGGATAAAGGCATTTTTACTTTATTCCCCTTCTTCTAACCCAACACAATGCAACATGAATGTGTATAATAGAGAACAAATGTATTCTAAATAAAATTCTACCACCCCCAGTTAAAAGCAGTGATGAACACATTTAGTTGTGGGGACGTCATTGGGACTGGGAGAATTTTCTAAGCATTTGCTGTGAGGATCAGCATCCCGAAGGGCTATTCACTGGTTGTTTGAACCTTCTAAGAGCAGAATGACAGTTGTAGATTTCTGTTGGAGAGGAGGAAGGCACCCCTCTGAGAAACCTAGTTCAGACCCCAGCTGTAACAGAAAAATGAGAGCTGAAGGAGAGATGCTAGAGGCATGCCATTTCTGGTATTCTCTACCCAGATTTCCAGCCCAGAGACACTCTTCAAGCTAATGCAGAAGAAGGAAAGGAAAGAGATAAGGAACAACTCATAGTCAAAATTGATTGGTTTCCTAGGGCTTCCGTTAACAAATACCACAAACCGGGTGGCTTAAAATAACAGAAAGTTTTTCTCACAGTTTTGGAGGCTAGCATTTTGAAAACAGAGTGTTGGCAGAGTCATCCTCCCTCTAAAACTTGTAGGAGAGAATCCTTCCTTGCCTCTTTAGCTTCTGATGTTTGCTAACAGTCCTTGGGGTTCCTTGGTTTGTAGTGGCTCACCCAAATCTTTGCCTTGTCTTTACATTGCTTTCTCCCGTGTATGTGTAACTTACAGAGCAGAAGATGGGAGCCATGCCACCACCTGAAAGCTGAAAGCTGATTCCCAGCACCAAAATAAATAAATAAATAAAAAGTTGGGAGGGTCAGGAATTTGGTGAGAAACTGTCAGACGTATGACCAATGGAAGTTTTCAAACTCACTGTTTCCGTTTGCTCCACCATCCCCCAACCCTGTCTGTGCTTTAGCAGGAAATGGTTCCATTTAAAGATGAGTAATTACGAAAAAAAGAATAAGGGTCCTACATATAAAAACTGAAAAAGTAAGAGAAAAAGTACTTAAGAAAAAGTCTGATGAAAGACTTGCATCAAAGAAGAATTACCCAAATAAATGCAAAGTTCAGATTCTTCTGTCATGTGTCAAAGAAATTAAAAACAATTTGGTCCTTCTCTTAAAAGGAGCTCAAAGGAGAGTTATAAGAGTTCAAAAAAGACAGTCGAATAAATAAAAACAACCCCATGCAACCTAAGTTAAACCATGGACTATAGTTAATAGAACAGTTGTAACAATGTGTTTTCATCAATTGTAACAAATGTACCACACCAATGCAAGGTGTTAACAATAGGGTGGTATATAGGAATCCTGTATTATGCATGGTTATTCTGTAAACCCACAACTTCTCTAATAAATAATAAAAAAGACAATCAAATGAAATAAAAAGTGAATTGGTAGCAATAGAAGAGAGACTTGAAACTTTGCCTAAATGAAAACAAATAGTGGATAAATACATGAGAAATAAGTGACACAGGGCTTAAGCTTGAGGAAATTACACAAATCAAGATGAAAGAGAACAAAAAGTAAACAGTGATTATTGAGAAGCTGATACTTAGTAAAGCCAGACTATGGAGAACTGATGAATAGGACTGAAATATTTATGTAAAGATGAAATAGAAGAAAAGTTTTCTAAAATAGAGGCCTCTAATCTGCAGATTTGAAGGAACAAAACTACAATAAAGAGAGAAGATAATGAGAATCCAGTGGGCACATGTTCAGAATAAGCACATTTTTTTCAAAGGAAATATTCCATCTTGTCTCAGACCTCTCTAGAACGATTATGATGCCATAAAACTTGAGTTACTAACATGTGGCTTGATTTGATTTACATTTAAATAGGATTTAGTTGCTTTATAGAGAATCAGTTATAGGGGGGGCAGAGCAGAAGCAAAGAAACCAGTTAGAAGTTTCCTACAATAGTACCGACAATATGCGGTGGAGGCGGAGATTACAGTAGTGGAAGACAGACAAATCTGAGATATATTTGGAAAGAAAGCACTAGCTGCTGATAGAATGATGTGAGATAAGTGACAGGGAGAAGCCAGGTTTATCTCCTAATTTTCTGACTTAAACAACTGGATAAATGATGTTGACATTTGCCGAGATAAGGAAGATAGAGACGGAACCATACTCTTTTCTACCTTTTATCACAAATTGAATCCTATGTGTAGTAAAGTATCAATATTTGTTTGTTGTGATGATCATTTGTTCAACATTTGATTTTTGTGCATTACATGTGAATAGGTACCCTGGTTAATCTCAAACCATGTGATTCTCAGATTTCATATACAGACAGAGCTATTCTTCAGTTGTGCTACTTAAACACTAGCATTCGTTTTTATAGCAATGAAAGTATGTGCATGAATATCTATGGAAATAGAAATAAAAACTTCACTTATAGAAATGAATCTAGTTTGGTAAGAAGCAAAATTCAGGAACCCACTATTAAATATAGTAATAGGAATTGGTCCTTATTTTCCCACAGATATAAATTAAATGAACCATTTTTATATGTCTATACCACTGCACAATTTTCCATTTTTGGAAGTAGATTAAAAATAATATACCATCTAATACTACTTTATTTCATAAAAGAAGTTTCGACTAAAAATAATATACCATCTAATACTACGTTATTTCATAAAATGATCTTTTAGAGCAAGTTGACTTGGAGAATTTGGAGAATAAATAGCATCATAAACTAGGGTATTTTTGCTTTATTACATTATTTATAACCTTAACAGACATTGCCTGAAATGATTATATAAGGTTTAAATTTCAAAAGATTCAAGTATATTGCTTTAAAATCCTTACATATGATTTGAAGTAAATTAACATTTAGAGAAATAGTAAATTTGGGCCTGAATTGAAGGAATAAACTAAAATATACCTGTACAATCTGGACAGTGGAAAATTAATCATATATTGGTAGTTGCTTATGCTAAGACTTTGAAGATGTAGAAACTTTTGCATGGTTTAAAGGTTTGAGGTTTGCTCTTAATGTTTATATGGAGAGCATTTGTATATGCTTTTAGGTCTAAATTGATTATTTCTGTGAGATTTCTTTAAAATTCCTTTTTATTTTGGCTACTAACTTGTATCTAAAATAAATTAATTCTGTACAGCTGGGTAGCCTAGGAAATTTCAAAAATAAATGTTTTCTTCTTTGTTCTAGGAAAATACTTTGCTAGGCGATTATAGAACACCCCCTATAATATAGGATTGCTTTTCCCTTTGAAAAATTCTGTAGTCTACTAAATACATAGCCTAAGATTTTATGAACAGTACTGAGGAATTTGCAGGTTTGTCCTCATTTTTTAACTTACAGTATGATATTCATTCTCTGCCAGAAAATGAGGTTTCTGGGGACATTTTGTACCACACTGTAACATGAGGGTGGGAATTTAGAATGTTTTAAAATAATGCAGTTTGAAATGTTCTGAACTAAACTATTCAGCATATATATAAACTTCTTGACATTTATTTTATTCTGGTTGATTTTTGTTTAGATCAGATGTTCTTTAATAGGACCTTGAAATCTATTTCATTTCAGTGTAAAAATGCTTTGTACTGTCACATTTAATTTTTAGATAGCTAATGCAAGAGAGAAATAATATGGATGCTAAGCTCTTTCATAGGCTTTGATTTTCTAATTTACACACTAAGGTACATCAAACTTGTGGGCTTACCAAAAAATAATGAGACAAATCTATCTGACTCAAAATGTATAAAAAATATTATTTAATGCAAAAAGCCAGATGTACAACACATATTAAGAGCTTGTTTACAATACAGACTACCACTCTGAAGGTGTGTGGCTGAATAAAAGTCTGAATCTTAACATTTGTTACAATAAGCATGTATTACTTTGTAACTAATATAAAATTAATAAATCTCTTATGTTAGCCTATCAATTGAGTTGATGATAACATAAATTTGCTTGTTTATATATTAATTGTATTTTATATACAGTGTTTGATTTGTCATAACAACCTACTAAATTAGAGATTATTACTTCTTACAGAGAAGGAAATTAAGGCAAATTTATGTAACTATAAAGTGACAGATTCAAATATTAGAGCCAAGGATTTTTTTGTTTTCCAAATACTCTATTGTATAATTTCTGTAGTTTTTCTTTAGATTCCTTTATCAGGTGGGAAAAGTTCCTTTGTATTCCTAGTTTACTGAGGTGTGTTTGGTTTTTTTGTTTGTTTATTTTTTTGGGTGTTGAATTCTGTCACTTTCTTTTTCCACATTGAGTTCATCTTGTTTTCTCTTCTTTAGTCTGTTAATATGGTTTTCTTTTCTCATAATGTCTTTGTCTGGATTTGGTGTCAGAGAAAAGTTCCCTTTTCTCTTTTCTGGAAGAATTTGTGTTAAACCAGTATCATTCCATAGTTAAATGTTTGAACTAATTCAACAATAAAGCCACAAGGGCCTGAAGTTTTGTTTTTGTGAAGGATTTTAATTAAAGTAGGAGTTAAATTACTTTCATAGATATAGGTGTGATCAGATTGTTTGTTTTGAGTAAGCCTTGATGTTTGTCTTTTAAGGAATTTGTGCATTTCATTCTAATTGTTGAATTTTTTGCCATAGAGCTGTTTATAAACATTTCCTTATGATTCCTTTAATCTCTGTAGAATTTGTGTTATGTCCCGTTGTCATTCCTGATGTTGGTAATTCATGTCATCTTTTTTTTCTTGATCTGTCTTAACAGAGAGCTGTCAATTGTATTGATATTTCCAGAGAGCCAGTGTTTCTATCCATTGATTATCTCTATGGTTTGTCTCTTTTTCTTTTTTATTGATTTCCACTCTTATCATTATTACCTTCCCTCTGTCTACTTTAGGTTTAATTTACTCTTCTTTTTTAAAAATTTCTTAATATGGAAACTTTGATTTTAGATCTTGCTCTTATTGTAATACAAGCATTTAATGCTTTAAATTTACCTCTTCAAATAGCTTTTGCTGCATGCCATAAATTTTAATAGGCTGTGTTTTAATTTTCATTTAATTTAAAATATTTTCTGGTTTTCTTTAAGATTTCTTCTTTTCCCTTGGATTATTTCAAAACAAAGTTGTTTAAATTCCAAGTATTTGGAAATATTCCACGTGTTTTTGTTATTGATTTCTCATTTAACTCTGTTATGTTCAGAGAACATACTTTGTATGATTTTAGTTCTTTATATTTAATGAACCTTGTTATATTGCCCTGAAATACAGTCTATTTTGGTAAATATTCATGTGTACTTGAAAAGAATGGATATTCTGCTGAAGTTGGTGTTCTTTAAATATCAAATAGGTCAAGTTTGTTGAAAGTGGTGTTCAAGTCATCTGTAGCCTTACTGATTTTAAGCCTACTAGTTCTATCAGTTGCTAAGAGAGAAATGTGGAAATTTCCAACTATAATTGTGGATTTTCCTATGTGTTTTCTTTGTTCCAGGTGTTTTGAAGTACTATAAACAGTGCATATGCATTTAATATTATTATGTACTCTTAATGAATTGGACTCTTTATCATTATTAAATTTCCATCTTTATTCATGGTAATATCCCTTGTTCTGATGAATACTTTGCCTAATATTAACATAGCTACTCCAGCTTTCTTTTGATGAATGAGTGCATGGTATACCCTTTTCATATTTTTACTTGTAACTTACCTATGTCAGTGGGTTTTTTTGTAGACAGCATAAAATCAGGTCTTGCTTTTTATAAATCAAATCTGACAGTCTTTTTAATTGGGTTGTATATACCATTTGCATTTCATGTAATTATCAGTTATGTTGGGTTTGATTCTATATAGTGCTGTTTGTTGTCTGTTTGTCCTATCTATTCTTTTTTCCTTTTTTTCTCTTTTCATGCCTCTATTAAATTATTCAGTATATTTTAGTGTTACATTTATCTCTACAATTTAATTATTAGATATACCTTTGTTTTATTTTTTAGTGTTTGTCTATACATTTTAAGCTTATTATTGTCTATTTTCATATAACAATATACCACTTCATATATAATGAAATAACTTTACAATTGTATTCTTCCATTTCCCCCTTCCGTCCTCAGTGCTATTCATGTTATATTTTTTACTTCTATGTACGTTAGAACCTCCAAAATACATTCTTATTATTTTCAACAATCAATTGTCTTTTAATTAATTAAGAATAAGAAATATAGATTTTATGTATAGCAACATATTTACTATTTCCAGTGCTTTTCATTTTGGGGGTCTATCCAAATGTCCATCTTTTGTTTCTTCTGCCTGAAGAACTTCCTTTAACATCTCTTATAGCCTCTCAGCTTTTATTCATCTGAAAAGTCTTTATTATACTTCATGAATTTCATTATGTCAATATTAAGGAATTCTGTTCCTCAGTGGATGAAAGTAATAGATGGCTTAAAGGATGAGGATGATAAATATTATGTAAAACTGGAAAGGTTTTACATTTAGAATAAGAACATAATAACCAAAAAATAACAGTATTTAAGGATTTAAATAAACAGGTTTCAGGTGAGGAAATAAAAAAGCTAACAAGCGTAGTAATGAGAAATTAGAGAAATAAAAGCTAAAATAATAACTCATATCCCTTTGCAATGAATAGACCAAAGAAAACTAGGATATTGGAAAATACTACCATGTATTGTCAGGGAAGAGGAAACACAGGGATTGCCATGAACAGCAGAGGTGTGTAGACTATTTTGACAGTCTGCTGGCATTTTAGAATTATCTGGCACTATTTGTTCATATTAGGTATATATATACCTTACGATCTAGTGATGCTGTTCTGGGTCTTCAGCAAAGGGATAAAGAGTCCCTTTGGTCCTCAGAGTCCATGGAGTGTTGTTTAAGTCCATAAAGAGGTGCTGGGAAGTAGGCGGTCAAGTGGGGGCCCACCATCTGGGGTGTGACACACCATGGAGTGCTCTGCAGCAAACTGAAGCCACAGGTTAGTATCTACATACCAACATGGATGGCTCTTAAAGCCAAATTCCAAATGAAAATAATGAAATGGGATCTTTAACATACTATTTACATAAAATATTTGCATACATATACATATACATACTCCCCATTCTCTTGAGGGTAACTGAATTTCTTCTATACCCAAAAGAAATATATATAGATATTCTAAAAATTAATCATATCTGTGTTCAAAATGTTTTCTTCTTGCAGATGTTGATGAATGTCAGGCTATTCCTGGGATATGCCAGGGAGGAAACTGCATCAATACAGTGGGGTCGTTTGAATGCAGATGTCCTGCTGGTCACAAGCAGAGTGAAACTACTCAGAAATGTGAAGGTAATTGTCTGTACTTTGGGAGACATGCCAAGTATGCTGCTTTTTAATCCCAGTAAAACATGACTTCATTTTGAATTTTGAAGAATATTAATCTCGATTATAGCTCTGTATTTCAATATGAAAGTGTGAGTTTCAACAGCCATTCATTCTAGCAGTTCCATTTTGGTTTGTGTACTGTAGTTTTCATGGGTTTGATTGGAAAAGAGTCAATTCACATTTTGCATCTGGAGTGTTATTTCACTGCTATGCTGTAATGAGAATGGGAGTAATCTAGCCATTTAAATTTTTTCTCAAGAAAGTAGTTTTTAATTTTGCTTATGAAATTATGTAAAAAACTAAAATCAGGGTAAAGAGAAGAAGTCCAAGTGAAATACAATATTGCATGTAAAATGATATGTTAGTGATTAGCTCCATGTCATAAGTTACAAAGTAAAATATCTTAATTGTTGTATATTGCTTCACTGACCACCAAATTAAGAAATGAGACTAGTGACTCAGGAAGGATTTGGAAATTACCACAATTATCTTCTGAAAGAATATCCTGCTCAAATAAAGATATCTGGAAAAAAAGCTAATAATTTTCTGCAGTATGAGACTTGATTTATAATATTGAAATATTAAGTTCAACAACATTTCTCAAATAGAGTAAATTTACTTATCTGTGATCAAACGCTTTATCATTATTATGAAATTCACAGAACTTCTAAATGTATGTAGCTTCCATGAACATGCATATTTAGAATAATGTGATGCATCTAGTAGTACTGAAGTACAATGTTTATCTTTTCAATTGTTGTTTAACTTAAATCTATTTATTTCCTTACCTCAGGTGGTTTTCTAATAGAGTATAACTATTCTCATTATTTTTTTGTGACATAAACATTCTCATCAACTCAGAGTTTTCAAAACTTTATCCTGGAGATTTGTTTTTGCCAGTCTTGCTTATCTGAGGTAGAAAATGTTTACAAGAAATGCAGTGAATCTGAACTTTATCTCACATGCCAGTATAGTCTTAACTGGGAGCATTTTCTGTAAAAAAATAATCAGAAGTTTGTTTAGAATCACTTATCTTCAAGAACTAAAATGTTAGTTATGATTAAGTCTGTTTGTTATTTCCCTTTCCAAATGACAGTATTTGGGGGTTTTTGTGTAGTGGTTTAAAGAAATTGTCTTTCTCTGTGGAAAAGAAAATGGGGAAAAAGCAAAATCTAGAGCTAAATATAGGAAGTAAAGAGAAATGTGAACTATATTCTTAGACAAGAGGTAGTTTGGGTACATATGCTATTGTTTCAAGCCCAGAAACCAAAAACCCATCAGGCATGTATCATATGATATCATTTTTTTCCTACTACAATCAATCTTTGAACATTTTCATTACTCCAAAAACTATCATTTTTATAAGAGTAATTTTCTATTTGCTCTGATTCACTTATAGTCAGCTCCAAATAATATTTACAGTTTTAATATGTTTTACATTACAGGCTAATTTCAGGCTCCCCCAAAGGAGAAGTTAATAAAATGTGCTTGACTATTTTAAGGACCAAATAAATTCTCTCTGTAACTGTTAGGAGGAATGCCCAAGTAAATTATGCTCATTTAAATAAAATATTGACAGCTGAAGTCTGCCTGTAGCAGAAATTTTAGGAAAAATAATTGGAAGATGGGAAAATTATCTGAATTAGCACAGGAATTGGACAAGAAAGTCAGGGAACCTCAGAAAGTCTGAGTCATGCCGCTCTTTTCCATAGTACGTTTTGTATGTTTCACTCCTGGCTTTTTTTTTTTTTTTTTTAATTGATTCCATTGTTCATCCTTTTGTTACTTCCTTTTCACTTTTTACTTCTGGAATAATTTCTAAACTAGATCCAAGGGTGGTATACTTAGGAACAAAGACAGTGTTTTATTGTAGGTGAGAAGCCACAGCCACTGACTGATTATAGTGATTGTGACAGTTCCATTACATATCAAACAATGTATTTCTTCTTACATGAAAATGGAATGGGCCTTTTACACATCACGATTTATCAAAACAACATACAGAGCCAAGCCAGGGTTTGGGGAGAGACAGGGCAACTCTTTATTCGCCACTTGCCTGTGTTCATTAGGGAAAGGGGCTGTTGATGTAGTGGAGGCAACACCCAGAGCCCTGAATCAGTCATCTCTTTACTTAGCTCCTACCCTAAAGCCAAAAAGATTTGACCATTGCCCAGAAAAAAATTATGTTATTTAATATTTGAGATTGGTGGAGAATGGCAGAGTTAGAAGTAGTGATTAGAACTTGAAATCTCAAGGTTTTATGGGGCCTTAGTTTTGTTGATAAATCATACTCATTTGGTTATGTCTTAAAAGAGGCTATTATCAGTTTTTGGTGGGTGATATTGTTCCTTTTTGTAAAAGATCAAATGATATTTGCTCATATACGATAATTAAATGTGATTTGTAGCATAATGGATCTGGTAAGGCTGTAAACTATTGCTACGTTTACTGACAGATTTTGAATTGTAGTCAGTTTATGCATGGTTTATATAGTATCAGAATAAAACTGTTGCCATAAATTTAAAATTAATATTTACTCTAAAAAATTTAACCATAATGATTGCTTTTGACCAGCTACTAAGGGTAAGGCATTTTAATTATTTGTGAGCATTACAATGTGATTATAAAATATAGTGGTATTGGCAGATTTATTTTTAAATGATGCCCTTTCTGTTTCTGTTATAGCAGGTTTCATATTTCTGTTCATATATAGTGAAGTTGTCTAAACTTTTCTTAGCCTATAAGTTACTACATTGCTTCAGAAATAAGAAAGTTAACTCCAAACTTTTGAGTCTGAGTGACTGGGAAAATGGTGGTATCATTAACAAGAAACTGCAAAGTTAACATAATAATTTTTAAAGTTTAAGTTACTTACTTTTTTGTGTGTCCTTGTTTGTTTACCATCTCCCTTAACTCTTGAGTAAGGTCCTTGATGAAAGAGATTTCATGCTTAGTGCTGTATTCCAGAGCTTAGAACAGTGTCTGGCATGTTGTAGGCTCCTAAGAAATATGTGTTCATTAATTGGGAGTGGAGTGTATAATCAGTTAATTTATTTAAAGAAGGCAAAATGTGGTTGGAGGTAACATTGTATTGGAAAGAGGCCAGCCATCTTCAAGGGATTTTTTTCCTTCATCTGACTATTTTCATTTTCTTAAAAATTTGATTTTGCTTTTGTTGCTATCAAGAGACCAAGAACATAAACATTAAATGCAATTTGGCATCTTTAGATCTTCCTCGTCATAGTCCCTCTTAGGTAACTTGCAGGTAATGCTTCTTTGTTCAGGGACCTTCACTTTCTATCTAAAAGAAAGCGTCCTCTGCTTGTTCACTGGATGTCTTGACAAAAATCTTATCCTGAAGATTTGCTCTACTGAGCATGTACAGTTTATACTAAAATTTAAGGAAAAAAAACAAAACAAAACAAAAAACACAATGGGGAAGGGCATTCATCTCCTGACTTAATGTTTGAAATGTATGACTGCTATCCTCCATGTTTCATGAACAGAGGCTAAAATAGATCATCCTTGTCTGGTGGTTTCTTCTGTGAGCTCCTTACTTCTCAAGAAATATGGATTTCTTTGTGTGTTCATGTGTGAATGGGTGTGTGTCTAGAGAAGAATCAGTTAACTTTCCCCTCTACTCAGTTGGGATCTCGATTCCACAAAGCCTCTCATGATGTCCACTGACATCATGGCTTACTTCTCCTGGACCAGATTGGTTCCAAATTTTAATTTCCTAACTCTGACATACAATGGGCAAAATGTTTCTTTGGTGGAGTAAACCATTTCATCATATTTAAAGAGAGGTTTGTTTCAGTTACTCACTCTTTACCAAGATCCATTAATCTTAACCATCAGTTTAATTTAAATGAAGAAGGGAAGCAAAACACATCAATGTAATTTGAAATGGTATATTGGAAGACTGTTTTTGTTAAAATAAAATATAACTTATTTTGAATTTCATTCCACATCTATAAAACACTAGGTAGTTGCCAGATGTCCTTGTGTGATCCCCTCTTCCAGACCGTACCTTCTGTAACATTCATTGAGGTAGTTATTCTTTCCTGGCTTAAATGCGAGGCAGGAAAAGAGCATCATTGTCTTGGGAAGTTTCCCTTCAATGGCTCTTTATGTATCAAATAATTGTTTGCAGTTTATTCCGAAGAGTCTTCAGCTTTGGTCCATTACCATAGCATTTTGTTGTTTGAGATTTGTGACAAGAAATGTATTTATTTATGTTCATGCAACTTGTTGGCACAGTACCTTTTGCTGCTGTTCCAACTGCTCTGAATAATCCATGGAAAATAAACTTTCTGTACTGAACTGAAAAGTACTTCCTTTTCCTGATATTCCCCAAAGTATATTAACTTTAAAATTAATATTAAATAGATCCATTGAGTATTTCTTAAAGGGAAAACTACACATTAAAATGGATAGTGAAGTAAGGATATTGTAAACATTGGAAACATAAAACTTTTAAGTTCATCAATTTAAAAGCTATGAAAATGGTCATCTTTTATGTCCTTTTAGAAGGAGATTTACAACATTGTTGTTAAAATATAATTGCTTGATATATCCCTTCTCCCCTGAATAAGGAAGCCATGGCTACTAAACCCAAACCTGCCTTTTTGCCCCCATAATTTATTCTCTATAATGGCACTTATCACATGGTATTCTTTAAATGCAATTTTATTGTAATATATTCACATACCATACAACCATCCGAAGTGTACAATCAGTTGTTCACAGTATCATCATATACTTGGGCATTGATTACCACAATCAATTTTTGAACATTTTCATTATTCCAAAAAATAAAAATAAGAATAAAAATAAAAACAAAAGTAAAAAAGAATACTCAAAACATCTCATACCCCTCCTCCCCCTGTATTATTCATTTACTTTTTGTCCCCATTTTTCTACTCTTTTGTCCATACGCTGGAAAAGGGACTGTGAGCCACAAGGTTTTCGCAATCACACAGACACACCGTGTAAGCTACATAGTTATCCCATTGTCTTCAGAGATCAAGGATACTGGGTTGCAGTTCAACAGTTTTGGGTATTTCCCTCTAGCTATTCTAATAAACTAAAAACTAATAAGGGACACCTATATAATACACAAGAATAACTTCAAGAATGACCTCTTGACTCCATTTTAGATCTCTTCCTCTCTTTGGTTTAGAAGGCTTTCTCAATCCCATGATGCTAGGTCCAGGCCCATCTTCGGGAGTTATGTCCTGCATAGTGGGGAAGGCAGTGAGTTTACCTGCTGAGTTGGCATAAAGAGAGAGGGGGCCACATCTGAGCAAAAAAAAGAGGTTCCCTGGGGGTGACTCTTAGGCACAATTATAAATAGGCTTAGACTCCCCTTTGCAGTAACAAACTTCATAAGGGCAAGCTGCAAGATCAAGGGCTCAGCCTACTAATCTGGTAGTCCCCAATTCTTGCAGGAATATCAGGAATTCCCCAAGTGGGGAAGTTTAATATTTCTGCATTTTTCTCCAGCCCCTCAAGAGGGCTTTGCAAATACTTTTTATTCTCTGCCCAGATTACTCTGGGATGTATTGGGGCTTCACACCAACCTGTACAAACCAACCAGATTTCACTCCCTATTCAATGTTCCATGTAATTATATTGTTTGAATAAACTGACCATACAAGTTAAATTATATAGTGTGCTACAGAAAATATAGATTTTGCACCAAATAAACATCTCTTCCTTTGGTCTCACCTAGAAGTTGAAGTTTTAAAACACAGTCAATATCACCCTTTACCTGTAGACTGATTTACCTTAGTCCCAATCAAGTGCATTTTGTTCATATCTCTAATTGAAGTCTGGTCTCTCTTTCAGCTTTTTTTTTAACAGTTGCTGTATGGGATAATGCTGACATTCATAGTTGCCAAACTCTGGCTCTGAGTCTCAGTTGTCACACAGATACCCGAAGTTACAGGGATTGACCAACTCAGCATAAGTTGTAACCATTACAACTCATGAATAGCTGTGGGGGCTTACAATCTAGGAACCTTTACCGTAAGCCTTCCCCTGATAACCTATGTTCTCACATTCAATTATCACAGTTTGCACATTATAATTAGTGCATATTAGTGAGGTGTTATAATGTTTGTCTTTTTTTTTTCTAGCTTATTTTACTGAACATACTGTCCTCAATGTCCATTCATCTAGTTGCATACGTCACAACTTCATTCCTTCTTGCTGCTATTCAGTATTCCATTGTATGTATACACTACAGTTCACCATTCCGTTTATCAGTTGATGTACCCTTAGGCGTCCTCCATCCATTGAAAATCGTGAATACTGCCGCTATAAACACCCATGTGCAAATGTCCATTGGTGTCCCTGCTCTCAGTTCTTTCAAGTATATATCCAATAACAGGGTTGCAGAGCCATATGGCAACCCCAATCTTAGTTTCCTGTGGAACCACTGCACTGCCCTCCAGATGCGCAGCAGGAAATAGGTACATCCCTCTCGCCACATTTTCTGCAGCACTTGTGTCCCTCTATTTTTTAAAACAGCTTTATTCACACCCCATACAATATTTAAGTAAACAATCAGTGGTTCCTGGTATAATCACATGGTTATGCATTCACCACCACAGCCTATATGAAGATATTTCCAATTCCTCTGCAAAGAAAGAGGAAGAGGAGGGAGAAAATGAAGAATAAAAAATAAAAGATAGAAGGAAAATAAAAATAAAATAAAATAAATTACAATGAAAAGTTCAGACAACACCACCACCACCAAGAATCCCATACCATTCCCTTATATCCCCCCCTTTTATATACAAAAGCTTGGGTATATTGCCTTTGTTACAATTAATGGAAGCATGTTTCAAAGTTACTGTTAACTATAGACTCTACTTTGCAGTGATTGTGTATTTCCCCTATACCATACAATTTTCGACACCTTGCAATGTAGACATTCGTTCTCCTCATGTAAAAAGATTCTTATATTTGCCATTTAATCACCATCATTGACCACACTAGGTTTCACTAAGTTATACAATCTCAATCTTTATCTTCTTTTTTTCATACATGCCCCTAGCCTTTCTCTTTCAACCATCTATTATCACTCAACGTAATGTCTACTGTCAACCATTTTGTCTTTTGGATTTTATATGTCATATTTTATTTTTCTTTTCCTCTCTCTCTCTTTTTACCCATTCTGATAGTCTTCATTTCTAACACTCTTCTCTAATCCTCTCTCTCCTTGCTTTTCCTATCTGCCTGTAGTGTTTCCTTTAATATTTCTTGTAGAGAAGGTATCTTGTTCACAAACTCTCAGTGTCTTTTGTCTGAAAATATTTTAAACTCTCCCTCATTTTTGAAGGACAGTTTCTCCAGGTACAGAATTCCTGGTTGGCAATTCTTCTCTTTCAGTATCTCAAATATATCACACCACTGTCTTGTTGCCTCCATGGTTTCTACTGAGAAATATGCACTTAGTCTTATTGAGTTTCCCTTGTATGTGGTGGATTGCTTTTCTCTTGCTGCTTTCAGAATTCTCTCTTTGTCCTTGACATTTGATAATCTGATTATTAAGAGTCTTGGAGTAGCTCTATTTGGATCTGTTCTGTTTGGCATATGCTGTGCTTCTTGGATCTGTAATTTTATGTCTTTCATAAGAGATGGGAAATTTGCAGTGTTTATTTCCTCCATTATTTTTTCTGTCCCCTGTCCCTCCTCTTCTCCTTCTGGGATACCTGTGACACATATATTTCTGCACTTCATGTTGTCCTTCAATTCCCTGAGACTCTGCTCATATTTTTCCATTCTTTTCACTATCTATTCTTTTGTGTGTAGGATTTCCAGTGTTCTGTCCTCTAGTTCCTGAAGTTTTTTCTTCTGCCTCTTCAAATATTCTGTTCTGTGTCTCCACTGTGTTTTTCATCTCTTCTATTTTGCCTTTCATTCCCATAAGTTCTGCCATTAGTTTTTTCAAGCATGTGGTCACACAGTGTCTTCTTTATATCCTTCATCTCTTTTGCCACATTTTCCTTCAGCTCATTGATTTGATTAGAAGATTTGTTTGAACATCTTTAATTAGTTGTTTCAACATCTGTATCTTACTCGAAGTGTAAGTTCGTTCCTTTGACTGGACCATATCTTCATTTTTCCTCGTGTGAATTATAATTATTTGTTGTCTAGGCATCTGGTCTCCTTGATTACCCCGATCAGATTTTCCCAGGCCAGAGGGGCCCAGGTCTCAGGATAAGGATGTAATCAGTATCAACTTTCCCTGAGGATGAGCACCAGAAGATTTTCAGACTTTCCTGTGAGGCCTCTAGACACTGTGCTTTTCCTATCCTGCCCAGCAGGTGGTGTTTGTCAGCCCATGGCTCCCCACCGGTGTAAGGGGTGTGGTGCCTTTAATTGTCAGCGTGTACTTTCCCTGCCAGGGACTGAGGATGAATCTGAGGCCAAGCTTAAGCGTTTCTGTTTCTCTCTCTCTCTTTCTTTTACCCCAGGACCTGGGTTTTGAATTCTCTGAGGGAAGGCAGCCACTTGAGCTGGGCCCTGCCCACCCCTTTTCTAAGGGAAGATAAGGCCTTTAGGGAATTATCTCCTTCACTTGACTTCTTCCTTTGTCTCTCTAACGGTCTTTACTCCAGCCTTTCCTGGGTCACCACTGACAATTGAAAATGCCCGAGGTTTTCTCTAATGAACTACTTAGAATGAGAGACAAAAAAAAGAAAGAAATCCCCTTTTCAGAGCCAGTCCCCAGCCCCCCAGTTTTGCCAGTTGACCGGAATTTGTACCCAGTTCTATGACATAGCACTTTTCCAGTATTCTGAGCTCAGCCGACTCCAGAAGCCTCTGTTTTATTTATTTATATTTCCACCAGCCCTGCCTCCTCTGTGCCAGGAGAGACCTCAGGGTTCCTTTCCTTCTTGCTCCAGGTTTATCTGTGCTGGTAGCTTATATTCAGTAGTCCAACTTTGTTAATTAAAACTGTGATTTTTGCTTGGTTGAGCTACCTTCCTTTGTTCCCAGCAGAGATCACTTCATTTTCCCACAGGGAAGTGTTCCAACTCAGCCTGCAGTGTTGTTGGGTGAGGGGTGCCAGCTTCACAGTTTGGGGCACTTTACTTACAGTTCTATGCTGTGATCTCAGCCATTCCACCTATTCCAGACTGTGTGCCTTGTGTATCTGGTCATCAATATTCCACAAACAGTTGTTCCAGACTATTTTCTAGTTTTCTGGCAATTTAGCAGTTGCTCTAGGAACTAACTAAATTCCACACCTCCCTATGCTGCCATCTTGCCCCACTTCCATCACATTGTATTTTTTTCTCATTTCTTTTTTTTTAAATTCAGTTTTATTCAGATATATTCATATACCATACAGTCATCCATGGTATACAATCAACTGTTCACAGTACCATCTTATATTTGTGTATTCGTCACTCCAATCTATTTTTGAACATTTTCCTTATACCAGAAAGAATCAGAATAAGAATAAAAAATAAATAAATGAAAAAGAACACCCAAATCATCCCCCCCATCCCACCCTATTTTTGCATTTATTTTTTTTTGTCCCCGTTTGTCTTCTCATCCATCCATACACTGGATAAAGGGAGTGCAATCCACAAGGTTTTCATAATCACAGTGCCACCCCTTGTACGCTAGATTGTTATACAATCATCTTCAAGAGTCAAGGCTACTGGGTTGGAATTTGATAGTTTCAGGTATTTACTTCTAGCTCTTCCATTACATTAAAACCTAAAAAGTGTTATCTATATAGTACATAAGAATGTCCACCAGAGTGACCTCTCAACTCCATTTGAAATCTCTCAGCCACTGAAGCTTTATTTCGTTTCATTTCGCACCCTCCTTTTGGTCAAGAAGATGTTCTCAATCCCACAACGCCACATCCAGATTCATCCCCAGGATCCATCACATTGTATTTTAATTATTTTTCTTATGTGAGTCACCCAGGAGATTATGACTGCCAAAATAATATCATATTAATGATAGCTAATATTTATTGAGCCCTTACCATGTTTAAGACAATACTTAAACCTCTTTAGATGGGTTTCTTATTAAATTATTACAACAATGCTCTGAGGTTGGTTACTAATTATTAACCCACTTTAGAGATGAAGAAATAGAGACACAGAGAGACCAAGTAACTTTCTCAAGGTCATGCGGGTAGGAAACAGTTAAGCCAGAATTCTACCCTGCTAGATTCACTCCAGAGCTTTTGCTCTCAGCCAGTGCTGTTGAGCGCCCATGTGTGAATGACCAGGGAGCACAGCCCCCAGCCTGCGGACTGCATTTTAGGGGGAAAACTCATGGAGACAGGAGCAGCAACAGAAATGTGGTCCTTTCATTGCTCATAGCATTTTGTGTAGGTCCTGGGCTCTAGCAAGACGACCCTGTCACTGGCTGTGGGGTTTGTAAGCTGCTTGACTGAGAAAGCCCTGTCCTCCTCCCCTGATATGATGATGGCTGAAAAAATGTGGAAACTTGACCCCAGCCCTGTTTCTTCACCTCAGCCTTCATGGTTGGGGGAATGTTCCCTTCATGTCATTGGAGTGTAGGGGTCCAAGTCTTGTGATCACAGATGTATGACCTGGCAGTTCAGTGGCTCCCAGCCAGATCCAGTACTCTGCGGGATCAACTTTAACATAAGCCCTCAGCCTTTTTTGAGGTTAGCCCATAAGAGATAAGTCTTGAAATACCTAATTTTTCCCTGTACACTGCCTCTCTGTGGCTGATGTAGTAGTTATTCGGTCAGTGGCTTTTATATAGCGAATATTTAGAAAATGAACATTTATTCTGTATCATTATGCTAAAATAGTCCATTTACTGTGACTTTAGAATTGAAATTGCAGATCAAGGAGAACTCAGTAGGAGTAAGAAAGTGGAAATTAACTTCTGTCTTTGTAGAAAGGAGTCAATAGCAACACCCTGCAGATGTAGTTTTAAAATGACAAGTGCACGCTTTCTATGGAAAAGTAAAACAGCAATAATTTTTTTTTAAAAAGTAGAGATCTAGCCCTTCTAAAATCTAAAGCATGTTAAAAAGCTAAAATATTTCAAAATACTGTGGTAATAGCATGTAAACAGACAGCCCAGTGGAACACAATAGAAATTACATTAAAAAAACCCTAATCTATGACATTTAAATTGGTGAGGGCAAAAGATAGATTATGCAACGAATGCTGTTGGGATGACTAGGTATCATTTGAGAAAAAAAATTTAGGTCCATATGACATATCATTTAAAATTATATAGTCTTAGACAAGAAAAAACAAGTAGGTTGGTAAATTCAATTACATAAAATGAGATAAGTTGCATGGCAATAAAAGAAAAAACAATGCACACAAGAGAAAAAGACAAATGGTAAACTGAGAAAGACCTTTGTAACTCCTAAGGTAGATGCAAATTTTCTAAATATAAAGAAACTATACAATCATTAAGGAAATAGCTGATAAAAATGATCAAGGATAGGAGTTGACTGTTCACAGTAAGGGAAATAACAGTGACTACTAAATATAGTAAAACACACTTATCTTACTTAGAATAAAGAGAATGCAAAGTAAAACTACAATGATATATATTTTTTTACCTATAAGTTTGATAAAAATTAAAATTCTGATGGAGAGCTGTGCTGTGGAGGTTGTTAGGAAATAGACACTTAAATTACTAATAATGTAAAATTGGTACCACCTCTATAGAGGTCAATTTAGAAATATCTTTCAAAATTACAGAGGTGCATAACATTTGATCCATTAATTTGAAGAATTTACCCTACCTATATCATAATCAAAAAATGGTGGACTTAAAGGTTATTCATTCAGACTTTGTTTCATAATAGCAAAATATGGTAAACAATTTATACATGATAATAGACTGATTACATTATGGAGTATACAGTAGGAAACGGCTCATCCTTAAAAGAAGAATGTGGACATTTTATGTATAAAAGTATGTTCAAGATATTTTGTTACATTACAAAAGCAAGTCAAAACATTTTCATAAAAAAAGAAAAGAGAAAAGAGCATGTACTATTTTTATGTATACGTAGAATATCTCTGGAAGGACATGCAGAAAATCTGTCACTGGATGTCTTAGGCAATGGAAATTGGCTGGCTTGGAGAAAGGGTTGGAAAGGAGATTTCTCATTTGGGTACTCTTACAAGAGCTTTTAACTTTGAGCCATGTAGATAGATTACCTATTCAGAAAATTAAAAACAGATTAATGTGTGGGTGGGGGAGCCATTCATTTGTCACATTTTTTTGTTAGGCTCTTAATGAATTCCTGTAGCAGAATTCTGGCTCCCTCCTGGTGGTTCTGGATCCCTACAAACTTCCTTTAGCGCCTCTGTCTTCCTCAGAACACTAAGTGTGTTCCCCGGCGCATGTCATGCTGCCAAGCAGACAATAAATGCACACCTAATGCTTATCGAATGTGGAATGAAAATATGGGACTTCAGCAGAATTTCAGTTAAGCTTAAGGTTATTACTTTTATATATCAAAATTTTAGGAGCATCAAATGAAATGTGTTTGACTTTAATGATCCTCTCATTAATTGTTGTCAGGAGAAGTATTAAAATATATTTGGGAGTTGAAGTAGAAATACGATTGACAATAAGGGAGAAATAAGAGATGATAATTACAGTGAGGCTGATTATAATTTTCTTTTGCAAGATACGCAAGCAATATTTGTCAAGGTATATGTGGTAATAGTTATGTGGTGAAGAAAGGAGATGTTACATCATCTTTAAACAAGAAGCTAACAAAATCCTGGTTGCCAGCTGAGAATAAGCTGCATGGCCCAGTGAAATTAGACCCTATGTAAGAGTCAAAAAATTTACTGCTCCTTTCCAATTAGGTTGGGACTTTCAAAGTAGAAAAAGAGACCAATTTTTTCTGTACTTTATGGCATTTGCATTGATTTATTTTAGGGTTTCCCCTTTCTCTATATGTATAGGGCTTCCTCTCTCCCTCAGGTGCACAAAATTGTATTAATCATAGTATTTATTTCATGACATAATGTCATTATTGTCTGACCCATGGCAGCTTTTATTGATTGATTAATTGATTGAATTAAAATAATTAATAAGTACACATGAAAACACCCAAAACAAAAGCAAGGACAATGGCAATAACCTACATCTATCCATGGTACCGCCTCTACCCTGCATAAACATCACTTTGCTGGGATTCCATATTTCCTTGCTTTTCTTTGTATGTAGTTTTATTACATCTATGGATATTCAATTTATTATTTTATTATTATTATTATCACTTCTATTATAGTTTTTTTACTGTACGTAAAGCATTTGATATTGTGTGGAACTTAACTTTATTCACTTAATATCACTTAATATTATATTGATACAGTACATCCACAGAATAATCACAGGTTGTTCTAGTTCATTTTTTAGAAAGGGATATAACATTCTGTAGTGTGTATATACTGTAGTTTGTTCATCCAGTTTCCCACTGATGGCCATTTGAGTTGTTTCCTGACTTTTCCTGTTGTGAATAGTTATTATATGTGTCTCCTACTGCAAGACTTTCTCTTAGGCATATGTCTTGAAAATTCAATTTTAGGATATAATACCCAAACTATTTTCCAAAGTGGCTGCATAAATTTACATTCCCACCATAAACACATAAGAGATATTGTGGATCATGTCTTCTCCAAAACTTGGTATTATGGATGAACGGATATACAGAAGGCTTGTGCTTAAGAGTATTAGGAGAGGTGGCCTTTGCACTACATCTTGAAGGTCAGGCAGTAGTTTTACATGTTGTGATGAGGAAAGGGTAGAGTAGATGGAAACAGTCATACTAGCAGAACTATAATTAGGGATGCACAGAGCATGCAGAGAACAGTTTAGTTTGCATGAAAATACCCTTCTGCCCTCCCCCCAAAAAGGTTTAGTGAATAATAATATTAATAATAGTGCCTCTTGAATATTTTTTCTATTTCCAACAGTGTGATGAGCCCTTTAAATACATTTGCATATTAAATCCTAACAAAAACCTTATAAGGGAGATTCTCTTATTATCCACATTTTATGATGAGGAATCTGAAGCACAGATAAGTTTTTTGCCCAAGTGATTCAAACCCATGTCATTCTGACTCTGGTGTTTAACCACACCACTATATCTACTCCTGGAGGTAATCACAGGCTATTAAGAGGTTTTAAAGAAGGGAGAGATTAAGTAAGACTGCACTTTGGAAATTAGTCTGAGGGCACCAAGTGAAATAGTTTACTTAAGGAAATGGAAATGGAAATGGCAAAATAGTTCTTGTGGTAGCCCAGATGAAGAATCTTGTATGCCAGTGTGGTTTTTGTAATGGCCAAATGGTTATCCTGGAGGAAATAGTAACCCAATGATCCACAGAGCCCAATTATATCAAATTTTAAGTCTCAGTTTTACATCTGGGAGAAGTTTTAAAGATCTGACCCAGTTCCCTCATTTTTCCAAAAAGGTAACTGGATGTCATGGAGCAGTTATTTCTGCAAGGTCACTTAGCCAGAAGCTCTTTCATCTGGGCATTTGTTTATTCTCTTTCCACTGTACCACAATGTCTCATCACAAGAGAAGCCTATAGAAGATCTCTTTGGGGTCTACCAGATATATATCTCTTCACTTGTCCGTTCAGACACAGCTGTTCCGCAGTTGAGACTACACTGTACCTGGGGTCATTGTTGACAAGTCTGTCATCAACCTGTTGGCAGCATGTTTCCAGCATGCTTGGTCTGGCCAGTTTTCAGCACACTTTCTGACACATCTACCCTGAGCAACATTGTACCAGACTGCCTCTTCAAGGCAGAGCCAGCTATACCCTAGAGGTAGAATCACGATTTCCTAGAAGGATATTTATTTAACCACGAAATTGGCATGCTTGTGACTTATTTTGGTATTACCACTGCTTGGTGCCTGATCGGGGAACAAAGAGATCTAATATTCTTTGCAGTTTGGGTGACATAGATGTAGCCTCATCAGGCCTGTGTGTGCATCCCAGCCCTCTGCCTAGATTGATACAAAAGCATATGGTGAGTGATTCTGTTCTGGCTCAAAGGGCTAAATTGATCTTCTGGATTACTCTTTAGGTCACTTCTGTGATGCATTGGTTTCATTATGTATATTAAGAAGTATGACAGGAGAAACAGAGAAACCAAGATCCTGCAAAACTTTTCATACTATTTTCTTTAATGGAAGTTTCCCAGGCGTGCTAAACAAAAATGACATCCAGCAGGGTCACTTTTTTGCTTTGACATATAAAATAAATAATTCCTTGTAATCAGATGAATTGATTAAAACAAAACATTCTTTACTTTAAGGAATCAGGTTTTCATGATATATTTACCTTGGGAGGCAGAGCCTTGAGTAGCTTAGAAATTTAATGCAAATTTGGAGAATGTTTACCAAGAGTTAAAATCTAAAGTGGAAATCTGTAGTATTTACACCTTCATAAACCATGTGGGAAAGGCATACTGACCATGTGCCAACTGGTAGTGGTGTTTTCAGTCTCACTTTTAGAACCCTTTGCCCACCCCCACCCCCACTCCCTGCCTTGTCTTATGAATGGAAACATCACCTCCAAGAAGGTGAGACTGGGGAAGAAAGAATGATGGGAGTTCCAGAGGGGCAGCCCAGAGCTGATATACAAGAGAAAATTACCCATATCACTTCCTAGCATATTTATCATAAGTTGCCACCCTAAAAATTTTTTTTTTGTTTCTTCCCACAAATGGCTTTAGCTATTAAGATGCGTGTTAAATAACTTGGAGGCCACCTTGACAGTATTAGCCAACTAGCAGCACTGTTGCATAGGGAGTTACCAAAGTGACATCACTCCTTTAATTTCAACCTAAACAAAATGGTTTACTAAAAAATTTAGGAACATGGTTTTCTTTGAAAGCCTAGAGGAGAAAGTGCTCCTTATTTGAGGTATGGTAGGTGACATCATCATTATGAACATGAAATCTGCTAAAAATCGTGTTCCAAAAGGAAATCATTCAACAAAATTATATTCTTTAGGATGTGAAGAAAGGCATTGATCCAGATTGTGAATCAAAATTTGAAATATCCAGATCACATTTTACTTTCTTTTATAACAGATTTATTTTGTTTTAAGTTTTTATCCCAATAACAGGATATAATTGTAGAGAGAAATGACAATTAAAGTTTTAAGTACAATACAGAAAATAAATGTGGAGAGGGAAGAGAGCATAATGGCTAATAGCCCAAGATTTGGGATCCAAATGTCAGTTTCTGTGTTCCAGCTCTACCACTTATAAACTGTGTAAACTTGAGCAAATTAATGCTTTCATCTTTACTTAGGGATAATAGTTTTTTTCCTCCCTAAGGTTTTTATGAGCATTATACAAGGTGAAGCCTTTAGCACTTTAGGCCTTTGTTAAAGAGAGGCAGGGATAGCACAGACAAATTGTAAAGAATACTGATACTTTATTTCAATTATGACTTTTAGTACAATTTCCAAAGAAATTAGTTCTTTTTACCCTAAAAAAAATAAAATTGATCCATTGGGGTTTATATTTGCCTAGTTGGATGAAAAGATTAACTAGACAATGGAATCATCCAAAACTCATCACTATGATGAGGGGAATGTGGAACTAGGGATTTTAAATTATCCATAAATTCCTGACTGGTCTCAAGTGCTGTTTTTACTCCCTCCTGCCTCAGTACTACGCAAATTATAGAAGTGGGCCTTTGAGACCTAGAGCCTTTGATCCATTTGATTCGTTTAGCATAACACAATGGTCAGGAAATTGCGTTTTAGTGGATTCAGAAAAATTTTTCCTTAATGTTAGTATCTGATGTTTCCCCAGTGCCATGGTGTACTGAATTCCCTTTTTTGTGTATGTGTAAAATATGAAAGAAACATAGTAAACTAATTTATATGATTCTTGCAGTTCAATTTCTGCTGAAGATTGAGAGGCTCCAAAACACCTTTCTCAGAGACATAAAGTTAGATGTGTGTTAATGATAAAAAAAAAAACAAAAAAACTTTACCATGGAATGAAAGGATCAGATGAATGTTTTGAACTTTGCCATTAAGAGGAAATAAAAGACATATACTGAAATGTACCTCATTATTTCTTCATTTTGATTACTAAATAATTGCTGCTTCATAGTGGAAATAGAAAAACAATATTTCAGGACAAAGTAGAATAACAAAATAAAATGCTAGTTTTATTATTTTCTCCATATATGTCTTTAGTTTCTATTGTCAGAGAGAGTGAGAGAGTGCAAGCGAGAGTGAGAGAGAAAGAGAGAGAGAGCTATATCACCAATTACCATGGCTCAGTGCCTGAAGGAAATTAGTCTACTCCAAAGAAATATCCTGCTGTCAAGTAAAAATGTAACAAAACTTGAAATATAATACCCTGATTCAGGACTGCATTTCTTGAGAGTACTGTCACTCATTGACTTTGTATATACTTCATTTGCTATCCAGGCATTGAATAATGTATGAAAGGCTGGTGAAAATATTTACAGGCTGCTAATTTATTTTAGATTCATCCTTGGGGGATAGGAATGCAATTTAGTAAAGATATGAATAAACCAAGCTGTGATAATGCTTGAATTATCTTTCTTAGACCTAGGCTAGGAATCTCTCCTTTCCTTAAGGTTATCTTATTGAATGGTATTTCTCATCCATACTTTGCCTTTGCTAGATTTTAGTATAATTACATTTTTAAAGATTAAATGAGTGATTTTAAAAACTTTTAACTATAGGCACACCCTCTATTGGTCATGGTCAGATGTTTTTTATGGCTGTATAGTTGTTTTCCTTATTTTCAGAAGGCAGCTACTTCAACTAGCTCTGATTTTAGAGGGCATGAAATTGAAAACCAATAAATAAATGAATAGGCAAACAAATGAATAAAAATAATTTAGTATGAGCAAATATCTTTTAATACCATCATATGGATATTAGTTGAGTTGTGTTTTTATGTAAGTTTTGGTTTTGCTAGTGGGTTTTGGTTTCATATTTTCCATTTTAACCTGCCTTGTTCAGATTAACTGTGGAAGCTATCTGAGATATATTTCTGCCCAGTCTACCAGCAGAACTGTATATAGGGTAAATATAGGGCTTTATCTGCTGGTTTGTATCATCTGGCATGGCTAAAATTCTGTTAAGTGGCAGAAGAAAACTTGGGCAATATTTACCAACAGCTGTATGGCATCACACAGCTAGAGTTAACTAGTTTTAGCTGAGACTAATCTGAAGAATAAACATATTAATGAGCTATAGATTACATCTTGCAAATTCTTGAGAACATTATCAAGACTATGTGACTATAAATTAAAACTTCCCTTCTCCCATTTGTGATAGAATACCGTAATAGTTCTATCACCTAGAAGTAGCTTATCATTTTGGTCTTATCTGCACTGGATATTCTAATAAATACCTCTTATCCAGAAAAAAATTTGTATTAAATGTTTGATAGGTTAATAAAAAAACTAGTAAAATAGAGAGTCATAAAATTGATAATATCCTTTAGCATTTTGATTTAACTTAAAACAAGTATGTCCACCTTCATGTTCCAAACTTCTGCTAGAGGGATGAAGCCTTTTTGAGGGTGGGTTCTCCTAAGAGTATCCTGCAATAAATAGTGTCCTGCATAAATCTCACCAATCATAAATGAAATGCTGTAATTTCCAGGTTCATTTTTTTTTAATGGAACAAATTCCTCAATCCACTGGTGGGATGGAATCCTTCTAGATCAGAGGTTGGCAAACTTTTTTCTGTAAAGGGCCAGATAGTAAATACTTTAGCCTTTGCAAGTCATACTGTCTCCGTCACACCTACTCAACTCTGCCAATGTAATGCAGCCATAGACAGTATGTAATTACATAAGTAAACAAATGAGTGTGGCTATAATCTAATAAAACTTTGCTTATAGAGAAGTGTTTTCCAACCTGTTATCAGTTATCACTGTTCTTGCCCTGTCTCTCAAATTGTCTCACCTCTATGTAATTCTACAGCCATTTTCTTAAGTGACTGGCTAGATGATTTTAGGTGGGCCACAGAGAAATAAGTTTTATTTTAATAGTTATAATTTAACTACTTAAATATCTAATAGTTGTACTTTATTATAACTAGTGCATAATAAAAAAGCATAACTGATGCATCAAACTTTGTGTTTGGTTAAACAAAGTTCACATTGAATTATAAAAATTATTAAAATTAGTGTATGTTTAGAAATATATTAAGTAAGAAGTAGCAAGTTGATCCAAGAGTGTAGCAGTTGGTATGGAGGTAATTCTTGAGTGACTGGAGTTTGGGAACTAATATTGGAAGCTTTATTATTACAGCTACTATTACTATTATTATTATTATTATTAGAAAAATTTTATAATACAGTTATTCAACTTCCAAAAATAAGTGTTCTCCAAATTGGAACTCAGTATCATGATAACACTTGCCAGAGAGATCCAAAGGGAGAGGAATGGCCTGCTGGGATCATAATAATTTTAACTCTGGTGTTCTAGTTTGCTAATGCTGCTGGAATGCAAAACACCACAGATGGATCGGCTTTATAAAAGGGGGTTTATTTGGTTACACAGTCACTGTCTTAAGGCCGTAAAGTGTCCAAGGTAACACATCAGCAATCGGGCACCTTCACTGAAGGATGGCAAATGGTATCCAGAAAACCCTGTTAGCTGGGAAGGCACGTGGCTGGCGTCTGCTCCAAAGTTCTGGTTTCAAAATGGCTTTCTCCCAGGACATTCCTCTCTAGGCTGCAGTTCCTCAAAAATGTCACTCTTAGTTGCACTTGGGGTATTTGTCCTCTCTTAGCTTCTCCAGAGCAAGAGTCTGCTTTCAATGGCCATCTTCAAAATGTCTCTGTAAGCTGAAGCTCCTCTCTCAGTTCCAGTGCATTCTTCAAAGTGTCCCTCTTGGCTGTAGCCCCTTTTCAAAATGTCACTCACAGCTGCACTGAGTTCCCTCTGCCTGTCAGCTCATTTATATGGCTCCACTGATCAAGGCCCACCCTGAATGGGTGGGGCCATGCCCCCATGGAAATTATCTCATCAGAGTTATCGCCCACAGCTGGGTGGGGCGCATCTCCAAAGAAACACTCAAAGAATTACAATCTAATCAACACTGATAACATCTCCCCACACAAGATTACATCCAAGATAATGGCATTTGGCGGGACATAATACATTCAAACTGGCAGATCTGGTGTCATACCTTCTCAGTCCACCTGTCTCATCTATTATCACCTCCTTTTCCTCCTACTCTTCCCTGTAGTACTGCTCTTTTCCAGTCTACTGTTGTCTAGACCACAGTTGGAAACCTGGCCATTCCTGAAAAGAAGAAGAAAGAAAATTCTCTTAACATCATTAAAATCATTCTGGGTTGTTCTGCCTTCGTGCATATACCCGTCTTCTCTGTGGGATAGGAATTGATGTGGCATTTGAAAAGAAGAGATGTGCCTACTATTGAAGTCAGTATTATATTTTATTTTTAAAACATAATTTTGCATTAGAAAAATATAAGTGAACTCTTTTTAAAACTACTGCTATAAGCTGGGCATAAATAGGTTCTGTTTTAAACATGAAAGACTATACGAAAATGCCTTAAAAGATATTTGGAAAACAGACGTCAGAGGTTGCTTTCTTGTACTGTTGGATTCTAAGCACAACAGATTTGAAGCCCTTGAAGATATTGTATAATAGAAAACATTCAAAGTTTGCTAAAAATTTTCTCATCCAGTACTTTAGTGAAACCATATTGTGATTTTTTAGTTGTAGACTTAGAAAATTAATGCAAGTTAATAAACTTACAGAATACAGCTATTCACAAATTAGATTATCATAATTTTTCCTCCCACATAGAATACTTTTCCTTAATTTACCATGATAGAAAAAATATTTTTTCATATTTAGCTAGTAAAGAAAAACAAGAAGTATAGCATTCTGGCATTTATTTGAAATTGGATTTTACATTTTAAAATAATTCTTGTATGTTTTCAGTTTCTCTATAGCTTCAAGATGGGAAATTGTAATTTTTGGTGGATTTTTCCCCCCATAAAGTATAATGTTGCATTCCATAGAAATCTTGTATACAACCACTAATGTATTTGTGGTGGCTAATTAATTAAATATTAATATTTCAATTTGGAATCAAGAAAGCATGTGGATCTCAGGAATAAAATATATTCTAGAGTCTGCTCTTCTTTGAGAAAGTAATTAAAATTTTCTTTTTAATTAGGTTTTCTTTTTAGGAATATTAAATATGTAACGACTCTCTGGTGAGCAGTGATAGGGGATGAGGAAGAAGAGAAGTGGAAAGAGGAAGGGGTACATTGTTGTGCCCTCAGTAGCCCTATCACTCACTTCCAAGCTATGCAAAAAACAAACAGAAAAGAGAATCCTCCAAGAGGTTAAAGAGAATTGTAGTGGGAGATTTTTTTTTTGAAAGCATTGTTAGTGAACTGGAGTGTGGAGAGAAGGGGTGAAGGGACTGGAGCCCGACCCACACCTGAAAAGTCTCAAGTTGTACCTTTCCAGAGTTTGTCAGGCAAAGGAGACACAAGTTTCCCACCTGCCAGGTGAGGCCCTCCCAGAGGGAGGTGGGTCAGGTGGTCTTACATGCCTACGTGGACAACCTGGAAGAGCAGGTGACCCCAGCATGGGGACAAACCGGCAGAAACTGGGGCTGTTGGGGGAGCTGTAAGAGGGCAGCTAGAGGAGTTATCACTGAAATCAACAGGTGAGCGGTGAGCAACCTCAGCACTGGGAATTTTCCCAAAAAAAATCTGTAAAAAACAATAAGCTTTAGAACTACCGTCCCCAGACAGCACAGTGCCAAATCATTCATTCGGAAAATAGTTATTGCTTTCTTGGTACTCTGCTTAACCCTTGGGACCTAATAGTGAACAAAATAGATAAAATTCCTTCTCTCTTGGAGGTTACGTTATAGAGTCAAGGGACAGACAATAAACAAATCAGTCAGAACAACAAAGTAGAGTGAGGGCCTAGAAAATGCTAGTGGGGTGTTTGTGTGTGTACGTGAAATTTTAATTAGGGTGGCCAGAGAAAACCTCAGCAGCATGGTGATTTTCAAGCAGAGATCTGACGTAGTTGAGGGAACAAACCATGGCTCTGTGTGGGCAGGAGGAGAGCATTTTCTGACTGGGGGACCAGCAAATTCAGAGGCCCTGGGCAGGGCTGTGCCTGAAGTGTTGAGGGGACGTTCAGGAGGCCGTGGTTACTGGAGGAGAGTGGTGCGTGGTGGACTAATAAGAGGTGGGTTTAGAGAGGCTGTCTGGCTCCAGATGGTGTGGTATTTTGCGGACATGATAAGGACTTTGGACTTGATTTTGAGTTCTTGAGA
Source organism: Choloepus didactylus (assembly GCF_015220235.1). Classification (NCBI taxonomy): domain Eukaryota; kingdom Metazoa; phylum Chordata; class Mammalia; order Pilosa; family Megalonychidae; genus Choloepus; species Choloepus didactylus. The sequence continues at coordinate 69,752,172 of NC_051319.1, read as the reverse complement.
TGGGAGCCATTGGAGGGTTTTGATTAGAGGAGTGAAATATTCTTACCTTCATTTAAAAAGGTTTATGCTGGCTACTAGATGAGGCAAATATGGAAGCAGGGAGACCAATTAGGAGGTTATTGGAATAATCTTAGTGAGACTTGATGATGGCTTGGTCATGGGGGTTATTGGTAGAAGTGATGAGAAGTGGTTAAATTCCAGATGTATTTTGAAGACTGAGTCAGCAGAATTTGTTGTCAGATCAGTTGTGGGATAGGAGAGGAAAAGAACCAAGTTATTCCAAGGTTTTGTAACTGAAAGGCTGAAGTTGCCATTAACTGAGATGGAAAACGTGTAGGCAGAATACACTAGGACAAAGACATCAGAAGCTCAGCTTTAGATTGGTTAAGTTGAAACACCTACTAGACATTCAAGTGGACACTTGTAGTTGCATAAATGAGTCAAGGTCAGGGGAGAGGTTGAGGCTGGAGATATAACTTTGGGAGTCATCAGCTTATAGTTGATTTTTAAAGCCATGGGACTGGATGAGATCACCAAGGGGGCCTTTCTTATAGAGAAGTCCAAAGGCAGAGCCCTAGAACACTCCAAAATTTAGAAGTCCAGGAGATGAGAAAGAACCAGAAAAGGAGACCGAGAAGGAAAAGTTCTTTGCAATACAACTACACCAACCAAGTAAGAGCTACGTTACCAGTACTTGTCCTCCCCACTCCCCACTCCCCACTGCAGACTTGGAAAGGGTCATCCTAGCTGACAGCTAGTGCAAGAAGGAGTAGACAGAAGAAAGAAGGAGACCATGTTCTCTCCCTCACCAAACGCTTGTAATCCTAGAGAGCCTCAAGCTGGGGAAGTGGGGAAGCTTTATCTGGATGAGAGTTCCGAGTTGTGTGTTTGTTAGAGTAAGTGGATGTTTTGTTCATCTGAAAGGGGCCCTGACAACCTACGGGAACTGCCTAAGTTCAGGAAGGAACTGTTCAAGAGTGAAGGTGTGGAATGGTAGTGAGAGAAAGAATACATGTGCTTTCTGCTTGCTCCCTAGTGGTTTCAAATACTTATTACTATATATTTTCTCAGTTCATGTGAAAGTATTGAAAATATTTCCATTTTCATGATTTATAGTTCTAAGCCTACAGGCAAAAAGTTTAATTTTTACATAAATCATCGGACAGGTGCTCTGAAGTGATTTAAGGAAAGGAATTCCTGAGGTGTTTTTGGTGCCCTTGAGAATTTTCCAGATAACTTCCTTACTGATAAGTAACAATTCTGTCTTGTGTCATAAAGCAGTCATTCAAGTATGTAGTGCTAATAAGTCTGGCTACATTAGCCCAATACGAGTGTGGTTCTAATGAGGTTGTCACAGTCTTGCTAAGCCCCCAGTGGTCCATAAGTCTTTGTCTAACCTCAGTTACCCATTTTGAATTTAAGTCATTTTGCAGAGAGAATGACAGTGAAAGATTCTGGTTGGCTTTATAAAACCCTGTCACCCCCTTGAGCAGCTCAAAGTGTGTCCTTTATGGGCTGAGCCTTCTGCGTGACCCCTCCATACTCATCGACCCGCACCTACACAACACATTTGCATATATACACAGATATACCTATGTAGTTCAGTGTATGTGGACTTACTTATTGAATTTAAACTGGATGCATATGTATGTGGAACTGACAGAAAAAAAGGAAATTGACCGGAACCAAAAAATAGCAAGTGAACAAATTTGAGGATTAACTTTCTTTGTAAGAATTGTGCATACTATGTGTCTTACTGACTGAATACACCACTTTCATTTACTTTATTTCCTTTTATGGCAATAAGTATGAAAAGTACAGAGGTTAATGCATACTTAGAAAATAGTTCTGTAATGGAATGTAGGAAAGATTTCTTTTTTACTTGATACATTTATTTAGAAAATACAAAATAAATGAATAATAAAAATAAAAGATCAGGATTTCTTAAATGATGGTTCTTGCTTCATTAGGCCAAAATGCATTAAAAAAATCCTCAGAGTTTTAGGATTACACCTTAAAGTACTGATACTTAACTAGAAAAATGGGAACAGAAAATACTAAATTCTTGCAACTTGCCAAGCCCAAATAAATGGTCATAGTAAATTTAACTTTATAATTTCCTGACTTTTGTGTTGCTAAAATTTTAGTTTTTCCTAGCATTGAAAGAGCCTTTCAATTCGACTTCCCCATTTCTTAAAAATTTAAGGCAGTTGTAAAAGGTAGGGAGATTTGGAGGAAAGAAAGATTCTGGAGAACATGGTTTTAACAGCTCATCATTCAGTTGTTAGAAGTATTCTCTTGCAGAAGCTCATTTATTTTAAATCATCAGTATTTTAAAACTAGTAAATAATTTGGTCATTTGTCTTCAAATTCCATTTTCTAAGATTTGTCCTAATGTATCCTAAGTTCGGACTAATGAAAGACAGTAATATTTTTGCTCTGAGTAAATCTCTCCTCTCTTTCTCTTCTCTCTCCTTGCTCTCTGTCTGTCCCTCTCTCTCTTCCCTCCCCCACTCCTTCTCTAACACACACACACACACACACACACACACACACACACACTCTCTGACACAAAAGAATAGAAAAGAAAAAAGAAAAGACTGCAGATAAATGGCTACACTTCCCAGGAAATATCATTTTGAAATGCAGACCAGAAATTCATGCTCATATAGTTTGACTGTCTTATCAGCAACTTTTGTGTATTTTGAAACAGAAATAGCTTTCCAACTATTGTATGTTAAGAAGCTCTGTAATGGCATTGCTCTTACTAGCATTACTTCATGTCTGAGTTACTCAAAACTAGGGTTTACAAAGTTGCGGTATTGATTTCAGGCCAAAACAGAACCATTCGTTACATTGTTATAGTAGTAGCCTTGTAAAAATGCTATTATTCTGCCTAGGTAGAAAAAAATCTCTTAATTAAAAAGTTCTTTAGTGTACATTAATGTTCACATAAAGTGACTATTTGAAATGTACTTCCTTGGATCAATAAAAATAGAAAAGAGGGACCAAGAAGGAATATATAATTATATTGTAGCAAAACCCTAAAATAAAATGAAAACTCTGAAATAACCCAAAAATATTGTTATTACATGATAGACGGCAGGCTTCCATTGTTTGTCCAGCCCCTGATCTTTTCCATCATCCTAAAAAAGGTATCCTTCCCTTTCTATCTTACTCTTGAGCCACTGCCCTCTCTCTGCCTTCGTCTTTGTATCCAATCTGTTTTGGAATTTTCTGCAGTCATTCTCTACTTTCTTTCTTCTGACTTAACTCCAGAACCCACAGTAATGTAGGTAATATCCCTACCAGACAAAAGAAACCAACTTCTTCAAGGTCACGAAGTAGATTTTTCTCACTTCTTATCTTATCTGACTCCCTGTAGAAAATCTCATCTTCAGGTACTTGACTCCCAAAAGTGGAGCTCAGATCTCTCTCCTGAGTTTCCTACATGTGTATGCGGTCGCCTACCAGGTATATACACTCTGCATGCCCCACAGTTGTCTCAGACTGAAATGTCCCAGACTGAGTCTTCAGCTCCCTTGTTCCCATCCTACATGTGCCTTATCTTCATCACCATGTACCTTATTTCAGTGATTGGCACAACCATTCATTGTCTTGCCCAATACATAAATAGGTACCACTCTTGACACCTCCCTTTTCTGATACAACCATTTTATTACTCAGACATTTGATGGATTCGACTTACTAAATATATTTTGAATTCACCCACTTCACTGTCTTCACTGCTCTCGACTCTATTCTGGATTACTGTGACACTTTTCTTTATTGAGGCCTCCCTAATTCCTTCTTGTTCCTCTTTGGTCCTTCCTTCACACTGCAGTCACAATGCACTCTCTAGAACAAAAATTTGGTCATATCCCTCCCCATTTGATTCCCCTGTTCTCAAGATAATCCCTCCACATTCATCCTCTACCTACCTGTCTTTTTTTTTTAATTCAGTTTTATTGAGATATGTTCACATACCACACACTCATCCATAGTGTACAATTAACTGTTCACAGTACCATCATATAGTTGTGCATTCATCACCCCAATCTATTTTTGAACATTTTCCTTATACCGGAAAGAATCAGAATAAGAATTAAAAAAAAAAAAAAAAAAAAAAAAGGACACCAAATCATTCCCTCCTCCATCCCACCCTATTTTTCATCTAGTTTTTGTTGCCATTTTTCTACTCATCCATCCGTACACTGGATAAAGGGAGTGTGATCCACAAGGTTTTCACGATCACACTGACACGACTTGTAAGCTACATTGTTGTACAATCGTCTTCAAGAATCAAGGCTACTGGTTTGCAGTTTGATAGTTTCAGGTATTCTAGCTATTCCAATACACTGAAACCTAAAAAGGGTTATCTATATAGTGCATAAGAATACCCACCAGAGTGACCTCTCGACTCCATTTGAAATCTCTCAGCCACTTCTCTGCTTAACTTTCTTGCCTCATTTCTTTCTACATATTCTGATTCAAACATGTTAATATTTATTTAGATCCCAGGTAAATCATACTCTCTCCTGCCTCCATGTCTTTGTGTGTGCTCTTACCTCTGCCTAAAAAGAATATTCCATTTCGTTTTCCTTGCCTATTTTAGGCCTCTGTGTTACGTTTCGGTTTAATTGTCACTTTCTCCTGGAAGCTTTTCCTGACCCATTTCTACTCTGTGCTCCCTTTTCAGCCTCTACTTCTCCTAAGTTAGTATTTATCACACCAGTTTGTCACATATAATTCTGAACTCCTGGCCATCACTACTGGCTTCTGCAAAAGGCGTCCAGCAAGCCCATGACTTCAGCTCTGCTCATGCTTAGCAATTCTGCTTCTGGTCCAAGGAAATGTTTATCTTCTATTTTAAACCAGCTGGGTCTTTTTGTTTTTCCTCTTTTAATACATCATCTGTCACTGTTATGTGTCTGGAGCAGAAGGGAAGTACCAAAACATCTTGACTGCAAGTCAAAATCTGCATGTTTAATAAGCTGTCCAGGTGATTCTTATGCACATTGAAGTTTTCTAACATCTGTACTTTATTTTACACTATCGAGTAGGCTGAAGATACCTGACATGAACTTATTCAACCTCAGATTCTATTACTACATCCTCATTTTCCATTTCCCCTGCCTTGAATGAAGTGTCTTCCCATCTTTCATTGTTCGGTTCTGCACTTAATTCCATCACCTTTCTATACTCCTCCTAACTCTTGCCATAAATTTGTTCATTTTCTAGCTACAAGCTCTTCTCTTTCCTGACTCTTCCTCTTTACCTACAATTGAGGGCAGGCTAAAACACATTAGCACCAAACCTCCATCTCTCAAGTCAGGTCACACTATTCTATTTCTTGCTTAGTCTGTACCAGCTATCTCAAATTCCTCATTTATTTCCTACCCTTTTGTAAATTGCTTTTGTTCACTTGAATCCCTCATAGTATCTGCTATTCTCAATTACTCTGTTTCTTCTTAAATATCCTTCTTTGATATATTAGTTTTCTATTGCAGCTATAACAAATTATCACAAATTTAGTAGCTTCAAATGACACTGATTTGTTTTCTTAGAGTTCTGGAGGTGAGAAGTCCAAAATGGTTCTCACCAGGCTAAAATCATGTTTTCAGCAGAGCTGCATTCCTTCTGGATTCTGTAGGGGAGAATTTGTTTTCTTGCCTTTGCAGCTTCTAGAGGCTGCCTGCATTCCTTGGCTTGTGGCCCTCTTCCATCATCAAAGCCAGCAACATAGCATCTTCAAATCTCTCTTTAATCTAACTCTTCTGCCTCCTTCTTCCAATTGTAAAGACCCTTGCAATTGGACCCACCCACATAATCCAGGATAACCTCACCAGTTTAAGGTCAGCTGATTAGCAACCTTAATTCCCCTTCGCTGCATGAACTAACATATTTATAGGTTCCAGGGATCAGGACAATTAGGACACAGACATAATTGTAGGGGCTGGGGGGCAGAAGTGGACATTATTCTGCCCACCATACTTGACTTCCATGAAACATAAATAGCTTTTCTATACTCTGGTGACCTCTCTTTCCTTTTCTATTATCTTCACTTGCTTCTCTTCTTCAAAATGAATGTATTCCCTTAGTAACTATCTTTAGCATCTTCTCTTCTCGTTCTTTATATTCTCTGTCTAATTGATTTTATCCATGGCGGTAGTTTCATCTATCTCTAACCATAATTGCCAACCACTTTCCAAAGTTCTACCCTGAACTTTCCAGTGTTTTCTAGATTTTGTTAGCTTAAAATGTTAATGATGAAATCATAAACTTCCCCCCAAATCTTTTCCTGGCTTCACTGCTTTTATTACTGTAAGCTCAACATTGAAACCTTACTGCCCATCTCCCTTATTCCTGCCTTTACTTTCAGGATATCCTCTGCATTTATTTTTTTCTCTCCTAGACCCACCCTCATAAACTGGAGCTTAGGCTATGTCATCACCTCTACTATCCCTAATCCCATCTTAGCCCTGCCCTGTTTTTCCTATCAGCATTGGCAGATATCCCTGCCAAAAATGAATTGCTAATTGTTCTCTTTCCCTGATTGAAGATCTTAAGGGCTCAATTGCCTACAAATAAAGGGCAGAATCCTGAGAATGACATCCTAGGCTTTTCACTTAGCTTTCTAGTTATATCTTCTACTCTCTTAAAAATGCCCTGAGCTCATGAGAATCTACTGCTCATTCCTCATCTATGCTTTAATTGGCCACTTCTATACATTGGCTCATATTATTTTCTCCATCTAGAAGGACCTTCTTTATTTTAGCTGAATGTTGAAGTTGTACCCTATTCTTAAGGGTCCTTTATCAATTACCGTGCCCTCCAAAACCTTTTCCTGAATTTCATAATTGAATTGTGATATTATATTATTTATAGCATGTTGTTGGGCTTCTCCTTTGGAATCAATCATATAATGCCTTGTTTTTTAATTATTCGCTTCATAGATTATACATTCATAGAGGTAAGAGATCATATATAATTAGTGCATGGTATGTGGTGAATCAGAGGCCATCAGTCAACAATTATTCAATGAATTCATGAATGAATAATAGTAGATTCCCAGTTAATATGTTTATTTGATAATTTAAGGAAAAGTATTTGAGTTTTAAAAAATGAATAGCATTTTTGTTAATTACAGTTTCTTTTATTTCAAACAAATTATTTGTTTAAGAAATTTTTAATGATTCATTAGTTACGCTCAGCAAGATAAATTTTCCATTTTGTTTAAATTTCAGTCTGATTCATCCTTTTACCATGAGAATATCCTAGATCGAAGCATAGAATATAGCTAAAACAAATATTTTCCCGTTGGAATAAAGGTTAAACAGAATGATAATTCAGAAATTTGATAATTATCCTCCCTAGCTTTAACATATACATTTATCTGTTAAGAAAAAAAAATTCACAAGAAGACTCTAGAGTTGATAGTTGCATACTCCCCTACAAAGAACTTGTTTATAAGAGAAAAATCATGGCATGCCCTGGCTGGTCTGCAAAAGTTAATATACTAGCTTTCTTAGTTATAATAATTAATAATAAGTAAGGTCTGCTCCAGTGTTTGATGGTTCATATAAGTTAAGAAAATCTGAATTCAGTTAGAAAAGTATATGGCATGGAAGTGCAGGACTTCTAGAAGTAATAAACTTGGTATATAGTCTTTCCCCAGCAAAACAACAACATAACTGGTGAATGGTATTTAAAGGAGGGAGGAGAGGCAGGAAAAAAAAAAGTTTATTTAAAGCCTCTGGAAATTCTAATGGCATAACAACAAATGGAGAGACATAGAAATATCAATTCAAAATAATCTACTAAAACTTAGTAAAAACAGTGAGAATGTGTGACATTTGAGCCACAACCCGCCCACCTACCACTCCTTTCCCATCTCTTGATTACAGAAGCTCTACCTGGGTGCTCCACTCCAGGCAGGTGTAGCCAAGAAGTGGGGAGCTACCTCTCCCCCCAGCTACCAATCTGGGGTTGTGGTTCCATCCCAAGAAGGGCAGGCTCCCTGTGTTTCTCATCTCCACCCCCTCACCAGCCTGTGTTGTAAAAGTTCTTATCCAGGAAAATGCAACAGAGAAAAAAGGTCTTCCTTCCCTACCCGGATCCTACTTGTAGGATGAAAGCACTCGAGATGCAATAGGCTGAGAATAGTGGGGTCCCAGATGCAGGGAGAAGCAAACCAAGTAGACCAGGTACTGCCCACCTCCCTGCCCCCAATGCCTGCTGGCAGAGCAGCGATATCACTCCAAGAAAAGTAATCCCTGAACCCCAGCTTCAAGGCAGTACTTAGGGAAAAAGCTGGGCCATATGGTCTAAGAGCCCCAGAGCTCTACCTGAAGGGACTGACTTTATTTGGAATGGAAAAGAGAACTCCATGCCTAAGGGAGATAGAGACCTTGGTGGAGAGCAATTAAGGAGGATCCTGGTTGCAGCCAGAAGTTTTTAATAGAGAGAATTTGAGAAAGAGACAGCCCAGAAGAGCCCTCCTGGGATCACAGCCAACTCTGGGATTTGGAGAGGTTGTACGTGTGTGCTGGGCACCACTCACTCAGGAGCAATCAGAGCAGAACGTGTAGCAGACTTGAAAACAATTCCCAGTGCACATACAGACCCATTAAGACAGGGCTGAACCTTCACTCACAAAAGGGGCTTAAACACGACCTCTGACCAGACAGACTGAACAATAAGCTACTCTGATGCAGGGGAAACTCCTAGCAATCCAGACATAAAAATAGTAGCAAGTCCCCCCTGGGCAGTATAAAACTGTGTGCATGCCCAGGCTATGCTCTCTCAGGAGAGACTGGAGAGGGAACCACTAAGCTACTAGTCACTGACTGAATGTGAGGCAAGAAACCTTAAATTCTCAAAAGCGTGATTCCAGGCCACACACATCTCCAACAGTAAAGGGTAAAACATTGACCTGGCTAACAGGCCTTAAGTACATTTGACCAATAGGTGCCCTGTGCTATCTATAGGAGATACATTTTAAAAACCAAAAAGTATACATATGTTGAAGGTTAAAGGATAGAAAAAGATACATCATGCAAATACAACCATAAAAGAGCTATAATGGCTAAACTAATATCAGGTAGAATATACTTTAAACAAAAATTATGTTACTAAAGATAGCATGGAATATTTATTCCATGCTATCTTTAGTAACATAACAATTAGAAACATACTTATTCACCTTAAAAGAGAGCACCAAATACTTGAAGCAAAACTGAAAGAATTGAAGGTAGAAATAGACATTTCAACAGTTATAGTTGGTGAATTTATTACCCCACTTTCAATAATAGATACACAATGAGGCATAAAATCAACAAAGAAATAGAACCCTGAATGACACTATAAACTAACCACCTGAAAAAAATCCTATTGAACACTTCACTCAAAAACAGCAGCAATATGTATGGAAAATTTTCCAGTGTAGACTATATGCTAGTCCATAAAATAAGCTTGAATAAATAAAAAAAAGTATTGAAATCACACAAAAAATACTCTCCAACCACAGTGGAATCAAATGAAATTAATAACAGAAGGAAATTTGGGCAATTCCCAAATAAATGGAAATTGAACAACCCATTCCTAAGTAACCAGTTGTTCAAGGAAGAAATCACAAGGGAAATTAGAAAGTATTTCATATGAAAACAAAAATAAAGTGTACAAAATTTATGGGATGCAGCTGAAGCAATCCTCAGAAGACAATGTATGGCTTTAAGCATATACGTTGTATTAAAAGGGAAAGGAAAAAGGAAAGCTCTCAAATCAATAACCTCTAACTCTACTTTAACAAATAGAAAGAAGAGCAAACTAAACCCAAGGCAAGCAGAAGGATGGAAATAATAGACTAGAGTGGAAATAAGTGAAATAGAGCTTAGGAAAAATAGAGAATAATAACAAAACCAAAAGATCAGCAAAATGAACAAACCTTTAGCTAGACTGATCAAGAAAAAAAGAGAATAGTCAAGTTACTCAAATAAGGAATGAAAAGAGGGATCATCACTACAGACCTATGAGAAATAAGCAGGATTATAAAGTAATACCATGAACAATATGTATACAAACAAATTATTTAACTTAGATGAAAAGGACAAATTCCTAAAAAGACACAAACTACCAAAACTGACTCCAGAAGAAATATGAATCTGAGTAGATTATAACAAAAGAATATAAAGAACAAAGAGATCAAATTAGTAATTTAAAAACCCTTTCACAAAGAAAAACCAAACCCAAATGGCTTCAATGGTGAATTCTACCAGTTAAAGAACTAATACCAATATTTCACAGACTACTCTGAATTCATTCTACAAAGACAGTATCATCCAGATACTAAAACCACACAAACATAACACAACACAAGAAAACTACTTACTAATACCTTTATGAATATAGATGCAAAATTATTCAAGAAAATATCAGCACATCAATTCCAACAACTTATAAAAATGATTACACATCATGACCAAGAGAGATTTATCCCAGGAATGTGAGTTGGTTCAACGTCTGAAAATCAATTAATGTAATACACCATATTAAGTAGAATAAAGAATGAAGGACAAAAGCCATATGATCTTCTCAACAGACACAGAAAAGGCATTTGACAAAATCTAGCACCCTTTCATGGTAACAATACTTCACAAACTAGGAATGGAAGGGAATTTCTTCAACCTGATAAGGGGCATCTGTGGAAAACCACAGATAACATCATAATTGCTAGCAAAATACTGAATTATTCTCCTAAGACTTGGAACAAGACACAATGTCCGCTCTTGCCACTTCTATGCAACATTTTACTGGAGGTTCTAGCTAGTCCGATTAGGAAAAAAAAAGATAAAAGTGGTATCTAGATTGGAAACGAATAAGTAAAAATCTCTATTTGCAGATGACATGCCTTTAGTGGATAATGTATCCCCTGAAGTGGATAAGGTATTCACTAAAAACTATTAGAACCAATAAATGAAGTCAGCAAGATTGCTGTATACAAGATCAATATACAAAAATCTGTTTTATTTTTATACACTTGCAATGAACATTCCAAAATGAAATTAAGAAAAGAATTCCATTTATCATGGGATCAAAAAGTAGAAAATACTTAGAAATAAATTTAACAAAAGAAGTGCAAAATTTGTACAGTGAAAACTACAAAACATAATTGAAAGAAATTAATCATCTAAGTAAATAGAAAAAACATCTCATGTTCATGGAATGGAAGACTTAATGTCGTTAAGATGGCACTGCTCCTCCAATTGATCTATAGGTGTAAAACAATCTCTGTCATAATCCCACCTTACTCTCCTGCAGAAATTGACAAGCTGATCTTAAAAGTCTTATGGAAATTCATATGCCAATCACGTATCTGACATGGGACATTTAAAAGAACACTTAGAATTCCATAATAAAAAAGACAACTCAGTTTTTAAAATGAGCAAAATATTTGAATTCATATTTCCCCAAAAACGATAACAAAAGGCCAATGATCATATGAAAAGATGCCCAACATCATTAGTCATTAGGGAAATGCAAACCCAAATCACAATATTATATTACTTCCCACCCACTGCAATAAAAAAGACAGGTAATAACAAGTATTGCCAAGTGTGTGGAGGAATTACAATGCTTATTACTAGGGTGAATGTAAAATGTTAGAACAGCTTTGGAAAACAGTTTGGTGTTCCTCAAGAAGTTAAACATAGAGTTAGTTACCATATGACCCGAGAGAGATGAAAACATATGGCTGCACAAAACTTGCACATGAATATTCATGGCATCTTTATTCTTAACAGCAAAAAAAAAATGGAAACAACCCAAATATCCATTAAATAATAAATGGCTAAATAAAATTTGATATATCCACACAGTGGCATATTATTTGGCAATAAAAAGGAATGAAGTACTAATACATGATATAACATAGATGAACCTTGAAAGCATTATGCTAAATGAAAGAAACCATCATGAAAGACTACGTGTTTTATGATTCTATTTATATGGAATATCTAGAATAGTTAAATCTATACAGTCAGAGACTAGATTAGTGGTTGCCTTGGGCTGGAGGAGAGGAGGGGGAGTGACTGGTAATGGGATGGAATTTCTTTTGTGGAGATGAAAATGTTCTAAAATTAGGTGGTAGTGATGATTGCACAACCCTGTGGATATACCATTGAATTGTACACTTTAATTGGGTGAATTGTATGATATGTGAATTTTATTTCAATATAGTAAGATAAAATATATAAAATGAAATTCTGAACACAGTTGACACATACCATGTTTAGAAAACCTGAAAATGGGACGGCCAGACATTAATTTTCCATTAAAATTTATTTTGTCATATTGCTAATGACATATGGCTTAAAGAGCTTCTATTACAAATGAGCTTAATTTAATACATTCTAAACATAAATGTTAATACTAAAGCTTAAATTGCTGTATAAATATGGGTAGAACTGCATCGAAATAGTGTTTTAATTGGTTAAAAAAAAACTATTTTTTTATCTTTAAATTTTTGGTGGGAGTCTAGCCCCAAAATAAATGAAAAGTATTCTGTTTTTCACATGGAATCCTTAAATACTTCACTGGGAGCCTTTTCCATGTAATTAGTTTGAAATGAACTTTTTAAGGTTTCATATTTAATTATAAGGGGAATTGTTAAACAAATAGTTCAAGTTTTTGAACAATGAAACTTTTAAAACAAAACCCACGAATGCAATATCACTCCAAGCATTCTTCTTCTATGTCCCAGATTATTGTTTGTCTCCCCCCAGTCCCCGCCCAAAAGAAAAATGTCAAACTTCTTTTAAAACTCTTTTTGTTGTTAGGGAGAGTATTTGGAAGTAGAGCACAGAGAATTTCTTTATCATGAAAGGAAATGCCTGAAAATATGAGTTAATGCTTAAACGAAAGGGTTGAGGATCCTAAATTTTAAAAATTTGGCTTAATCCTGGGCTCTGTAAGCACCTCAGACAGCAAGCTTTGTTCCTTCACTTTGTACTGCCTCCTGCTCACTTTGTGCTACTTTTTTTGTGTCTTCCTTGTCCCAAGGAGATTGGTCAGTTTATTTGGTGGTTAAAGTGTAGCTGTCCTCATTTCATCTCTCTTCTGAGTCCATGTGCAGTTTTATTAAGATGCACTGCCCAAAGATAGCAACAGGTCCTAATTTTGCACACATGGTCTCATTTTGTTGGATTATGTCTGATATGGTAACTCTTTCACCACATTATATATTTACTCCTCATGTAGTCAATTCATGTTAGAATTCTCATCTCTCTTGGGGAACTGGTACATTTTAATTTGTACCACTATGCCTTCAGCAGCTAACTGTAAAGCCTCAGATGAAGATATTATTTCAGAGAGTGTCTGAATCTGGTAATTTTTTAAATAAGAACATGCCAAGAAGACTCACAAGCATATGGTTATTTCATGATACAGCTTGAAGGCAAGACTGACTTGTCAAAATAAATGAAAAAAAAAAAACAAAACAAAACATGAATAGACCAATATAGGAATGCAAGAAAGGCATTCCAATCATTTTTTTTTAATTGTGGGGTTTTAAAAATATTTTCTTTGTCTTTACAATAAAAATGTATGTTTTTTCCTGTCTTTTTTCTTGACATATTCTTTAAAAAAAAATCCAACTCTGAAAAATGGAAAGCTCAGGTTTACTTAGACTTTTCAGTAATTATCTATGTTTACGGCTCATATAATTGTTCTCTGTATTCATTGCCTTTTCTACCTCTTTTCCTTAAAAGAGGACAACCAACTCCTCTGGCATCTGTGGCTGGATTTTCCTCACTATGGCTCATTTCCTTTTAAATGTATTAGCAATCAGTTCCCTGTGTACCTAATTGCAATTTGTCTTTCCACCTTTATCTTTTGAATTAGAAGAGAAACACATTTAAATGTATATAAATTGCCATATTCTCTGCTTTAGGGAAAGTTTAAAAGAAAGCAGACATTTTGTTAACGTAAAAGTAAATAGAATATTGTCAGCACTGAGTTGGCTGAGTGGATAAGAGAAGGTACAATAGGGAAACTGGACACTTCCCAAAGCCTTGCAAATGTGCCCTTTGCCATGTTTCTGTATTGGTTTAAATTAATGTTAATTCCTAGAACATTAAAATATAGCCATATTCAAAGGTATGTACAAAAACATATCCCAAAACCAAACAGAAAACAAATTATCAAACCCTCCATTGATTCAAATAATTAGCAGGAAAAAAGCCTTCCATCTTCTAACATTTAAAAATCTTTCAGAAAGATTTTTAAATATTTTAAAAAGTAATCTGTGTATGTGTTTTTTTAGAGGCTCTGATAGAATAACTCCCTAGCCAATGTAGAATGGAAACTAAAACATTGACATCTTTGTTTATTTCCAATTTAAATTGCATTTGAAAAAGAAAAAAGGATATAGAGTTTTGCTTTAGTTGGCCTTGTTTTACTGTCATGGGAGTTTACTTTCATCTCAGTTCCCATAGATATGTGTGAGAAATTCTTTACGGCTGAAACAAGAGTATCTTCAGGGTTATATGATCTGACCTAATCAACCATGAGTGCTCTCATGCTCTTTTTAAAAAAAAGTCCCTTTTAAAAGCTATTTACTAAAGGCTTTTCTCAATCATCTTCTCCTTCCTTCCTTGATTAGACATCGATGAGTGCAGCGTCGTTCCTGGGATATGTGAAACTGGTGAATGTTCCAACACCGTGGGAAGCTATTTCTGCGTTTGTCCACGTGGCTTTGTAACCTCAACAGATGGTTCTCTGTGCATTGGTAAGCATCATATTTTGAAGGTACAATACACTGCTTCTTTTTAAGAACAGAACAGCCCAAGCAGGTATGAAGATGGCAATGATTATAAAACCATTGAGGATATGACTGAAAGAGTTGTTTATAATAAACGGTACCACTATTGAGGGATTGATAGACCAGGTGCTCTTTGCAAAGAAGACTGCAGTTTCAGAAGCCATCTGGGTTTGTTTTATGTTGTCAGAGTCATTTTTGGAATGAAGAAAGACTTCCTCAAGACATTGATCTTGCCCAGTGTTAGAGACACAAAGGCATTAGGAAGACTTTAAAAATGTTCTTTGGGAGGCAGAATGTAGTAATTAAAGGCTCTTTTGTTGCTATTAAAAGTGTCATCCATGTAGCCAGCATCTTATTTACTGAGAGCTTGTTTGTTCTAGTAAAAATAGTTAGAAGAAAAGAATTTGACACCTTTAATTTTGTGTTTTAAGGATATTCCAGTTAAAGCCAGACATATTTGTATGCTCTCCTCTATTTGTTTAGAAAGATGAAGCAAAGCTTCTCAGTCATGGTGTAGTTCATCCATTATCAGGCATCTCAGAGTTCTGTCTTGCTGGGAGCACAGTGATTATACAATGCCCTTTCACACATGTTCATGGCACAGTGAGCTACCTTTATATTTCCCTCCTTGAGCCTTGAGCCTAGTCAATTCCAACTTTAACTAACAGTAGCTAGAAACAGGAGAAAGTTGCACCATTCTCTTCAGGGGCACTGAAGAATCACGTGGTGCAGGAATTAGGGAAATTATTTCAGCATCCAAAGAATGGGGTTGCTCAGTCTACTTGAGAGCAGCAGCTCAGTGATAACCTCCCACCCCCACTAGGCTTGTCAGCTACTGGCTGCCAGGGCCTCTAGAGGTTCTGAGGATGGTACCCAAGTGAACTGGCTTGATGCTATGGAAATATAGAGAACCAAGGATGTAAGCTGTAAGTCCTAAGCTACCAAAAAAGGGTCTCTAACCTAAATTCTTTGGATAGTATGTGCTGATATTTCATACAATGTGTTATGGCCATCCAACAGTAAATATGACAGATGTAGAGCCTGCCGTTGTAATATGACAGTATCATCATAAATTATAATAAAAGAGTAGTAATATCAGTAAGAAGAAGCCATGGAATTAGCAGGAAAAATAACAGCTACCATATATGGAATACATTCCATGTGGGAGGCACTGGACATGTACATTACTTCATTATCTCATAGCTGTTGGGCCTTGAGAAAGCTAGTAACCTCTTTTTGCTTCAGTTTCTTCTTGTAAGTATTCAATAAAGCATTCTTCATTGATAGTAGTACTAGTGATGTGAGATGCCAGGCATATATTATGTAATGTAATACTTACAACAAGCCCAGTGTATTTCATATTTGCACATGAAGGAAATGTGGTTTAGAGAGGGTGAATTGCACAATTTTGCATGGCCAATAAATGGAGTCGAATTTCAAACCCAGGCCTTTCTGCCTCCTGTGGCTGTGCTACTATGATGTGACACTGCCTCCATACCTACTTTAAGGTGGCAGCGACCCAGTGCCTAGATGTTCCATCTCTGTCCAGCATTTATCTCAGCAAAATAGTTCCCCATCATGAGTGGTTTCTCTATAACCAAGCTCACAGTCTGCCTTGAGAATCAAGATGTCCATTTGGAGCCTTAGTTTCTTGTCTTTGGATGAAAATTATTTGTCCTTTGTAGATGAATCTGATTTTCTGTCTTACATACGGTAAATCCTTTTTCATGAAATATTAGGTCTGTAAAACTGAGAAAAGTAACTATTTGTGGAATTGATGTTTCCGCTTGGCCCACTACATGGTGAGTCTGTTTCAATCAGCATAATTTTGCAGTCAGCTGTTGAAAAATAGTAGAACTACTTACATTCAGCTTGATTTTCTTAATCAATCAATGTAGGAAAATAATGTACATGCACCAAAAACAATCATTAGCTTAGAACAGGCGTAGACTTAGCTTTGTAGGAGAAATGTCACTTTTGGAGTCATCATTGAACATAGCTGAATGCCATAGACCATGGATTCAGGAAACTAGTGTCCTAGAAGTGGAGATATGGCTGGCTATGTAGGTGAGGTTATTACCATGAAGTTCTGGAAATACCATATCAGGTGTATATATTTAATATATATTTAGTTTGGTAGGAAATGGAAGTAATTGAAGAGCTTTGAGAATGAATTGAAGTGGGGAGTGAGAAGAGACAGAATTGGTTAGGAGGCAGAATTTGCCATAACACATGTTAGTGTTTTATATTATACTTCAAAATTATTTCCTTCTATTTGATTTCTTAAATTTCTCAATCTTTCTCTGGTTGAATAAAACATGCATTCATTTTTTTTTTTTTTTTTGCATTGAAATGAAAGGAAGAGTATTTTTATATTCAACTAATCAAAATCAAAATTCCTAATCATTTACTGAGGTGGTTCTTCAATTTGGTTTAGCTTTAAATTATGAGAAAATCTCTTTATTTCTTGCCTCTCTGATAGAGTCCTAAATCTTCCTGGACATTCAAAGTCCTTTAGAATCTAACCCCTTCCCACCATGCACTTACTTTTCTCTTATTGCCATACATGACCACACTTCCATGCATTTCCCATATTAGGCCTTTTGGTTTCCCCTTCAGTGCCAGTTAAATCTTACCTGTCCTTTAAATCCCAAATCAGATGTCACCTTTTCTTCATGGCCATCCCTAATAGCCTACATTGTCTTCCTGCACAAAACTAATCAGCTCCTCCCATATCACTTTATTTTTTCTTCATTTCAGGTTTATCATATTGTTGCAGGTAGTTGAGTTTTCTTTGCAAATGGCCAGAGTCTAAGCTCCATTAGGTCCTGCTGGTGCAGCTTCATGTGCCCCAAGCCTTACAAAGAAACTTGCATAAAAGTTCGTGCTCAGTAAATCTTTTCTGAGTGAATAAACAAACCAACATATGAAAGAATGAGATGATACTGACTATAAGAACTTCATGTTGGTTAATAACTACTTTGCCCCATTTGCCATCCTAATGGCATGGTGGTACAGCAGGTGGTCCCAGATGCCCAGGTTGTCCCAGCTGCCCAGGTGGTGGGATCCTGCTTGAACTCCAGATTGCTAGACCACAGGAAGTCCTGTGCTCACCAGGAGTCCCCATTCAGTATCAAACCTACAAACAAAAGAAAGCCCCTAAGGAGGGGAGAATGATCTCCAAAATTACAAAAGCGATATTAAAATCAAGTAAGCAGCTTCAGAATTTTTTGAATAACTGTATTACTTTTGGACTAAGTATGTGTTTTCCATATATGAGAAAAAATATATTTTACATTTTAATGTGTAAGAGAACTTAGGCTTTGATTTTCAAAATAACTGAGTCTGTGTTTTCTCAGATTGAATTTATTTATGATTGAATTATATATGTCATGGATATTTCCATCCTATTTATTTTGTAACCACATATATGCTAACAATAATGAGCTGGATGAACTCAAAACTTTTTCTTGAGTATAGAGCTGCATGTTATCTGCAGCTTTAGTCCAAGAGTGGCATATCTGAAGGTTGACCTAACTCCTTATTCTAGTACACACAAATATCCTGATGCATATTATAATACATCAATAAGCTGCCTTTTTCTTTTATGTCTAGGAAAACAGTTTCATATGGCAGGAGACTTTAGCTTGGCATTTTGATTATAAAAACAGAATATGTTTTTCCTTTTCATTATTTGTTAAATATAAAAGTCAAATTCCTAATTTATTTTATCTAGTTTGTTTAAACAGGTTTTTAAAAATATCCAGAAAAGAGCTTTTCTTTTTTAACATACAGTGCTGTAGTATATGTGAATTCTAAAAGGAGTTGAAACAGCCCTAATAATCTTTTTTTCTTAACTCATTTTTAATAGCAATATTTAATGTGCCTTATGGCATTTTGGAATTCACTATCATTGTAATATCCATGGCATTATCAACATCTAATTTCCACATTGTAATATAGGCACAGAGGAATGACTAGCAAACAGCAATGAGTGCATAATGAATTGACAAACAGCAGTTATCAAATTCTCTGTACAAGGTAAGATGTCTGCTGCTTTTGTGTGCAGAGAGCTAGCAGGGACCTTAAGTCAGCAATAAGTCAAAATACTGAGTAAGAACTTAGAAATTCTTGTAGTAATATAACATTTTCACATATCCCAGTGCATTTTCCTGTATTTTGCTGAAGTTTCAGACCACAACATTGCCTTGGAGCATTCTTGAGAAAACAAAACTTGAACATATAATGTGAAAATATTTATAATCATATAAGAGAAAGTTTGAAGCCTTGGGTGATTAATTTCCAGATAGTTTTTTAAAAGTCAGTAGATGCTGTAAGTAAAAAAGGAAAGACTGGTTATTATAGCTGGAATTCATGAGGAGTTGAGCATTGAGATAGATCTTGAAGAATGGGTAGGAGCTAGATAAATGGGGGTAAATAAGAGTGCCCCAAGTAAGCAGAATGGTGCTAGCAAGATTACAGATGCTGAAAATGTTTAAGTGGGCTCAGGAGACAGTGAGAAGAGCCTGTCTGCAAAAGAGAGCTAGTAAGAGAGTACTTGAAAAAAAATGAACAAGATGGATTGAAATTAAGAATTCTTTTGCTGAAGTTTCTAAACTGCCATGCTAAGGATTTTTGAGCAGGATAGAGGCAAAATGAGTGGAAAATAAACAGTTTTAAAAATGAGGAAGATTTTTCTACACTGACATGGAGTGATGGTGAGATTATGTTGTTTAAAAAAAAAAACAAGGCAGAGTGGTTTATATATTATTCAGCACTCTGTGTAATAGGTATTGATTATGTGCATGTGTGTGCAGTTGCAATAAAGCACTTGAAGGATAAACCCAAAACTCCCAAAAGTTGTTAATTAAAGGAGTAGGGAGACAGGGATGAAGTATATGGATTAGAATTTTAGTTTTGACTTCAGAATCCTATAAAATGTTCTGAGGGAACAGGGTTATCAGTTTTTATTAAGAATGAAATAGTGTTCTAGAAAGAGAAGTTTAAACAGTGAGGAAGAAAAACTTCACTACTTTAAAAGGAAGAAGTAAACCCAGGAACCACAATGATTCTGTTTCTTTCATTGCTCCTAGTTACTCTTGTATAATGTAAACACAAAAGCATATGTGAAAGGATTTTAATTTTAGGAGTAGCAGGAATCTTCAGTAGAAATCGGAGGGAACCCAGGCTAATGCCAGACCATCAGAGTGGCAGGTGCAGACATCCAGACTCAAGGGATGATGGCTGAGACGATGGTGGCTTTTTATCAAACAACTCCTGTCACTAGTATTCTGGCCTGGGCTAACTTCATCAGTGTTTTCTGCCTGAACCTTCATTTCTTTTTAACTTTTTGTTTTTAAAAAATTTCAAACTTACAGCACAGTTGCAAAAATAATACAACCCCCATACAGAGAACCCCAGTTACTAAGATCCACAATTTTTAATATTTTTCCACCTTTGCCATATCATTCCATCTATCTGTCTATCTGTCTATCTATCTATCTATCTATCTATTTTCTGAACATTTGAGAGCAGGTTGCAAACATCATACTCCTTGAACACACAATACTTCCATGTGTATTTTCTACAAGCAAGGATGTTCACTTATGTAATCACCTCAAGTGCAATTATCACGTTGAAGAAATTTAACAATGATATAAAACTTACATTCTAAATTCCAATTTTTTATGCACCAATAGTGTTCTTTTGAGCCATTCTTAGATCCCATTTAGCATCATGTGTTGCATTTGTCATTATCTCCTTAGTATCTCTTTCTTTCCTTTTTTAAAAATTATAAACAAATATATACAACCCAATCTTCCCATTCCAGCCCTCCCAAGCCTACCATTGAGTGAGATTAATCACATCCACAATGTTGCAGTACCCTCACCACCATCTATTACTAGAACTTTCCCTCTACCCCCCAAACAGAAACTCTGCACTCATTGCCTCTGCCCCCCCAACCCCCCCACCCCCACCTCCGCACCGTAACCTTTATCTGCTTTTTGTCTGTGTAAGTTTGCATAGTCACTGATATTTTCTTTGTGGTTTCCATGGGGCTTAACTATAACATCTTAAAATTATGACAGTCTTTTTTCTTTGATACAAACCAAACAACTTCAATAACTTACAAAAACTGTGTTCCTATATCCCTCTGTACCCCCACCTTTATTTAGTTCCTGTCGCAAATTACATTTTTATACATTATGAGTCTAAAACCATTGATTTGTCATTATACTTTGTGCATTTGCATTTTAGATACTATAGGAAGTTGAAAGGGAGTTAAAAATTAAAAATACAATAGTACCAAGTTTTCATCACATTGTGTAATTAATCGTTAGTTCTCTTAAATCAAATTTAAACTAAATGTCAATCCATGAAACAAATTCTGTTAAAATTATCTTATTTTGTTTCAAGATAGATTTATATTTTAATCAGAGAAGGTGAATTGCTTCCTCTTTCTCAATGTGTCTGTGAAGGAGTCCATGTAAAGCTTGTTCAGGGAACGTAGTAAGGATGATAGAAGAGTAATAGATGAATAGACTTGTTTTCATGACTTATGACTTATCAGTACTGCAGTTTAACATGTACTAAGCATTAGAAGGATTTGTCCATATGATATAATAAATATGCTTCATCTGCCTTCACCTCGATGATTCCCTGTTTCTTGTGATGGTGTGCCTGTACAGTTCTTACTTAGTTCTACCAGGTGCCCCTTTTTTATTCCAGATATTCTTCCATATGACACATTTTTTTTTATCTTCATTTTATTGAGATATATTCACATACCACGCAGTCATACAAAACAAATTGTACATTTGATTGTTCACAGTACCATTACATAGTTGTACATTGATCACCTAAATCAATCCCTGACACCTTCATTAGCACACACACAAAAATAACAAGAATAATAATTAGAGTGAAAAAGAGCAATTGAAGTAAAAAAGAACACTGGGTACCTTTGTCTGTTTGTTTCCTTCCCCCATTTTTCTTTTTTTTTTTTTTTTTTGGGGGGGGTTGTTTTTTTTTTTTTTTAATCTTCATTTTATTGAGATATATTCACATACCACGCAGTCATACAAAACAAATCGTACTTTCAATTGTTTACAGTACCATTACATAGTGGTACATTCATTACCCAAATCAATCCCTGACACCTTCATTAGCACACACACAAAAATAACAAGAATAATAATTAGAGTGAAAAAGAGCAATTGAAGTAAAAAAGAACACTGGGTACCTTTGTCTGTTTGTTTCCTTCCCCTATTTTTCTACTCATCCATCCATAAACTAGACAAAGTGGAGTGTGGTCCTTATGGCTTTCCCAATCCCATTGTCACCCCTCATAAGCTACATTTTTATACAACTGTCTTCGAGATTCATGGGTTCTGGGTTGTAGTTTGATAGTTTCAGGTATCCACCACCAGCTACCCCAATTCTTTAGAACCTAAAAAGGGTTGCCATATGACACATTTTTAACACAGTGCTTTTTAAGGGCATGAAATTTCAGATACCCAGATTGAAAAGCCTAGGTTATAGACTCTGATTTGTTTTGAAATATACCTTTTTGGGAACCTTAACTATGACCACCACACCAGTCTGTATCTCTGTATTTCATCCCAGTATGTTTTTGGCTCAAAGGATTACATTGTTGCCTCCTTGTTATTAATAGGAGAGACTAATTGTAGAATTTATGAAGAAAGTTAGGATTGACTTTCCAATATTCTCTTTCTGCCTCTCCACCCTCTTGTGTAGGACTTGATTTCCTCCAGTACGTTACATAGGACTGACCAAAATTTTCCAAACTGTGTTGAATAATTGTTACTAATACTTTCTAAACTCAAAGACCCCTCTTTAATATCAAAAATGTTTTTCAGATCCCCTCACAATGATAACTTAGTATCTTTGAGAAAATACGTAAAAAAAGGCTACTGGGTATTTAGCAATGATTTTAAATTAATTTTTATTTTATTGATTACAACAGAATTTCCATAAATGTGGATATAGTAGTGCATACATATCATGAGGTGTTTTTTACTCACATTGCAAATAATGTTCAGTGTAAATATAGATCTTTGGACCCTTAACAATATCATTGTTGACTGCCAAAGTCTGGGGACTATATAGAATGGATTCCTAATTAGCACCAGCTATATTGTGCTTAGCATTTTTGTATGTATTACTTTATTTCCACTGTGATGTTACATTTGACCCATGAGTTATTTAGAAGTGTATGGGGCTTTTCTGGTTCTTTTTGTTATTAATTTCTAATTTAATTACATATATTGTGGTCAGAGAATATACTTAGATATTTCCCATTCTTGGAATGTTTTGTAAATCTTCCATGTGGGCTTGAAAGGATGTGTTTCCTCCAGATTGTTGAATGCAAAATTCTGCATATATCCATTAGATCAAACTTGTCGACTGTTCTGCTTGAATTTTCTCTATACCTATTGAATTTTGTATACTGTATCAATTACTGAAAGACTTGTGTGAAATATCCCACTGTGATGGTAGGTTTCTCACCCTCTCCATGTGGTTCTGTCAGTTTTTGTTTTATATACTGTAAGACCATGTTATAAGGTGATAAATATATTTTCCTAATGAATTGAATACTTCTTTAAGTATTTTTCTTTTCCTCTTGATATATTTCTAAATCTTTTTCTCTTTGTCTGTCTTATCTCATTATTTTTCATCACACTTGGGAGTAGGAAGGGAAATTTAAATATATTCCTGCTGCATATTTTTCCTCTCCCTAATGATTTAAATGTTTCTCCTTTAAACAGCCTAAAGCTGGAGTTTTTGTTTTATTTTTGCCCACCTGAAAATCTTTATCTTTTTTAAACTGAGATGTAAATCTGTTTGTATTTATTATAGTTATTGATAGATTCATTTGTATTTCTATAGTCTTTGTGCTTCCAATTTATCTTGCTTTTTCTGTTACTTTTTTCCCCTTTTTGATTTCTTCTGGATTTCTTCAGGTTTTTTTTCCCATTCTCCATTCTTTTTCCTCTATTGTTTAATTGTTTATAAGTTATATGCTTCATGTCTGTTGTTGTTTTTAATTTATTTATTTATTATTATTATTTTTTTGGTTATCCCAGCTGTTTTAAGACGCATATCTAAAGTCTAAAATCAATCTGTATTTTTCCCATATCCAAACAATAAAAAGAATATTAGAATGGTTTAACTTTGATGGTTTCTTAAGGTACAGAATTTTAGTTTGACACCGGTTTTAAATTCAATGTGCAGAAGATACTATTCCATTGTATTCTAACATCCATTGATGCTGTTAAGAAGTCAGCAACTGGTCTGAGTCTTCCTTAGCAGGTAATCTTGTTTGTTTTATTTTCTAGCTGCTTTAAAGATCTTCTTTTTTCTTTGGTGCTCTGCAGGTTCACAGTGATATAGCTAGTTGTGGATTTCTTTTTATTTATCCTAATTTGGAGTTATTGGGCTCCCTACATCTGAGGTGTCCTACAACATTGCTAGAAAGTTCTAAGCTGATATCTATTGAATATTGCTTCTTTCTCAGTCTGCCTATTACCTCATTATAGTATTCTTATTAGCTATATATCACTTTTTTACTCTTGTATCCATGTTTCTTAGCTTCTTTTTCACATTTTCCATCTATGATTTTCTGGAAATACATTAAAGGTAGTTATTAACATATATCTTTTAGTTTGGCAATTCTTTCTTCATCTATGTGTGATATGCTATTTAATGTGTTCACTAAGCATTTTATTTCAATTATTATAGTCTTCATTTATAGACATTTTAGTCTGTCCTTTCATCATTTGTCGGTTCTTTTCCCTGTTCATATTCTCAGACTTTTATTTTCTTAAACATATTAAGTATATTTTGTTATTTATTAATATTTTTTAATTGATTAATTGATTAAACATAATAATTGTCAGAGTTTTTCTGACTACCCAGATGTTGGGAATCTGCTGTTATTTTAGCTAGGCTTTTGTTCACTAAGCTTTGTTTCTGTGTTTTTGTTTTTTCTTGTTTATGTGTGTTGTGTTTTACTTGTTATTTCTTTTTCTTGAAACTTTATCTGTGGTTCTTTTTTGAGACCTGAGTTAATATTGGTATTTGTCAATTGCTTATATTATCCATAACTCAGGACCTCTGTATTTTATTCTCCCTTTGAAGTTTTTCAGCCCGGAAATTTAATATGAATTAAGACTCAAAACTGAGAAAGAGGCTTGTGAGGAACATCTCTTTGGGAGAGATCTTTTCTTCCTCCACCCACCACCAAGGTAGAAACAGCCAAGTTTTCTTGCTGTCTCCTTCTATATTAGCCATACACTAAGAATATAGATCTTTGGGGCTCATATGTTATGAGGGAGTTCCTATTTTGTTCTCTGAGGAGGTGGGGGTTCTGGGCATTATCCCCCACCCTCCAGGTTCTGCGAAACCATGAGAGCTAAAATTCAGTCTTCAAGATTTGGTAGAAACCATAAAGGTAATAACTAGCTGTACACTGACCTCCTAAGATTCCTGTTTTCACTTCATTTTTAGGCTCCTTTGACTCCTTCCTTTCATGCCAACTGGGTGATGTATTTTTAAATATTCCTTCATGTTTTCCTCAGGATGTTTCTGAAAACATCTTGAATGGTTTCCTCCATTTTGCTGGAAACAGAACACATATTGTTTATTCTATTTTCTCACCAACCCTATTCCATGAGGGAGAAGAGTTAAATGTATTTGTGAAATCAGTTTATACTACTTGGACATAAACCTAGGTTTCCTGACCCAAAGCTGTGTTTGTTTTTTCCAACTTTATTCCAGAGCCTCCCCCTGACAGAAGCTTTGAAGAGATAAATTCTTCAGCCTACCTTGTAATATTGATTGTATTTTATAACATTAGTGATTATTGTTATGAGTCTAAGATCTTATCTTAATTTACATCCTTTAGTGTATTAGTTAGAGTTCTCTAGGGAAACAGAACCAACAAGAGATATCTGTAAATATAAGATTTTATAAAAGTGTCTCACGCAACTGTGGGGACGCACGAGACCAAATTCCATAGGGCAGCAAACTGGCAACTTCAATGAAGGTGTTCGATGAACTCCTCAGGAGACACTGGCTACCTGAAGAAGTGAAGGTCCTCTCTCTTTCTCCCTTAAAGTCTTCAACTGATTGGATTAAATCCAGCTGATTGAATTCTCTCATTGCGGAAGACATGCCCTTCGTTGACTGACTGATGATTTAATAAACCAGCCTTCCAGTTACTAACCAGCCACAAATGTCCTTGCAGTAAGGTTAGGCCAGTGCTTGCTTGAGCAGATACCTGGACACCGTCACCTGGCCAAGTTGACACATGAACCTAACCATCACATGTAGCAATCAAGAAAATCTAGGAATATGCTGATTTGGGTTCTTGGAATGAATATTCCAAAAATTATTTTCCTGGTTCACTCTCAGGAGTAGAAACCTACCTATGAAATTCTTCCCAGTGGCACTCTATCCAAGCTCAACCTCTGAAGTTTAAAAAATATCTGTAGTGCCTTTAAGTTTATGCATTAAATTTTGTGCTTTGCTTGTAGATGTATTGGATTTCTTTTGGAAAATGTAAGAAGTGTTCTGAATCTTACATGGAGTATCTTAAAACCAATTCATTTATTTCGTGATAGCTAAGAAGCAGCCAGATGTACACTATGGACCATTTAAGGAAAGAGTCTTAAACTCTGTATGCAGTGCAAAAAAAAAAAAAAAAAAAAAAAAAGGTTTTACCTGTTAATGGAATTATTTGTAATTAACAGTTCCATCTGCATTATTGATACACAGCTCCTGATTGTTGTGGTACAACTTTCTTCGTGTGACCATGAGAGTTCTTTCTTGATAAAAGTTGAATAATTTATCACTAACAACGCTCAAATATTTTTTTCATTGGTTAAATAAAGGTGATTTCAGTTATAAATACATTAAGTTTAAAGATGATCTTAATATTTTATCCTTATGCAATTCTGCATTTCATTCAGTCTTTCATAATCATCATAAGGTTATGTCTTCCAGCCTCCATCTCCTGCCATTCTGATCCATTCTCTAACCTACTGGCAGAGAGACCTTTGTTACTATCAGAGTTGATGGTGTCACTTCCTACCTCCAATCTTGCAGGATAATGCACTAACCCCCTTACTATAGCAGTCCTGGAAAAGCCAGTGAATACTCTGAGTCTTCACCTTATTTCACCTCTTGGCAGCATTTGACATCATCGGTTGCCCTTAGTTCTTGAAAATGTCTTCTTTTGGCTTCCCAGATACCACACTCTCAGTTTTCCTCCAATATCACTGGCCATGCTTTTCAGTCTCTGTAGCTTAATCCTGTCCTGCTTCCCTTCCTCAAAATTTTATAGTACTTAGGGCTCCTTGGTCAGCTCTCTTCTCTTTTTCTGTCAACGTGTTCCATTCAGGTGATCTTATCCTGCCTCGTGCTTTAGAATACTATATATACACTGACAACTCATAGGTGTGTATATGCAACCTAACCATTCCTCTGGGCTGCAGGATTATATATTCAACATCCCAAATGTAACATGTGTTAAAGAGAAGTCTTATATTGGACCCTCTTATCCTGCTACGTCCCTGCCCATCCCCATCTTAGCTGCTTGGGTCAAAATCTTGGGAAATTTTGTAACTCTCTTTCCCTCACACCATACACTCAAGCAAGCTGTCATCTGCTGTACCTTCAAAATATATCTCCCATTTGACTATGTGTCATCATCACTGCATCACCCTTGTCCAAGCCACCGTCATCTCTCACCTGGACTTCTTCAGGAGCCTTTTCACTGGTTTTCCTGCTCTCACTACAGTCAGTTCTCTTCACAGCAGCCAGACATCTTTTATAAAATGCAAAGCACTCTCATATACTTCAAACCATCCAGTGACTCTCATTAGACTCAGAATAAAATCCAGAGTCCTCCTTTAATGGCCTGCAGAGCCATATATGATCTCACTCTACCTGTCTGAGCTCATATTCTTCAACTCTCCCTTTTAATGCTTTTCTTGAAGCACATTGTCCCTTTTTCCTTCACACCTGTCAAGCACATCACCTTCTTTGTCTTTAAAATGCTCTTCCCTCATAAAACTGCATGACATGTGCTCTCACTTTATACAAGTCTCTGCGCAGATACCATTCTCTTAAAGGAGTTGTATTTGTTCTACCTTTCTAAAGTAGTATCTGTAGCAATCAGCTATTGCTGCATAACAAGCAATCAAAATTCTCAATGGCGTACAACAATACGCATCTGCAGGTCAGCTGGGGATTGCCTGATCTAAGCTGCAATTGAACAGGTGCTTTCCTTAGTGCTCCAGGTCTCTCTGGGCTTGGCTTCTTGATGCAGGCTGGGCTTATAGTTCACATCTTTAATTTTGTACCCCTAGCCTATGGAATAGGTAGGTGCTCAATAAATGTTTGCTGAATAAATGAGTAAAGGATTGAATAAATGCAATAGAAATTAAGAGAATAAAAAATGAATAAATATAATAGTAATTAAGTAAAATAATGCTTTTTACCAGACTTTTCTAACAGGTGAAATGATTGAAGTAAGAACCTGAGGTAATTGGCCATGTCTTCTATTTTATTTACATATGTTCAGATCAGAGAACAGGCACATGTTTCTCCGGCCTGGTGAATGGTCGCTGTGCACAGGAGCTCCCAGGCAGAATGACGAAAAGACAATGCTGCTGTGAGCCCGGCCGCTGCTGGGGCATCGGAACCATTCCCGAGGCCTGTCCTGTCAGAGGCTCTGGTGACAAATATTTATTATATTGTCCTTTTCATTTTAACTATAAATGTCATGAAAATAATTAAACTTTTTGAAATATGCTTAGAAAGGCGTAACTGTATGTACTGTTATGGGAAGAAAAATCAAGGCACCATCTTTCAACATCTCTAGGCCATAAGATACCAAAATCTAATAATTTAAAAAAGGCATAGTTAATGCATAGTAAATAATTTGGAACCTCATAGTTCCACTAATAATCCGTAATAGTAATAGTAATACCAAAATCATTACTGGAGTTACAGTAATCTTCATTTCTTCTGATATAATGCCCCAATTCTGATAATAGTTAAGGAATTAGAGGCAATCGCTATATTCTTTCTTCTCTTCTTTTAGCTTTTATGTTTGAACAAATAATGAGCAGATTTAAAAGTTTACTAAATTCTGTCTGCCATTAAAATCCACATTAGAAACAATACTCTGAAGCCATGTTAATACCTAATCCCTTAAAGACCAGAAAGGAGAGAGAAAAAATAGTAAGTGCAATAGTGATGAGGACTAAAGTAAAGCCAGATAACAGAATTAATTCCCTAAAGGTTTCATTTTTATCCATTCAAGTAAATTTTTTTCAGTCACAATTATGTGTCTGTAATTTTATGAGTTCGTACTTAGGGGCATAAAATCACAATGCACATATAAACAATTCTTTACTTATACAACTCGGTTAAAATAATGTGGCACAAAGGTTTTAATTTTTCCTGAATCATCTATAACTTTCCCTACTATTGCCTGTATAGAAAAACCTCAGATATATTGCGGGTTCGGTTCCAGACTACCACAATAAAGCAAATACCACAATAAAGCAAGTCACGAATTTATTGGTCTCCCAGTGCATGTAATAATTATGTTTACACTATACTGTAGTCTGTTAAGTGTGCAATACCATTATGTCTGAAAAAACAATGTATATACCTTAATTAAAATGTGATACAGAGACAGAAGTGAGCAAATGCTGTTGGGAAAATGGCTCCAAAAACTTTCTCGACTTGCAGGGTTGTTACAAACCTTCAATCTGTAAAAAACACAACATCTGCAAAGTGCAATAAAGCAAAGTGCAATTAAATGAGGTATGCCTGTATTGCTTTTCCTGCTACTGCCAGTGTTGAAAACATTTCATCAGGATAATAAACTAGTATTTCATATGCTATACTATAGATAAGATAAACTAACCTATTGCAATATACATGTTGCTTTTATTATGCAGAAATCCATTCATCTGTGTTTAACTGAACATTCCTTTCTTGTAGAGGAATATCGCAGACTTTGCATGGATGGACTTCCAATAGGAGGAGGGATTCCAGGGAGTGCTGGTTCCAGACCTGGAGGCCCTGGGGGGAACGGCTTTGCCCCAAGTGTCCATGGCAATGGCTACGGCCCAGGAGGAACAGGCTTCATCCCCGTCCCTGGAAGCAATGGACTTTCCCCCGGTGTAGGGGGAGCCGGCGTGGGGGCCGGGGGACAGGGGCCCATCATCACTGGACTGAGTGAGTGTTTACTTTTTGCTTTGGACTCTTTAGTTTTCTGCCTCAAGTGCTATTCTGCTATCTAACATCTTTTTTATTGTTTCAAAGATGTGTGTGTGTGTAAAAACCTATTTCAGAGTCTTAGGAAAATATTATTTTCCTAAGTAAAACAGAATTCTTAGGAAAATATTATTTCTCTATTTCATAAACTTTCTGCTAAGCTGGGGAAAAGAATGAGTGACTCAGCCGCTCTTTGAAAGTGCAGATGAAAGCCCACTAATCCTCCAGTCCAGATGATACTACCACACAGCACGCTTTTGGTTCCAGTGTATTTCCTTTGACCCGATGCAGCTGCCCTGTGCATTCACCCCTCGAATTATTTTCTAGAATAATTTCTCGACTGAAATAAACTAAATAAGTCTTGCTCTGTGCCTATCCAAATATTCTAATGGAAATATCTTTCTTTTCCTCGAGGTTTTTTGTTAAATAACTTAACTCGAGAACTGAGGGCCTCAGGCCAGAACTGGCATCGGTGTACTTGACATTTAAGTTCATTTTTTTTTAAAGAACCACTCTTGCTTATAATATTTAATGACATCCCACAGTGTTATGTGTTTTTTTTTTTTATTTTTGGCATATTGCCTATTAACTGTATCTGAATATTCAGCAGAGTT
The DNA here is from genome assembly GCF_015220235.1 of Choloepus didactylus. Lineage (NCBI taxonomy): Eukaryota > Metazoa > Chordata > Mammalia > Pilosa > Megalonychidae > Choloepus > Choloepus didactylus. The sequence goes on along the minus strand of NC_051319.1, from coordinate 69,721,422 downwards.
AAAGAGAAAGAAATGGAAAGCACTTAAATGTAAAGAACATTCTTGATGTTTAAAAAAGACACATCTGGGCAAAGTTTCCAGATGTGTAACTTCACAAATGCAAGTTAAACCATGTGTTCCAAGAATATTTTTTAGCTCCTCTACATTAAAATTTTAATAAAATATACAATAATGTGGGCTTTTGATATATACTTGTTTAATTTTACTATTAAATATCCTGTTAAAAAATCAACTCTAAGAAAAATAATGTATTTTATAATGATTAACTATTACTCATACTTTAATTTTTCATAGCAATTCTGAACCAGACAATAGATGTCTGTAAGCACCATGCTAACCTTTGTTTAAATGGACGCTGCATACCTACTGTTTCTAGCTACCGATGTGAATGCAACATGGGTTATAAGCAGGATGCAAATGGGGATTGCATAGGTAAGTCCTTGATTCTTTACTGTCTTAGTTTTTGAATAGCTATTAGACTACAGAAACAAATTGAACTGAATATATCAACAAAAGCCTTTTGAATATAAAGCTTTTATCTTGGGTCTTTCCTGTAGACATGCTCTTCAATGTCTCCCTTAACCCTGCCACTGAGTTAGATTACTTCAAGAATCCCCCACCCTTATAACTCCTAAATACTGGATTTCTGTCTCTGTCTGTACTTTCCCTTCCTTCTTAGGATTGTTTAATCTTAATGTAAATTAAAGATTAAAAGGAATCTACGTAACAATGGATATATTTTGAAAATGAATTTATGGAGCATGAACCCATATTTTAAAGATGGCAAGACAACAATGAACTGCTGAAATCTGACACTTTGGAACAACAGTTTCTCAAATGTTTTGGTCTCAGGACCCATTAAAACTCTTAAACATTATTGTGTTTTATCTACCAATAATTATTAGAAATCAAAAATGGAAATTTTAAAATATTTACTGAGTTTTTCATTTAAAAATAGCGATAATTAAGCCCATTGCATGTTACCATAAATAACATTTTTATGAAAAAGCTATATTTTCTTAAACAAAAAACTATTGAAAAGAATGCCATTGTTATGTATTTTTGAAAATCTGCCTTAATAGAAGACCACTGGATTCTCATATCTGTTTTTCTATTTAATTTTTTGTGATAGGTTGTTTTGGTCAAACAATACAATGAAAATCCATTCTCAAATATATATGTAGTTGAAAGATGGGTGGCATATCTTAATAGCCTTTTTAAAATAATTGTGGATACTCTTTGACACTCCACTGAATCACAACACGTGGTAGATATTTGAAGTTTAGTTGCGATACAGAACCTGAAACCATATCACTAAACTTTTCAGACTCTGTTTCATTACTGTCTATTTGTCTGTCTTGTGCTTTGAATGGATTTTGTAACATCATGCAACGGTCATTTGGAATATATTAATTCACTAAGTTATGAAAACCTTTCCAAAGATGACATATTTCACTACTTGATATCAGAAAATCACATTTGATAATATTACCATCAAACTCATTTAAAAAATCTAAATATCGAAAACCTTCAAGAAATTTTATCAATTCTAATTCTCACTTACAAGCTTAAATTTTAACCTTGGCCACCCTACTGTTTCACGTAAAGGGGCAGGCTTACTTTACTGTCAGGAAAATGTGTGCCAAATTCACAAGTCTGAATAACTGTAGTATGTCTGCCAATAATTCTTTCAGGTAAAAATAGCATTCCATGAAAAAAAATCCCACTAGTTTAGCACATAACTAAAACAATTGCGTGAATGATTTTCCTCACGCAGCCATGGTACTTCAGTCAGGAACAATGTGTAATGTCATATTCATCGTGGAGATATTTTTAAAGTGTGTACTCACAGGTCAAGATTTAATTTAATAATTTTAACTGAGTCATCAATGATATACTTAGGTGAAAATTGCTTTTTTTAAATATACTGTGAGTTCGTGGTTGTGAAGAATATAATGACTACTGGGACAGGTTGGTGTCTCTGATCTAATTTCTGCCAAGGTAACACCAATGCTTTTGCACCATCAGTGCAAATCATAACACAGGTGAAAAGGCAAATAACATTTTAATATTGTTATAAAAAAGTTTTGTGAAAATGGTTTTGATCTCAAGGACCACCCCTTACTTCCCCCACCCCAAAATGGTCTCTGTGGCCTCCAGGATCTACAGACCATACTTTGTGAACCACTGCTGTAGAGAATCCCCAACTTTCTTCTAGGTCATATTCCAAAAGTTCATATGTAAGAAATTGGTCTAAAACTCAGAGGACATTTTCCCACAAAATCAATTTTAGGCTGGAAAATTCTGATTTCCCTAAAGCAGATTTTATTGATTTGTGTTTATAGACTATGGCCTGTGCAATGAAGGCACGATGAAAGGAAGGGACAGCTAAGGACCTCTAATCAAGCAGCAGGGCCTGCAGTATTTAGGAGTTACATTATCTGGATAGAATCAGGTTCCCACATCCAACTTTGAAAAGTCAATAGGTAACTCATATCTTCTTCTCTTCCTGAGTTCTGAACCAATAGAGAGATAGACAAAGAGCCCATTCCACGTGGAATTCTAAAGATTTTGAAAGGAATCTACAGCTGTACATACTGTTCAGGCTCCCCATCTGTGCTTGATTCATTTGAAATCTTGAAGAAATTGGTCATGATCCTAAGATGTACTCCATGTCTGTAGGCACCAGTCAAATCTGTAATGAATACTCCCAGCTTGGGACCCATGCCTGATAAAGCCAACTTGTAACTTCACCAAGAGCCTTGGTTTTTCCAAGTGGATGTTTGGTCCCTAGATGCCACTCCTTGAATATTTCCTTAAGCTTTCCTAGCTCATGCAACATGTGTTAGAGAATAAATAGATTCTAATCAATTAATTCTAAAAACATACAGAAAGATAAAGCTAAGGAGATGAGCTGAGAAATGTCACAAAAGGCCTTGTAGACCATGCTAATGTTGTAGGTATTGGTGAGTCCAGAAGGTCGTTAAGCAGGTAAAGACAGGGTCAGATTATTGCTCAAGTTTATTGCAATGGAAACAGTGCAGACTTTTTAAACAGCTCAAGTTTAATTAACATACTATAAATTGTGTATATTTAAAGTGTACAAATTTGATGTTTTGTTACATATACATGGTAGTGAAATCATGACTAAATCAAGATAATGAGCATATCCATCACAATCAAGATAATGAACATATCCTTCATCCTCAAAAGTGTCCTTCTACCTCTCTGTAATCCCTCCATCTTTATCCTCCTCTTCTCTACCCTCTACCCCTGTCCTCAGGCAACCCTGATCTGCTTTCCGTCAGCATACATTTATTTGCATTTCCTAGGATTTTATATAAATGAAAGCATACTATATGTACACTTTTTGTCTGACTTCTTTCACTCAGCATAATTATTTTGAGATACCTTTATGTTGTAGCATGTATGAATAATTCATTTCTTTTTGTTTCTGAGTGTTATTACATTGTATGTGTATACCCTATTCCCCTATTGACAAGCTTTTGTGTTGTTTCTAGTAATAAAGATGCTGTGAACATTCATGTAGGAGACTTTGTATGGACAGTCTACTTCTCCTGGGTAAATACCTAGGAGTTGAATGGCTGGATCATATGGTAGGAGTGTGTTTAACTGCTTAAGAAACTGCCAAAATGTTTACCAAATGGTTGTCCCATTTTACATTTCCCCTTACAGCTCCTCCACATCCTTGCCAGCACTTGGTATGTTCAAATTTTTAAAATTTAGCAATTCTAATAGGAGTGCAGTGGTTTCTCATTGTGGTTTTAATTTACATTTCCGTAAGATTCCCAGTAAAAAAATGTCTTCCATTTTTCATGTGCTTCTTTGCTATCTGATACTTCTTCTGTGAAGTGTCAGTTCAAATCTTTGTCCATTCTTTATTGGACTCTTTTCTTATTGTGTAGTTTTGAGGGTTCTTTATACATTCTGGATATAAGTTCTTTATCAAATATATGATTTTCAATTATTTTCTCACATTCTGTGGCTTGTTTTTTCATCTCTTAGCATATCTTTTCAAGAACAGAATTTTTAAACTTTAAAGTTCCATTTATCAGTTTGTTGTTTTATAGTTCATGCTTTTGTTTCTCTCAGCAATGTTCTGCAGCTTTCAGTGTACAGGTCTTTCATATCTTTGTCACATTGTAATAAATTTTTCATGCTTTTGATATTATAATAAATTATATTATGTTTCTTATTTTAATTACCAACAGTTTTACCCCTCCCTTTCAAATATAAATATCTTCTTTTTTTCTTGCCTTATTTCACTGGTTTAAACCTCCAGGAGAGTGTTGAAAAGAAGCCATGGATATCCTTATCTTGTCTATTATCTAAGGGAAAAAGAATTCAGTGTTTTACCATTAAATATGGGGCTAGCCATAGGTTTTCCGAAGATGCCTTTATCAGATTGAGGAAGTTTTCTTGTATTCTTAGTTTGCTGAAAAATTTTACCTGGAGTCCATCAGGTAATGTTGGATGTTGGAGTCCATCAACTGCTTTTTTCTGCTTCTGGTGAGATGATCATTTGCATTTTTCTTTTTCCAGTTGGCTAAGAATGTATTATCTATTTTATATATTGTTAGATTTGATTAGCTAAAATTTTGTTTAGAACTTTTACTTCTACATTCATGAGATATAATGGTGTGTAGTTTTCTTTTCTTGTAATGTCTTTTTCTGATTTCGGAATCAGGGTGATACTGGCCTCATAAAATGAGTCAGGAATTATTCCTACTATTTCAAATTTCTGGGAGAGTTTGTAAAGAATTCATATTATTTCTGCCTTAATACTTGGTAAAATTCACCAGGAAACCATCTGGACCTGGAATTTTTCTTGTGGGAATTTTTCAAATACACATTCAATTTTTTAAATAGGTTTAGGGCTATTGAGGTTGCATCTCTTTCTTCTCAAGTGAGCTTTGGTGATTTATGTCTTTAAAAAAAATGTTCATTTCACCTAAGTCATTGAATTTACTGGCATAAAGTTGTTCATAACATTTCCCTACTATCCATTTAATATTGACAGTATCTGTAGTTATGTCACTCCTGATATTGGTATTTTGTCTTCTCCCCAACCCTACCCACAGTCTGGATAGAAGTTTATCAATTTTACTGCTCTTCTCAGCAAACTAGCTTCATTTTCTCTCTATATTTTTTCTATTTCATTGATTTCCACTCTGATCCTTATTATTTTCTTTCTTCTACTTACTTTGAGTTTCATTGTTCTTTTTTATTTTCCTGGTTTCTTAGGGTAGAAGTGAGGACATTAATTTGAGACCTTTGTTTTCTAATATAGGCTTATAGAGCTATAAATTTTCCCATAAGTACTATTTTAGCTACTTTCTACAAATGTTGAAATGTTGCGTTTAAATTTTCCTCATTTCTAAATCCTTTCTCATTTTTCTTTCATTTTTTTTTCTTTTTTTTTTTTTTTAACCCATGAACTATTTGGAAGTGTGTTATTTAGTTCCCAGTGTTGGGGGATTTTCCAGATATTTTTCTGTTACTGATTTCTGATTTAATCTGATTGTGGTTAGGGAACATACTCTCTATTGCTTGAATCATTGTACATTTATTAAGACTTGTTTTATGTCCAGAATTTGGTCTGTCTTGGTAAATGTTCCACATACACATGAAAAGAATGTGTGTTATCTTCTGTTGTGGAGTGGGGTGTTCTATAAATGTCAGATAGGTCAAGTAGGTTAACAGTTTTGTTCAAGTCTTCTGTATCCTTACAGACTTTGTATTTCATCAGTTATTGAGAGATAGGTATTGAAATCTCCAACCATAAGGGTGCATTTGTATATTCCTCCTTCATATATTTTGAAGCAAAGCATGTATGTTCCCTTTATCTTAAATGGCTTTCTTATCCCTAGATTTCCTTACCTTGAAATCTGCTTTGTCTGATATTAATATAGCACTCCAGCTTCTTTTGATCTGTGGCCACACAAGTCTTTTCATCTTTTTCTTTTTGACCTTTTTGTGTCTTTATATTTAAAGTGTGTTTCCTGTAGGCAGGAGGTTGTGACGTGTTGCTTTTTAATCCAGTTTGACAACACCTGCCTTTTAATATGGGTATTTATATTGTTTTCTTTCATCTCTTCTTTATTCTTTTTCCTCTTTTTCTATCATTTTTTGATTATTGGACTGTTTTTGTTATTACATTGTATCTCCTTTGTTGACTTCAAATTTGATGTTGTCAGTAAATATTTTTTAAAGAACTTAAATTATAAGAAAAAATATATATTTACCCATATAGCTACCATTTCTGCTGCTCTTCATTTCTTTGTGTAGAAATAAATTTCCAGCTGATAAAATTTTTCCTGAATTCTTTCAGCTTTTGTATATCTGAATTAATCCTTATTGCCCCTGATCTTGTTGGGTATAGATTTGTAGGTTGACAGTTTATTTTCTTTCAGTACTTTAAAGGCTTCTCTCCACTATCTTCTCCCTCACATTGCTTCAGACAGAACTCTACTGTCATCCTTAACTTTGTTTTCTTTAGATAACATGACTCTTTTTACTCTGGGTGCTTCTAAGAATTTCTCTGGATCACTGGTTGAACATTTTGATTATGATGTGTCTTGATGTAGTTTTCTTCATGCTTCTTGTGGTGAGAGTTTGTTGCACTTCTTGGATCTGTGGGTTTATAGTTTTCACCATATTTGGAAATTTTCTGACAATATTTTTCAATATTTTTTCTGTCCTCCTCTCTTTCCTCTCCTTAAATAACTTGAATTACATATAATAGGTTGCTTGAAGTTGTCTTACAGTTCACTAATGTTCTTTTTTAAATTCTCTTTTGTGTTTCATTTTAGATTGTTTTTAATACTATGTTTTCAAGTTCATTAATCTTTTCTTATATGTATTATATAATTTTTATATAATGTCTAATCTGTTAATGCCATCCGTTGTGTTTCTCATATGAAACAATGTAGTTTTCATCTCTAGAAGTTCAATTTCGGTATTTTATACATCTCCTGTGTTTCTAACATTTTTCATCTTTTCTCTAGTTTTTGAATGTGTGGAATACAGTTTTAATAACTGTTTCAGCATCTGTGTCTGCTAATTCTAATACCTATGTCAGTCTTGAGATGGGTCCAATTGTTTGATTTGCCTCTTCAGTATGGGTCATATTTTCCTGATTTTTTGCATGCCTGGTAACCTGTGATGGGACATGATTGTGAAATTTATCTTGTTGAGTGCTGGCTGTTTTTGTATTCTATGGATATTCTTGAGCTTTGTTCTGAGATGCATTTGTGTTACTTAGAGAGAGTTTGATCCTTTCTGGTCTTTTAATATTTATTAGGTGGAACTGGCACGGTCCCTACCCTAAGACGCATTATTCCCCACTCGTGAGGCATGACCCTTCTGTATACCATCTCCCACACCCCTGGAGGTTTTCCAGTTGGCTACTGGGAACAGACATTATTCTCACCCTATGTGATGGCCAGGCACTGTTGCCCCTAATCCTTTTGCCTTAGGTTCTTTCCTTATATTTATGTACTGATCACTACTCTGCTGAATACTTGAGAAGGACACCCCCTAAAGTCCCCAGATTCTCTCACTGTACAGCTCTCCCTCTCCAGCACTGTGTTCTACAAACACTAGTTGCCTTGTGTTTGGGTTCAGAGCCTGCTGGACTCTGCCTAGATTCCCCCTCCCCTGAACCATAGTCTGGAAACTCTCTCAAGCTTATAAACTCAGGGATCTCTGCGCTTTGTTATCTGATGTCCAGTTATCCAGTTTCTTGAGAACCATGATCTCTCATATAATATATATATATATATATATATATATATTATATATATATATATATATAGTCCCTTTCTTGTATGTTTCAAGTTGAAGGGTAAGTATGTCTTGGCCAGAAACCTAAGTCCTTCCCATTTTTTCAGTGTAAAGATTTAGCCTTAGACCTCTGTAATAGAATGTCCTAGACACCTAACACTCCGTATGTCCAAAAGAGACTTGTCAGCTGTTTCTACCTGATCTGCACCTATTTCCACGTTCCCTAACTTAGTTAATGACACCACCATATAGCCAGAAATATGGATGTCATTGCGGTTTCCTATTCCCTAACTCCCCACAATCAATTTGTCATCAGATCCCTAAATAACTGTAGAGTCACTCTGTTGTTCTGCAATCCTGCGTCATTGTCATAATTTCTTGCCTAAACCTGCTATAAAAATTTCCTGTTTGACCTCTTTTCTTCCAATTTCTTCATGCTAAAGAGTTATAGATATAGTTGTCAGCAACATACAGGTGGCTGCTATTAGAACAATGAGGGAGAACACTGTCACCCAAGCTGAACAACAGGAAAAGTGAAAACATAACAGTAATAACCCTCTGAAACAACAATATTTAACACCCATAAAGAAACTTGAGTAGTAGATGTTAAGGAAGCAGCAAAATAATCTAGAAAGGGGCATGTCACTGAAGCTCTGCACATGTACACTTTGAAGAGAAAAATTGTGTCAGGTACTAAGCGCAGCAGAAAAGTCAGATGCAATGAGGACAAAATTGTCTATTGGATTTGGTAATCAAAAGGGCTTTGACGATCTTTTGAGAGTGGTTTTAGGAGGATGAGATTTCAGCCATTCTGAGGGTATTAATCTTTTATTTATTCATCGTATTCAGCAAATGATCATATATATTTTTCATATGGCATAACCCTGAATACCAGGTTTGGGTTTAGGTCTTCTGTTATACGATCTAGATGAGAGGTCATGTACAGAGAGAGGATCATAATTTTGACAAGGTCAGCTGAAGAAATCTATGTACTCCGTGATTATAAAAGAAAATGTGAAATACATGGAATTACACCACACAAAAAGTGAACTCTAAGTTAAGCCATGGACTTTAATTAATAGTACAACTACAAAATGTTCTATCATCAATTTTAACAAATGTTCCACACCAGTGCAAGGTGTTGGTGGTTGGGTGGTATATGGGAATCCTGTATTTTATGCATGATTGTTCTGTAAACCCACACCTTCTCTAATAAAGGAGAAAAAAAGAAAATGTAAACCAAATACAATAAGTTTTGGAAAAATAGTCATTATAAAATATGTACAGGGTTACAAGGTCAGAGTGATCAAATAAGGCTTAGCTCTGAGTCCCTAAGTACAGTTGCACAGATTTTGCACTGGACAAACCCACACAAGATCCCATTCTAGGGTTATGCAGTGCGTAACCATATGCAACAGCCCTGGGTTAGCTGATACTACTTGATGCTTGTTTAAGTGACAGAGTACCTAGGTACACCTTATCTAAGCTCATAAATCACCTGTACTCTGGCGGAGTATCTTTACCAGCCATTGAACTATCTTGAAGGATCAAAGTTCTTTTCTGCAGTCATACTGCCATCCAAACTCTCTGTAGCAGGGTTATGCTAGAGAAGTAAGCCCTGCAGAAAATGATGACAGTTTTATCAGTTCTCTCAAGGGTGATGCACAGTTAGTACCACTCTAGATGCAATGGATGATTAAGCTATTAGTGCCTAATTTTTCCCAGAATCCAGTTAAGAAGGGCTTCTGCCACCCTTCATGTATATATTCCTTTTAATATAGTGTTGGGATTGCATATCTGCACAGTTATGTTAATATAAATCTCAAACTTCTGCATTTTACCCAAACTTTGTTACAAACAGTTCCATTCTATATGGGTCTCATCATCGTGCCCTGCAAAGTTAAAATCCAATTAGGTTATATTGCTAACTGTTGTAATTCATAGGGTCACAGCTTAGCATTGGGATATATTTGCTGAAAATATGTTTTTTTTTTAAAATATTGTAATCCTAATCTCTTTCTAGTGTTGAGCTTTTAATCAGTTTGATCTTATAAACAACAAGTTGGGATATCAGAAATTACTAAGAGGGTGTGAGTTAACTAATGTTTTAAATTATAGATAGTGGTACCTGTTTTAATTGTACCAGTATTTGGGGAATAACAAACTGTCATTGCAATTTGGAGCTTTTATTACATACCTGATGAAGCAGTGTAACTTGAAAGACAATAACCGTATTAAAAGATCAAAGACAAGGAAAATAAAATCACCTTCCATTTTGCTATTATGAGAATGACCCCTAAGGCTTGGAAACAGTTATATTACTCATGCCATTTTTTCTCTCCTTTTCCTGAGAATTCCACTCTAAAATGAAATTGTGACTCTTCTAGCATCTGAACAAGTCAAACTGCTATTGGCAATGATTTTAATTCATTCAAATTCTTCTAACTTAGAACAGTAAAAGATAATTGCCGTTTCAGTTGAACCACAGGTAATCTTAGAGCACTCACAAAAAGTCTTTTCTTTGCTGGAATATAAACTAGTTTTCAAAGGCAAATACTCCTTCCCAAATAGTACTTGAGAACTTAACCTTTTTGATAATTAACGTTTTTTGCGATTCTTTCATTTATTTTAAGAATATAAACTCCCATGAATGTTGCTTAAAATTACTCAGGCCCCAATGAAAACAAACTGTAATTTTTAGGTACTCTTGCTCCTCTAACCAAGACAGAATAAGAGTCTCAGAATAAAAAGGCAAGAAACGTATTTCCGAACATGGCAGTGGTCATTTGTGATTAGTTTGAAACTTACTTAAAATCTTGCAATAATCCTGAAAAACAAACCAAAACAATAAATGGGGGTTTTAAAGTCATATGGATTTGTAAGGTCACGAATACTTTTTTGGTTTTCGCTTCCAAAGAAGAAATAAATAAATCAACTATTATATAGGCTAAGTCTGCTGGACCCTTGGTGAAGCCCCTAAGGGGGTAAGGAGACAGAAGTGAATCCCAGCTGTAATGGCAAAAGAGCTGGCAGGGTTGTCATGGCAAAAGGGGCCTCCGGAACAGCTTCTCAAGAGGAGCAGTAAGGTCCTGAAAAGTGACATGGCTCCTCGGAAAGTTCACCTGAGGGTTGGGTGCGTGGTCTTTCATATTCTTCACTAGAACAGAACTTTACATTGAGGCTTCTGTAAATGTATCTTCACACATTTGTAATTGTTATGTTTCGATATTATGTACACACAGAGAATTAAGTGATCTTCAACACTGCGACCTAAAGGTGATATTTTTTAATTATACTCTGTATGCTTGCTAATACTCTAAAATTCTCTCTTTCCTCATGTTGCTTCATTCCTTTGGCTCAGTAGGATTGATGTTATCAACCAAAAGTTTAAATGTAAGTGCGTCTTAATGGGCTAAAGGGATCCTTGGATGCAATGAAAAATGCATTTAATCCTGTTATTCTTTGTTGTTTTAATGTTATTCTCTATGAGTCCCTCCCCAACACTTTTACCAGAGAGGCTTTAATTGCATTTAGTCTCAGTGTTTATCTAAATGAGGTTGGTGAGCTTGATAGAGTACAGTTCCTCTTCTAAGAACATCTGTGAAAGGAGTAATCTGTTTATTAAAATGGTAAACGTGTGAACTGATTTTATTGTTGTGCTCTCCAGTTTAGCTGAAACTGTATATGTTAATGGCTTATACATGTATATATAATAGCAAATCATTAGATCTCACCATCCAGCCAGGTTTTTAACTTGCCAGCATTCAAAATAATATTTAGTGGGCACTGCTAAGAGAAGATGAATTGAACTTCTAACACATTGAATGGCACAAATGTTTTCACTGGGATTTAACTGTTCCAAAATGTTCAACCTGGTTTTGCCATCCCTGAATGCTGCAATGGGGTTTGCATTTAATTAAGCCTTAGGAGGACTTGAATAAAAAGCTTTGCCTTTTCTTATATTTAAGATCAGAACTAGCATTTTCACAAAACTTGGTTTTATGCAAAAACTCCCTGTGCCAGTTTTAAGATCTTAAACTGGAAACCACTGAAACTAATTTTAATTGTTTTAATTAATTTCCATTTCTACCCCACCCTATGTTCGTTACTATAAAATATTATCAAAGCCTCAAAATTTTGCATATGTATAGTTGTGTTCACAAGAAAGTAATGGCAAAGAAATACTGTACTCTGTCCATTTTTTTGTTGAAACTAATAGCAAAAATGAAAAAACTAACAACAGTGACTACATATATTATGGATATATGCATCTTCAAAAACCTTTAATTTTCTTCAGATACTGTACTGAGTCTTAGAAGGCTATTAACTTGCCCAGATTCCTATAGATAATAGTTGTTACAACCAACAGAACTCATGACTGTCTCTGCAGAGCCCATGTTTTTAATCATCGTGCACTATTCAAATTGGAAGATTATTTCTTGATTAAAGCAAATTCCCTTATAATTCCCAATAGGCTTTTTTTTTTTTTTTTGGTAAATCCCCAGACTAGCCTCTGTATGTAGGAATTTTCATTCATTTCCAAAAATATTCTGCTATTTAGACTATTACCACTGACTGGCCTTCTCTCAAATTTGGGAGGGCTAAATGTACTTTAAACAAACATTTCTACAAATGGACTGAAGTCTATAATGGTTTCTTTTGCTGCTCACAGATGTTGATGAATGCACATCAAATCCCTGCACTAATGGAGATTGTGTTAACACACCTGGATCCTATTATTGTAAATGTCATGCTGGATTCCAAAGGACTCCTACCAAGCAAGCATGCATTGGTAAGGCAGTTTGCTTTCACATGTGAAAGTGTTCCATGAAAGAAAATGACCACGGTGATTGAGGTTAAAAGTAAATTTATTAAAGCAACATATGGGATAAAAAATAAGTGCTGTTACATTATTACAGATTTTATACTACCCTCAGAGGTGCTGACTTTAAACATAAACACTATTTGCATCGATAACCTAGGCCACGTGGTATCTGGCTTCACAAAAATTCAGTTTCTCTTCTTTCGCTAGACCACAGCTTTCTTTCTCCAAGTAACACCATTAGCATTACTGTCCTCTGATTAACCGGGCCTAAGATTTATAGTCGTTTTCACCTACCGTTTTCTTTGCACCCAAACAGAGTGCAATACCAAATCATGACTAGTCTTTATTCAGTTTCATTGCTACACCCACTACCATCATCCAAACTCTCTACTTCATTGCTGGCTCATCTCAGAATCCTTCTAGCAGATGACTCTGCGTGTCTTATTTTTCATTTCTTATTCATCCACGGGTAGCTGCTTGAATCAACTTTCTCCAGTAGTTTTCATCATGTTACTCTTAATCAGAAATTCTGTACACTTCTTGCTCTGACTTTTAAGGTCTTCAACCACTATGTCAAAAACAGCTGCACCAGTAATTCCAGCTGTACTACCCACTCCTTTCTGAGGTTCACTACACATCTTATTCCATTTTTCTGTTTCTTTCCCTTTTCAGCCACTATAAGTCAAGGCTGTAAAATTGTCTACAGCTACACCAGAAAAAAAAAAAATCTGGTGAAAGATGGTAATTTTGCTAAAGAAGCAACATGAACTTGGATATTACGTGTAAAAAAATCTGAACATTTAAAATTATGTTTATTATCTTACTAGTTCTATCTATAAGTATTGTAAAAGAATAATGTCTGGCTGCTGTTACTCTTTCCAGATATTGATGAGTGCATCCAGAATGGGGTTCTTTGTAAAAACGGTCGATGTGTGAACACAGATGGAAGTTTCCAGTGCATTTGCAATGCTGGCTTTGAATTAACTACAGATGGAAAAAACTGTGTTGGTATGGAAATTGCCTCTTCCCTTGCAAAAGATTTTTAAAGGATATACATTTTTATTTAGAACCATATATACTATTTCCATGAAAGCTCACACACCACATATGTGAGAGTTCTTCAGATGACTTCAATAGGTAAAATATAAATGCATTTAACATTAGACTGTTAAAGTGAAGGGTAGACTTTTCAAAAAATGTTATGACAATAAATCATTTACTGCTTCTGGAAATTTTCTGTGCAGTATTTGTTTAATAACAGGTAACAGTTAATTTTCATAAGTCTGGATAATCATTTAGTACCTACTATATTTCAGGTGTTGGAGTTACAACACTGACAAGACAGAAACAGTCTTTTCCCCTATGGGGAGACATAAAAATGTTTGGCATATGTGATAATCAGTCAAATCTCTAAATTTGTGGTCTTGGTGATGTCTAGTGGAGCTGAAGATACCAGGACTCCACAAAAATATTGTACTTACACGGCAACATGTTATATGTCATCCACTAATGAAATTCTAGGTCACTTCACTTGCAATGTGGTTTGTCATTGCTTTATTCTCTCTAACAAATGAAACACCCAGCCGGTGTTCAAAATAAAACACTATGGTTTCTATGGTTTTAATAGCAGCTAAGCACAAAATTGATTTTTCTACTTTATGCTTCTCATACTAAAAGCCGTTCACATTCTCCACACTGTCTCACTCAGTTGGCATTCATTCATCTTTTTTAAAAATCCTTGAGTACATGGCTCATTTATGTGGTGGAATTTGACTGGAGATTGTTTGTGAAAGGAGAAGGAACTGGTCCCCTCAAGGCCAGTGGTCTAAGTCAGTCTCTCTCCTTGCAGATCATGATGAATGTACAACAACCAACATGTGTTTGAATGGAATGTGCATTAATGAAGATGGCAGCTTCAAGTGCATCTGCAAACCAGGATTTGTCTTGGCTCCAAATGGGCGTTACTGTACTGGTATGTATGGCTTTGAGATAGGATAGTTACTATGATTGAAACCATCTTTTTGTTTGAATGAATCATGCAAGGATTACTTGAATTTCTTCACGTGGATTTCATATTATTCACATCTCCTGCTAATTTAATAAAGCAGGTGTGTAATGTTTCCTAGAAAAACATACATTGTAGTCTAGGGAACAATAGTGTCTGTACAAAAAAAAATGGTCTGTGAAAAATTAAGGGAATGACGGTGGTGTTAGCAAGGCTTGGGGAAGACAATGTAGATTTAATTTCTCTCTACTTCTTGCTGAATGAAAAAGAAGAAGAAAAAAATCTTGAAAGGTTTTCATTTTTATGTGTTATTAGAACTAGATTTTCCACTATTACCGATCTAGAATTACATCTTTTCTATAAAATTAATGCATTGATCATTAGGAACTGTATCGATATTATCTGAAAATTTTACATTGACTTGGTGAAGAAATAATCTGAATATTCATATCAGTTATTTTATATATAAAGCTATTTTGAAGGCCAAGGTCTAGAAATAACTTTAGTAAGCAGTAGATTTGATTCTTAGAAATAAACAAATCTATATTATGTTCTTAAAGTTGGAATTTAATAAGGTGGAATACATTTTGCAGTTCTTACAGAGAAGCAAGTTGTTTTTTTTAGTTTTCTCATTTTATATATCAACTCAGTGAATGCTTTCTGCCTTCAATTGCACTAACTTATCAGAATACCAAATAAGACTCAGAAGCAATCTCTATAATTTCAGTGAAATTCCAATGACAGTAGAGAGAGGAAATTGAGATTGATTCTCATGTTTCTTGATAAGCAATAGCCTCTTGACTTTCCAAGAAAATAGAGTATGGATTAAATAGAAATATTGTAGCTTTGTTAGTTGAATTGAGATGTCATCTCAAGGTTAGCTGGCTTGGATTGAACACAGGTTATGAGATTAGCATTATGTTACAGTGTGTAACACTATTTCAGCATTTCTTAAAAAACAAATACACATCTAAAATGACCTTGATCTCACCAATTTCTGCTTTCTTAATAATTTAATTTTTATTGATTTTCTTATTACAAGTGTTATCAGGAATCTTGAAATTTTCTTCATGATTCATCAGTGCTGTGTTGTGAAGGCTGTTTCCTCTTTTGCAGACACCATTTAATGCTGGGTTACATTAGTAAATGCATGTGGATTGAAAATTAGAAGTAGTACCCCAAATTACTTTATTATTATAAACTGATCAAATTAATGTCAAAAAGCATCCACCTTTGGATTAAGTATTTTTGTATGTGAAAATAAAAAGTAATTACAAAACTTTGTTTTCGTGTTTTAAGGATTTATTTTACTTAGCTAGTTTGAATTAACCATTATATCATACTGAATAGGATTATCAGACAATCAATAATGAAAAAGGAGTTTGTGAGTCTTTTTTTTTCTTGACCGGTAAAACAAGGTAAATTTCTCTCAGTCTTTCTGCAAATGTGGTTAAAAAGGTTGCATTTAGATAGAAGATTTGTCATCACATCTATGTATTCTTTTACTAGTTATAAAGTTAAACACAAAAGGCTGATAGTCTAGAGCAGTGGTAAGAAGTAAAGTCTGTAATGAAGTTAAAGTTAAATTTTTCCTGTGATGGCCCTGGCTTCTTTTCCTCCACTGGGCAGACATTGATGAATGCCAGACCCCAGGAATCTGCATGAATGGGCACTGCATCAACAATGAGGGGTCCTTCCGCTGTGACTGTCCCCCTGGCCTAGCTGTGGGCGTAGATGGCCGGGTTTGTGTGGGTAAGTGAAATGATTTCTAATGTCTCCAGTGTCCAAATGATCTTTGAAAAATGGACAGAGAGCCCCAGGTATTCCCTGCAGAAAATTCTGAGGAGATGCAAGTCAAAAATGTTGGAGAAGAAAAATTTTGCTTAAGCCAGCATCCCTGATAATATTAGAAAACTGAGTCTCTGAGTACAATGCATTTAGATTTTGTAATTCATAACACATACGACACGGAAAGGAAATCATAGTTATAAATAAAGGTTTGCCTTCTCCCAAATAAAATTTAAAATGTCAATAGCTTATACCCTAGAATTTGAACTTATATTAAAAGCTAGGAATGCTTTTAAGTAATCATTCATCACCTTGCAACTAACTGTAGAAGCAAGTGAAGAGTGTGAGAGAGAATATATATTTTATTCTAAGTCATTCAGAATTCCTCTTGGATACTGTTATCAAATAATTTGCATGAAAATCAATTAGAACAACCATGCCTCAGTTTTAAAGATTCAGGCAAAACAGAAATGTCATTGGGATTTCAAAACCCAGCCAATAAGTTTCTAATGCTAACAATAAACATAGTGAGTTGTAAAAACACATTTAATGCTGTTTTCTCTCTGAAACACTTCAGTGATACCTCTAAGGTGAATTAACCAGTGTGCACCCTCTGTTTTTCAGTTTTATACAGAAAAGGCAGCCATAATCATTGATTGAAAAGTATATTTGAGAGAAATGAAATTCTTTCTTAGACATAGTTGATAGTGCTTTACGCTTACGTATGAGAACCAAACCATTTGGAGCCCAAAGGAAAAAAAGTGGCAGATGAAAATAGTCCATTCACTCAAGTTCATCCAGTGTAGGATTTATGTCATCCTACAAGGCTGTCAGCACTTTGTTCAGGGACATTTCAAATACACCAACTAGAAGAATGTAGTTCCTTCCTGCTTGAAGAGCTAAAATGCTTTCAGTTGCTTTAATACACTAATTGCTTTTTCCTTTACTTAAATGATTCTTCTGAAATCTACAGTGATTACAAATCCAGTCATGGAGGGAGAAAGTTTTTCTTTTAAGCAACCAACATATGAATGGTTTTTAGGAATTTAGTGTTCAAGCACAAAAATTAATTCTGTTGTCCAGATGCAAAAAATCAGAAATTGTTGGATGGAAGCTTTCTCCAGTTTTTTGTGATTGTGGTCAATTAAGATTTTTTAAATAAAACACCATCTGTTATGTATGTGAAGTTATATATTGCTGTTCCCATCATGTGCTAGATGTGGTTTTTTTTCATGCCTTTTTCCTTTGGTGAAGCTTTTGAAGACCATTGATTGTTGAAGTTAGAAACAAATCACTATTATGAATGATTATTAATGTTAACACTTTAATTGTAGATTTCTGCTTTTACTCGTTTATTTGTTCATTTTGTTTGTTTATTTGTTTCCCTAGATATTGAAATGTGGTTAGTTTTTGGAAAATTTAACTATTAGTATAACTAGTATGTTGAAGAAGCATGACTTGCAGGCAGGGTATAAAACAAATGGCAACTTGATTTTTATCCCCCCGTTCCTTTAAAATTTATTCAGTGGGGGTGGTTTGTCTACAAGTAAAGAAGAAAACTCAAGCCATCCCATACTTTTTAGATAGCAGAATATTTTTAGATACCAAAAGGTTCTATGACTACTTTATGTAACAAAAGTAATCTCAGCTTAGAATTAGGTTGCCTGTTACCACATGATAATCAGTAGTTTGAACTTGATTTTAAGAAAAACTTCCCCAACCTCAGACCTTCTCAGTGAGAAGGTTTCTGAATCCACCAGGGTCAAAGTAGAGGGAGGAGAGGTTAGAGAATAGGAGCAGGGAAGTTCTTACATTACTGACTTCAAGATTGAGATTCTCAGATCTTTTAAGCTGACTTCTTTCCTTGTAGGCAATTCATGCAGAGAAATTCATCTGCCGTTCATGAGTTGTGGACACTGCATTTTCCTCCTGCTGGCCATTCCTCACTCATCCTCTGTCCCTTAGCAGCCCAGTTCTCACAGACTCTCTTGGATAGTATTTCATCACTCTCTACTGGGTCTTCTCAGGACCCAGTCTCGCCATGTCCCTTGTCTAGTCCATAGGACACACCCTCCTTTACCCTGTTAAACTGTGTGAATAGAAGCTGGTCTCAGACTTGTCACCTCTCCTTTGTTCCTGCAGCAGAAAGAGTAGCCAGCCTGACTTTGCCTTTTATATATCCCAGGCAGAGGTGGGTACGAAACTCTTCAAAAGCCTGCTGTGAAGCCTGCGGTGAAGTGGGAAGCACCCCCAACTCATAACCAGATCTTGCAAAAAATAATAATAATAATAATAATCCCCCCCCCCCAAATCCTCTCAATCAATACTCTCTTGAACAAAAATTTTTATATCCTCAGTGTCAGGGAAGGGTTTAAGAACCATGACACCAATTTTCCTATATCCACTTTAGGGTGGTATCTCAAAACTCACCTTGGTATGTGATATCTAGTGCCATAGAATTTCACCTTAAATCTCCTTTTTAACATCCTGTCACATTAGTGTTAGAATACAGGCATACCTCAGAGACATTGCGGGTTCACAAAAAAAGCTCAATAAAGCGCTTTATATGAATTTTTTGGTTTCCCAGTATATATAAAAGTTATGCTACTTTATACTGTAGGCTATTAAGTTTTCCATAGCATTGTGTCTAAAACACAATATACATACATTAATTTAAAATACTTCATTGTTAAAAAAATGCTAATCATCATCGGAGCCTTCAACAAGTCATAATCTCTTTGCTCTTACTTCTATGTAGATGTCTGCTGACCAGTCAGGATGGTGGGTATTGAAGGTTGGGGTGGCTGTGGCCCTTTCTTAAAATAATACATCAATGAAGTTTGGTGCATCCATTGACTCTTCCTTTCACGAAAGATTTCTCTGTAGTATGTGATGTATGATAGCATTTTAGCCCCCAGTAGAAGCTTCAAAATTGGAGTCAATCCTCTCAAACCCTGCTTTATAAACTAAATTTGTGTAATATTCTGAATCTTTTGTTATCATTTCAACAATTTTTCCAATTCTTCACCAGGAGTAGATTCCATCTCAAGAAACCACTTTCTTTGCTCATCCATAAGAAGCTACTCCTACTCTGTTAAAAAGTTTTATCATGAGATTGCAGCAATTCAGTCACATCTTCAGGCTCTACTTCTGATACTAATTCTCTTATTTCCACTACATCTGCAGTTACTTCCTCAACTGAAGTGTTGAACCCCTCAAAGGCATCCATAAGAGTTTGAATCAACTTCTTCCCAACCGCTGTTGATGTTGATATTTTGACCCCCCCCCCCATGAATCATGGATGTTCTTAATGGCATGTGGAATGGTGAATCCTTTCCAGAAGGGGTTCAATTTGTTTTGCCCAGATCCATCTGAAGAATCACTATCTATGGCAACTATAGCCCTACGAAATGTATTTCTTCAATAAGAAGACTTTAAAGTCAAAATGATTCTTTGATCCATTAGCTGCAGAATGGACATGTTAACAGGCATGAAAACAACATTCATCTCGTTGTGCATCTCCATAAGACATCTTGGGCAACCAGGTGCATCATCAATGAACAGCAGTATTTTGAAAGGACTCTTTTTTTTTTTTTTTTTCTGAGCAGTAGGTCTCAACTCTAGCCTTATAATATTCAGTAAACTATGTTGTAAACAGTGTGCTGTCATCCAGGCTTTGTTTTTCCCTTTGTAGAGCACGGGCAGAGTAGATTTAGCGTAATTCTTAAGGGCCCTAGGATTTTTGGAATGGTAATGAGCATTGGCTTCAGCTTAAAGTCCCCAGCTGCATTAACCTCTAACAAGGAAGTTAGCCTGTCCTTTGAAGCTTGGAAGCCAGGTGTTGAATTCTCCTCTCTAGCTAAGAAAGTCCTGGATGGCGTCTTCTTCCAATAGAAGTCCGTGTCATCTACCTTGAAACTCTGTTGTTTGATGTAGCCACCTTCATCAGTTATCTTAGCTAGATCTTCTGGATAATGTGCTGCAGCTTCTACATCAGCACTTACTGCTTCACCTTGCACTTGTATGTTATGGAGATGATTACTTTTCTTAAACCTCATGAACCAACCTCTACTAGCTTCAACCTTTTCTTCTGCAACTTCCTCACCTTCCAGCCTTCAAAAATTGAAGGGAGCCAGGCCCTTGCTCTGGATTAGGCCTTGGCTTAAGGGAATGTTGTAGCTGGTTTGATCTTCTATCCAGACTATTAAAACTTTCTCTTTAAAAAAGGCTGTTTTACTCTCTTATCATTTGTGCATTCACTGGAGTAGCACTTTTAATTTCCTTCAAGAACTTTTCTTTTTCATTCGCAACTTGGCTAACTGATGCAAGAGGCCTAGCTTTCAGCCTTTCTCAGCTTTTGCCATGCCTTCCTTGCTAAGCGTAGTCATTTCTAGCTTTTGATTTAAAACAAGAGTTGTGTGACTCTTCTTTCCACTTGAACACCCAGAAGCCACTGAAAGGTTATTCATTGTCCTAATTTCAGTATTGTTGTTTCTCAGGGAATTGGGAGGCCGGAGGAGAAGGAGAGAAACAGAACTGCAAGTTGGTGGAGCAGTCAGCACACCCACATTTTTCTATTTAAGTTTGTCATCTTATATGGGTGTGGTCTGTGGTGCTCCAAAACAATTACAATAGTAACATCAAAGTTCACTGATCACAGATCATCGTAACGGATATGATAATAATGAAAAAGTTTGAAACATTGAAAGAATTACCAAAATGTGACACAGAGAAATGAAGTGAGCACATGCTGTTGAAAAATATAGCACTAATAGACTTGCTTGACACAGGGTTTCCACAAGCCTTCAATTTGTAAAAAATGCATTGTCTACAAAGTGCAATAAAGCAAAGTGCAATGAAACGTGTGCCTGTATTTAAACATCTTTGTGAACACTGTTTGATACTACTGTCAGCAAAAAGATTGATTTTCCTTTATCCCAATTCTGAAGCTTATTAACTGTGTGGCCTTGGGAAAAATATGTAATCACTCAGTGCTTCCTTTCTTCATTGGTTTTTTGAGGATTAAATAAATGAGTTAAAAGCTTAGAACTCGTAAAGCGATAAACGTAGACTTCCAGTTGACCAAGATGGCAGTGTAAGATGCTCCAGGGAGTAGTTCCCCCACAGATTCTTTGACCAACTAGCAAACACTGGCAGAACCATCTTCCTCAAACTTCAAAAACCAGTTAAAGGGTTGCAGTAACTGAGTGAGGGTCAAATCAAGAAAATGCAGCTTTAAAAATGGTAGGACACACTCATGGTGCCCTCGCTGGCCCCACCCATTCTTCTCCGCCTGTCATAGAGCTGACGTGTGCTCTCACGGTGGGCACCCGGCCTCGTTCCGAGGGTGCAGAGTAACCTCATGCACATACTGGGGTGCTTGTATGTCCATGCCAGGCTGTCTGGCAGGAGCCTGTAAGATTGAACCAGGACACTCATCTCTGGTTCCCCCTCCCAGAACTTTCCCTGCAGGCTGAGAAGCAGCTTGCTGACAGCTAGGAATAGAGGGGAAATTTGGATCATATTGAGTAAAATAAGTCAGACACAAAAGGCCAAGTATTCTGTGATCTCGATACAAAACAATTAGAATAAACAAATTCATAGAGTCAGAAACTAGAATATAGGTTACTAGGGGCTGGGGATGAGGTAGGAAAGGGGAAATACTGCTTAATTGGTAGAGTGTTCTGTTTGGGCTGACGGAAAAATTTTGGTAATAGATGGTATTGATGGTAGCACGATATTGTGAATGTGATTACCACAGAATTACATATTTGAATGTGGTTAAAACGGGAAGTATTAGGTTGTAAATATGTTATTAGAATAAATTTTTTTTAAAAAACCCATAGTACTGTACAATACAACTACATGGACTATAGTCAGTATAGAATTATAATAATCTTGTTTTATCGGTTGTAACAAAGGTACCACACTAATGCAAAGTGTTAAAATAGGGAAAACTGTGTGCATGAAGGGTTTTATGGGAACTCTGTATTCTTTGCATGATTTTAGTAGGCCACTCAAATGAGTTGTGAAATCTTTTTATCTCTAAAACCATCTCAAATCCTTGTTTCCTGCCTCATTTAGATACTCACATGCGCAGTACATGCTATGGTGGAATCAAGAAGGGAGTGTGTGTCCGTCCTTTCCCTGGAGCAGTGACCAAGTCTGAATGCTGCTGTGCCAACCCCGACTACGGTTTTGGAGAGCCCTGCCAGCCATGCCCTGCTAAAAACTCAGGTGGTCACCTTTGCCAGCTTCGCACCTCATAAAGACCCTAGAAATAGAACATCAGAAATTAAGCCAAAATTTGTGTCAGCTTCATTGTTCACTTTTAATTGAAGCAAAGATATACAGTTCTGTATAGATGTGTGAGGAACATGATAAGGAGATCTAATATGCATTTACATATGAATCCCAGGCAGAGAAAAATCTGTTTGCTCATAGAATTTTGAGAGTTACAAAAGATTTTTTACATGAATACATTAACCTCAAGTTCCTTGATCTGTGATGTCATGGTGAAGATAAATAGCATAATATCTAGCTGTCTGTTTCAAGATTATAAATACAGAAGGAATCTGATTTTTTTTTAAATCTTGGCACAGAATGATCTCAGATTGTACTCTATCACGTTTCAGACTCAGGTCAATAAGAGTGACTCTTGGGTATTCATATACTCACTAAACCAGGATTGAATATATGTGAATACAGTAGGAAATCAAAACTAAACACAGCTTTTTTTTCCCTTTAAGTTGGGAATTGTTGGGGTATAGGAGGCAAACATATAAATTACAATTTAGTGTGATTAGTGCCTTAAAAGAGATGTAAGAGCACAAAGGAGGGAGCAGTCGTTGCCTGGGAAAGACTTCACAGAGGGGGCATGTTTTGCTTGGTCTTGAAAAACATATAAGGACTACCCTGGAAGAAGGTGGGATACAAGTATGGCAAGCAAAGGAAATGACTGGTAATTAAGTTAAAAATTCTAAATGGGTTTTTTGAAACATGACAAAATGAAGAGAATTCATCTTTAAGAATTACTGAGTATGACATTTTTTAAAAAGAAGGCTAATGAAGGGAGTCTTGCCCTAAAATATATTAAATTGAATTATGCACATTATGAAAGAAGTACAGGACTAGATTTTTAGATCAGTGAACTAATAAAATGAATCTAAAAATAGACCTGAATATATGTGGGAATATAGGATATGATAAAGATAGTATTTTAAATCAGTGAGGAAATAATGAACTATGTAATGAATATTGTTGATAGCTGTTAGAAAAAATATGAAGCTAAGTCCCTATGTTAAACTTTAAAACAAATAATTTTCATATGGAATATGTAAATGTTTTTGTTATTCGGTAATGGTGAAGGACTTTCAAAGCAGATGTCAAAGAATAAACAAGTAAATTGGAAAAATACTTTCATATATCGTTCCTTAATTTATAAGGAATTTACATTAACCAATAAGGAAAGTTGAAATCTTCTATATAAAAAGTGCAAAATACACAAACAGGATTTCAAAAAGTACAAATGCAAATGGTAGATTACATATAAAAAGATGCCCAGTCTCCCTAAAATTTAAAAAACAAGCCAAAACAAGATGCCATTTTTGTTTATCAGATTGATATAGCATAGAGGATTGATTTTCCCAGTGATGGAGACAGTATACAAAAATGGATACTCTTTTTTACTTCTGGTAGAAGGATAATTGGTACATTTAGGGAGGAGTGGGTTATCAAAAGTCTTGTAAGGGGTAGAACCTTTGAGTAATTTTACTTCCTAGAGAGTATCCTAGTGATGTCAATGAACTTCATATTATTTATTATATTTTCTAAAAGTTGGGCAAACCTAATTTCCATCAGTAGGAGATTGGTTAAATAAATGTGGTTCATCCAGATAGCTGTGAAAAGATATTAAGAGGGCCTACATTGTCATAGAAAAGTGTCCATGATAGAATGCTCAGGATCCAAGCCTGCTCCCCCACTTATGAACTATAATGGCCCTGGGGAAGACACTTTACTTCTCTGTGTTCCAATTCCTTCAGCTATAGAATGGGGCAAATAATAGTATTCAGTTTGTGACATTGGAAGGATTAAAGAGATTATTAGATGTAAAATCCTAGACTGATGCCAGGCATGTATTAATTGCTACTTCGTAAGTGTTGGCTATTAATATTTTATTTATTAGAGAAAAAAGAAAGCTACAAAACAATTCTGTAATACTGTTTAGTTTGTTTTTTTTTCTATGTTTCCACATGTAGAAAATATTTGGAATATTTTTCAATATGTTAATAGTATTCACAATGATGACTACAAAGGTGATTTTCATTTACTTTTTTGTGCTCATCTGTGATTTTGAAATTCTTATAGTAACTGTGTGCTAGCAGATGGTTGTGGGTTTTTTTCATTTTAAAAATTAATGCACATAATTCTTCCTCATAGAAGTTCAGAAGTTATCTAAGTGATTTGTATATGGAACAGTTATAATTTGGCATTTTTAATTTCTCTGTTTATTTTCATTTTTCAGCTGAATTCCATGGTCTTTGTAGTAGTGGAGTAGGCATCACCGTGGATGGAAGAGGTAACTGTTTTCAGTTCTCAAGCTTATAATCACAGTAATTATATTACATAATTTTATAAGTTTTATATAATAAACATGCATATAATGATAATATTTGATATTATGAAAGTATCTTGGTATGTATATATATAGTGATAAACTATCTCCTAAAGTACTGGTTATATGCTGGATGATTCTAATTGGTATGTATATGCACATTTTCCATCTTGCATAAATATTTATCTGTTACTTGTACATTAGTAAAAATGTCACTAACACAAACACCCATGATTTCATGGCCATCATTGCCTAAGAAGAGGTGAGTTGGTATTTAAGTTTAAAAAAAGAGTGAGTCAGTTTCAAGAAAAAATATTAAACAGCAGTGTAGCTACGATTTAAAAAAAAAAAGTCTTTAAGAGATTTGATTTGGATGAAGTTCAGGAAAATCCACCCTAAGAATAACTGTTAACACTATATATGCCCACCATGTATATGTCTTCCATTTGTGCAGTTAAATTGCCCTACCTGCATTTGTCCCAACTGCATATCAAAGTGGTGGTTTCTGATTTACCACTTCTCCAATGTAATGTGGTCTTCTGAACAACAGAGAAAGCCCAAATGGCAGCTGTCCTAGAATGTGAATTTGTGGGGGTGTTACCCCTAAAAATAACGAGAGCTCTTGTCTGTAGGGGCTCTGTAGTCAGAGCATTAAAAAAAATTTTTTTTAGAACTGTATATGCTAAGAATACTAAAGTGATTCTATTCAGTCAAACAATTCAAATTCATTGAAGTTTTCTTATTTTTAAATTTATAATTATGGTTGATAAAATTTAATATGGAATCTTGAATATTTAAATACATGTGTTCATAATTTTAAAGTTCTTTTATACTTCAATATGCAAATAGGTTCATTTCTTTTTTAAACAAAACTGTAGGATTCTGTTAAGTCTTCACGTTACACATATATTCTACTGATTTCATGTTTGAGAGGTAGTTACACAAATTATAACTTAGTTGGTAGTGACATTGAATCGTAACAAATATTAGAAACCAAAACTAAAAAATATTAGTTTAATGTACAGATTTATAAACAGCTGCTCTCCTCTCAGCTCAGACTAGTCTCCATAGTTTTATTTTTAATTACCGATTTGTAAAGTTGTCCTAATCTGTCCCAGCTTTTAACTATTCAAAACTCTTTAATAGTTTTGAGTTTGTTAGCTCTTCTCCCTGTAGCCCTGAAGGGTCACTGTATTCTGTATGAATGCATGGCATGATACAACTAATTTAAGAGTCTTTTGTAAATAAAGTTTTCATTTACTATAAAACCAGAGTAAAAGCAAATAATCTTTTACAGGGATGTTTCTCCTAGAAATAAAATGAAAAGGCTGACATTTCCATAGTGCTTAAGAAGGTCTTCCAAATTCTTGAAAACGTCAAAATTTGAGACTGGTGACCAAGACTGGAGTTTCGCCTACTCTATTTTTTTTTTTTAATTCCCTGTCCATATAGCCTCTTGCCTGTTGGAAACTACTTGACCGTTCATAAAAGAACATCATTCCCACGTCCCACTGCCCACGGGTGACAGAAGTGGTCATATTCATGGCTTGTTGTAAAACTTCGTCATCTGAAGTATCCATGTTTGAACTGGCCCATCCATTAGTATCAATTCATCAACAATGAATCACATTTATTAAGTATCATGTTACTTAGTTTACTGTTCAAAAAGATAATAAAATAGAAATATCCCATGCCTTCAGGAATCATAAAATTATATAGGCCACCCTAATAAATCTCTGCCTTTTCATTAGAAAGTTACAATAGCTGTCGAGTTGAGTTTCCCTTTGGATTTTGGGCGAACAGCCTATATATTTTCTACATTAATTTTATCATAAATACAGTCATTCTAAGTGGTTTAATTCCTTAAATTTCTGCCAGTTCCCTATATTTTCCTTTTTTACTTACCAGTGAAGTGACCTGTGTCTCTGAGTTTTATTCTTACTCCTTGTTTTTCATTTCCTTTTCCTGGCAAATTGTGGGCTTGCAGAGTTAGATTTGCACTTCATATGTTGAGCCATCTTTATTAGACCTGAAGTTATCACAAACTATGAAATGTATGTGTGAGCATTAACTTCCAACATTTAATGCAGATATCAATGAGTGTGCTTTGGATCCTGACATATGTGCCAATGGAATTTGTGAAAACTTACGTGGTAGTTACCGTTGTAATTGCAACAGTGGTTATGAACCAGATGTTTCTGGAAGAAACTGTATTGGTAAGTTACTTGTTATATTCATTCAAGACAGTTCCATATGGTTTAATCCCATGGAATATAGGAAAAATCAAAATACTTAAACAATACTTAAAAATCTTTGTTCTTGTTTTCATCTTATTGACCACAAAAGTAAAAATATTGGAAACCAAATAAATTTTCATTATGCCATAATGAACTTCTCAGTTACACAATTTACTATTGAAATTATTCGTTTCCAAAATGAATGGAAACATATACTCAATTTCAATTATTGACCTGTTGTTTTTATGCATACATCTTAACCTTTTAAGTTTCCATGAAGAAACTGACTTCAAAAGTTAATGGTCAAAATGGATAATAGTAAGTCAAGAAAATAAAATGTTACAGGTTTCTTTCTTCATAAAGAAAACAGTCAGTTGGTACTACATATCTAAACACAATAACTGAAATGGGGTATTTCCTTTGTGTAATTCATAAAAGAATGTTGGAAAAAACACATGATTTATGTTTAACAAAAGGAATCATAAGAGGATGAAGGAGGAGGTTTGACAATGTTTCATTGTTTTCTATTAGTTCATATAATTTTTAAAGAAATGAAATTATTTAATTTGCAATGAATCTAGATTTTCTCACAGAGGGTTTGAGAGAAATGCTAAACCTTGATATTAATTGATATTGATGTTTTAGTTCTTTTTTATAGAACCAGTACTATTTGATCCATCATTATGCATATTTTTTCTAACTAATCACTGATGATCCTCACAGCCATATGTTATGATTAGAAAGAAATGCGTTTCTCTTGAAAATCTTTATAAAGTACTGGTTTTCATTATTTCCATTTGGTTTTGAGTAGAAGACATGAGATGGATATATAAAGCTCTACTAAATATTATGTATTTATAATATAATAGATTTTGATACCAGCTACACATTATTAAATATTTCTAAAAATGTGCAAAACAGGCCAGCTTTTAGTTATTGGAAGTTAAATCATTTGTAGTGTAGCTTCCAAGTACAGTTGAGAACATGGGTACTCTATTGAAAGTAGGAAGATTACATGAGCAGTTTACACTCTGAACATGGCTCATGAAACTATTTAATACTTTAAAGTGGGTACAGTCATAATTTTTATAAAAATGAAGCCAAATTCCAGTAATGGAGAAATGCTTCAGTAAATTGTGATGGAATCACTTTATATGTTATAAAATCATCAAGAAAATGATGGTGATGATTAAAATATAATGTTATAATTTTTAAAATCAGGATTCAAATTTGGAACAAAACACATTCAGAGGAAAAAAGATCTTATAAAACACAAGTAATATTATCAATGGTTGCTTGGAAGTCATGGAATTATAGAAAATGTTTTTCCAGTCTGTTTTCCAAGTGTTCATAATGTCATTATATCATTTGATAAGGGACGATTGATATTCACAATCACAAGGTAGAGCAAACTCTTCACCCAAAACTACAAATTTTATTTCTTTCTGTCATCAAGTACATTTGCAAAAGATGAGTGTGACCATGAAGATAAAATTCAATGTAAGCTTCTTAACATCCAGGTGTAAGTATTCTCTAGGCTGTTCTCGACTACTAAAGGAAAATAGAAAATACATCATAATTTTCCATTAATAGCTAAATGTTACTGAGGGTAAAAACATAATGGAAAAAGCTTAGTGAATACCCTGTAACTGCCATTTAAGGCAGACTTTAATCAGAAAAAAATTTTAATCAGAAAAAGTAAAAAGAAATACCATCTGCTTTCAGATTTTGTTGCTTTTATTATACATAAGCAAGTTATAGGCAAGTGAGTAAAATCTTTTGCTATATTTCATCAGTGCTTTAAAATAAACCTAATATAATATCACTACAGGACAATAATCAAATGGAGAAAAAAATAGTAATGTGCCCTTCCTGAGCTATTCTACTTCCCAGGGACTTCAGAACCTCTTGAAAGCAGCCACCAGCTTAAGAATGTCCCATTTAAATAAAGCCTA
Organism: Choloepus didactylus; assembly: GCF_015220235.1. Lineage (NCBI taxonomy): Eukaryota > Metazoa > Chordata > Mammalia > Pilosa > Megalonychidae > Choloepus > Choloepus didactylus. Next base: position 69,692,192 of record NC_051319.1, on the reverse strand, counting down.
ATATATATTTTTCCTGCAGTAGTAATAGGGATGTAATACAGATACAGAGAAAGTAACTGCTAAGAGTCAGAGAGAGGGATAAGGGAAAAAATAAACAATGAAAATCAAACGCTTTTAGGCTCTGTAATATATACATTTAAATGTGAATATCTCCCGTCTTCTGATGGTTTGTTTCAGACATTGATGAGTGCTTGGTAAACAGACTACTTTGTGATAATGGACTGTGCCGAAACACACCTGGAAGCTACAGTTGCACATGCCCTCCTGGGTATGTGTTCAGGACCGAGTCCGAGACTTGTGAAGGTGAGAGCTGTCTTCATTGCCTCAGCTGTGGATATTAAGCCCTCAGCTGTGCATTAATGTCATTTACACTGATGAAGCAATATAGTCAGAGGAGGGTCTGTTTGAATATTTTCTTTCTTTTGTAGTCTCTTTCAGCTAATCTGCCAGTTTTAGAAACAGTTTGTACCTAACCCGTTTTATAGGTGCCATCAGTTTTGTTCCACTCAGATAAAACATCATCAAACATTCGGAGCCTACATTCTGAAGTTAAAAAAGAAAGTGGATGGAGCCATATTGCTTTACTTGCTGAAATAAAATGTCAGGTTTTTGTTTGATCCCTTTGTTTTCTCCTTTATAAAATCGCCATGACACATTAGCCTAGGAACTGGGATTATAGTGATGTAACAGTAATGGCAAAATCAGCCCTTTAGCATTTTATTTAAATTGTCCATAAAAATATTTGGGGTCTGAATAAAAATGGTCAGTTTAATTAAATTCAAAATCTTAAGAAAATTCTCATTTCCTTTTGATAATTTAAAAATCATCGTTTGGGTTTATGGATTACAAACCAGTGTGTGAAACAAACAAACAAAAACCCTCTTTCTTCTCTTTTACCCAGATTTTTCTGCAGTGAAAGTTATTTGAACAAGTTAAATGCTCAGGGAAGTTCTCGTTACCAGTAAGATACCAACTATGAGAAGAATGCATTCAATTAAGTTTTTGTATCTTGATCAAATTACTGTGTATTTCAGAATAATTTGTTATGACTACTAGTCATTGTTCCTGTTTAAGTCTCATTAGAGGGGACTACAGAAGTGTCCCGTGGCATTCTGAAATCCAATAACTACTTCTGGATTGTAATTTTTTTAAAAGATTTCATCTTTATTGTGAAAAACCACTTCCTTATCTGTTAAATCATCTGTTTCTTTGTAAACCTATAGCCAAGAAAACTGCAGTAGTAATATTATGCAAAAAAGATGTCAGCATTCTCTCTGCATCTTGCTGTTTAACTTCAAAGCATCCTTGTGACCAAAAACATGTTAGGACTATTGAACGAGATGCCGGAACACAGATGACTCAGCTGAAGTCAATGAAATGCAAACTGCAATTCTGCTTGGATTGAATTGGAGGGACCACTGAAAAACAGTAATTAGCTTGAAGGAAAAGAAAATTAAACAGAAAGAAAAGGGAAAAAGCTCTACATAAAATCCAGTTTTTCTAAACTTTATTCTGGTATTTGCTTTCCCCACTGCCCACCTCCTTTGCAGAAACTCTTCAACCTTTGCAGAAACTCTTCAAAGAGGAGCGCGTTGCATTCCCAATTAAAGTACTTTGAGGAATCTTCTCCATGGATGAGCAGTGGGCACACTTTAGAATTTGTAATAACTTTCTGTAAGAAATGAGAGCCCTCTTTATAATCCACTTTAAACTTCTCAAATGTATTCCACTACAGTTTTCTAGCAACCACTTTCACCCCCACCCCCACACCTATTGTTCTTCAAAATTGCTCTGAGAATTGTAGTTTGTGGAAAGGGATTCCAGCCATATTTCTTCCGTAATTTGAGGGGAGAGAAAGGATTTCAAAAGTCGATTGTTTTTCCTTATTCCCTCTTCCTAAACTTCCGATTGGCCTTTATTCGTTTCATCTATTGTCTGTTGAAGGGTAAAGTTCTGTTAGCGTTGAGGAGACTTTGAAAGCAAGACCAGTTTAGGATCTCATCTTGATTTAACTGAGAAGCTGAGGATTGTTCAGACTGGTTTCCTCTCCACAGCGACAATGCCCTTTGGTACCATTGTGAGAGAGACACTAATAGGGGTCTAAATGAATGATGTCTTGGTCTCAGCTTGATGTGCATAATGAGTTGTCAATGATTGTTTATAGCATATGCCTCCTGGAGTTAGAACGTACTGAAAGCCAAAGTACTAAAACAGAAATAAAAGTCAGGAGCTCCCTTGCTTATATGAACAATAGAAAAGGAGTAGAAGTGAATCGTGTTTAATAGTTTAAGCACGATTACCTAAGTATCATGATTTTGTAATTATCCAGGACTGGGAAGGAAGACACATTAATACCAAATCAGGCAACAGTGAGCGCTAGAAAGTGTGATCTGCACCTGTTTTGTCAAAAGGGTAATTGTTCCTGATAAATCTGAGTGTTTTTTTTTTTTTTTAATACAGAAAAAAATATTTTCTAGCTGTCATTCATAGGAAAGACGTTCAGGTTATGTAAATAAAGAATTGATACAGAAATATTTCGGCACCAACTTTATGATACTGGTGGAAAAAAAAATGATTTATCCTGGGAAACCTAACCAAGTAACTTATTTCTACACTTTCTTCCCACTGTTAAGTTATTTGCACTTTACTAAGTGTTTTATAAAAGATAGACCCAAAGCCGCAAAACTTTTTTCCTGAAGTCTCCTCCTTATTTCCACCCCTGCATTCAAATGGTAAATTTGTCTGCCTAAAGCAGTTCTCTTCATCCTATTCTTCATAAACTAATTTCCGAAGACAAGACAGGGAATTATTAGCAGATTCATTGCAAACTCTTTTTCTGTATGTTTTTGCTATATTTCCTGAGTTTGTTATTCATGTTTTCAAAGGGCTGTTTTTAAATATCTAATAAATGGCAGTAATAATAAAGAGAATAAAATTCCTCTGATATTTCAGACTGAAGTTACAAAGAATTTATTTTACTTTTTTTGTTTGAGCCCTGAGAGTCTGTGAAAGTTAAAATTTTTACAGCAAGCAGTGTGGTTTAGATTGTGTTTCCAGTGACATAAGTAGTTAAATGTAAACCAGATGTGCTTTGAAGTTTATTTCTAGGAATGTACAGTGAACTGTTTCAGTTTCTGGTTCCATGACATTATAACATAAAAACATTGTATTTAAAGAAAAACTAAACAGTTGATATTTGTAGCTGTCATTCTGTGTTTATAGCTTTTGAATTCATAATTCCTTAATTTGAAATAGGGATTTTAAAAATATAGTTGCATGATATTAATTGACATCTTTCTTCTATCAGGCTTCTTGTAAATGAAATAGAAGAATTATAAATGGTCTGTCCTCAGATTGGTTATCTGCTTCATTTTTGCTTTTCTGGTTCCTTTTTCACATTGTATTGTTATTGTAGGAATTTCAATTCTCTGGAATAAATGTTTTCATTCCAAATCTGTGCTATATTTACAAAACCTGTTGTTAATCTTTTTTTCTTTGAAGAGGACTTCTCACTCAAACAACTTAGGAGAAAGATGCACTCATATTTCCTGAAACAATTTGTATTTCAGGAATTAAATTAGTACCTAGATACTTCTTTAGTAATTTTGGAGTACCAAAGAAAGAACATACCTGTTTCCCTCGTTGATTTTTAAATTTGCATTTCAAGTTCATTGACTTGAAAATCAACAGTGAGCCCTGCCTGCCCTTTCAGGGCCAGTTTAGTTAATGTTTGACTTGAGACACTGAAGAGTAATCATTAATCTTCTAATTATTTGTTTGTCTGCATGTTTTTCTTCAATATAGTAAGGTATTTTATAATAGATTCAAAGAATTGTTTAGGAAAAAAGTGTTCTGGGAAACTCAGAAACCCCAGTGTTCTACATAAAACGTTTTGAAGTATGTTGACCTGTTTCAGATAATTAACCAAGTAGAAAAAGAAATGTGTGCCACTTCTTTAAATTAAGTGGTTGAATTTATATTGGAAGTCAGTCTTTGATATTGTTTCTAGTATTTTGATGCTTATATTTATTTTTAATTAATTCATTTGTTAAATTATTTAACTTCACAAGCTTGCCATTTTTCTTTTTTTTGGCCGTTTTTCTTTAGTCACTCCTTGAGAACATACACATATTGTAATTCTGTTTCCTTCCGACTATCAATAGAAATTGTTTGGATTATGGTATATGATTCAGTTTAGGGCCCAGATCAGATTAATGATCATTGTGACCTATTTAAAGCAATTCCATGCTAAAATTTTTCTAATTTTTATTTTACCAAAATCAGTCCTGCTTTAAAAAACTCACCAGACTCAACAGGTAAAAGTGAGCAGACTAAAGAGAAAGGATAACAGATAGGGACTAAAGAAGAATGCAGTAGCCAGTATTAAGGTTTCAGTCCTTATTTCCTGACTGTATCCAGGACTTTGGAATTAAAGCCAGCATTGTGATATTTTGTTTCTAACAAGGCTTTCTTAATTCTTCCAAAGCCTCACAGAGTCATAAATGACAATCAACCTTTGTTTGTGTACAGCGTGTTGGGCCTGGGAATATTTTGTTTTCCACGGAATCAGAATTTGAATTTCCCATGGGACAATTGCATCTTATTACAGGGGGAAATTAATCCAATTTATGTAAAGTTATAATAATATATGGAAGATCACATGCTGTCCCCTTTCAGAAGCAGCTGATTCCTGTATTCCTACTGAGTCACCAGTTGAATAGATGTATTTCCACACTGTAAAATGCATGCCTCCGTTCCCCATTGACTTCATGTCTTGTAGATCCGTATTAAAATTACAAGAGCCAAGTCTACCAGACATTCTGGCATAGCTTGGCTTGCTGAAATAATATTTTCCAGAAAGACATGGGAGTTCTAACAGAATCTTTTCCTTCCGGATCGTAGATATAAATGAATGTGAGAGCAACCCATGTGTCAATGGGGCCTGCAGGAACAACCTTGGGTCCTTCCATTGTGAATGTTCACCTGGAAGCAAGCTCAGCTCAACAGGATTGATCTGTATTGGTAAGATTCAGACACTGTTTCAATTGCAGTAACCTGGGACCTCGGCCTCATGTGTATAAAAACAGAACATGATTTCAAGAAGCTAATAGTTAGGAGTTGCATTAGTTGTTTTCTCTTGTTCTCAAGATAGGAATAAAACATGCTAGCAAATATTTGGCAGCCTCTTAAATTTTTCTAGATTCTAGATAGTGTGGCTGGCATATAAGTAGATACAGTATGCTATAAGTTATAAGCATTTCCATACCACACACATGTGTATATTCGTTTGCCTAAGAATGCCTTAGGCGTAATACGAGCAAACCCCTGCTGCATACTTCTTATAAACAACCCTTCTGTGGTAAACAAAAATGGAATGGAATTTGGATTCAGTTAACAGGACAAGAATTTGAAGACCTTAAACTTAAAACATATAGAGGAAATTTATTATTTTTTCCTTTCACCCAGAAATCATAAATCAATAAGCTCCAAGGAAGATAAAATAACTGTTTCCTTGCTCTGGGAAATCTCCAGAGAGAAAGATTTCAGAACTTCCAAACTAACATCTTGTAATATGTCTCAAAACATTCAAGGTCAGTTCTCGATCATGACACAAGGACATATATGACAAGATAGTCCAGTTGATTCCTTTTCTGTGCTCAGTATGTGTCAGGGGAAAAACTGTCCCAGTAGTATTTTTCTGCCTCTAATGTCAGTGGTTACATTGCCTAGGTATACTCTGTAGTTCTTATCATTAGCTAGTACCACCTTTAAAGTGAACTAAATATATTCCAGATAGTCATAAAGATGTTTCAGTTTTACACAGTGCCAAATAAATTGGCAGTTTTTGTTTGTTTTCCAGCCAAAATGAATTTTCAATTTGATAGTTGCCGAAGACAATGGTTTTTTCATATTATGTCTGATGTTAAACATATTTAACTGGATGCTAACCTGTTTGTTACATGAAGAGAAATGACCAAATCTGAGTTATCAATGAAAACCTTGTTTTTCAAAGTGCCAGTGTTTTGAAAGTACAGCTGGTGAAATTTGAGTCCTGCTTAGCTCTCCATATTAGGAAAGAGACTGGAGCGTACTTTTTTTCTTGTAGAATCCCGGAGGAGGGGGGGAATGGGTTGGATTGGGTAAGGCAGAAATATTCTTGCTAAGCTACAGTTTCCAACTGAGATGGAGTCATTTTATTATGCAAAGGAAATGAACTCGGCATTAGTCAATTAACATCTCAGAAAACTAAATCTGTGTGCCACTTGGGCACTAAAGATACTGTCATTTTAACTTCATCATAGATAGTCTTCTATTATTTTGGCTTTTTGCCCTTATGAATGAAAAATGAACAGAGATCTTTTACTCCCAAATCATTATGTTAGACAACTAAATGTCACCATATTTTTCTCTGCCATAGTGTTGTGTGTTTTCATTCATTATGATCAAAATTGAATACCCTAGCCAAGAGCTCCTCAGAAAGAAATTTACTTAACATTTAGAATTTTAGATATTTTATCTGCTTTTTTCATTAAGTAATAGAATAGAATTATAGTTTTAAAAAAGAAATAAATAATAAAATACACATAGGAAAAATTATGAATCTGATCAGTCATTAGCCTGCAAATTGCTCTTTCATAAGGTCCAAGTTAATAACTTTAGAACTGAATAAAAATTCCCTGATGTGATTGCTGATTTTAAATTGTTAGATCACATGTGAATTTTTTTGGATACTAAGAATATTTAGGAATTTAGAATCCACTCTTCAAACTTTGGAACATAAATTAACCAACCTTAAGCTATTTTGCAAGCTGCTTTAAAAGACTATCGTGCTCTGGTTGAAAAATTACTAAATATATCATAAAAAAATAAGTTTGATTAATCTTCCCTGCCTTGTGCTACTCTGGTTAGTTGACAGTACGTAATCCTCACCTGGTTCCCTCATCTTTGACCTGGGTCTGTGCTGTCCTCAAAGTGCATAAATATGACAAGGACATCAGTGACCTCCCAGTTGGTAAATCCAGTGGTCTCTTCTTGTTCCTCATGTTAGCCTGTTAGCAGGGTTAGGCACTGTTCATCACTCTCCCCTGCTCAAGTTTTCATTTTGGCCGTCCCAGGCACAGCCATCTTCCTGTTCTCCTGTTACTTTTTCTGGCCCGTTTTCTCAATTTACTTTGCTGAGCCTTCCTTACTTCTGCCTGCCAACAAGGAGTATCCCGAGAGTCAGTCCTTAGACTTCTTTACTTCTATGCCCTCTTTTACTCCTGGGTGAGCTCTAACACTGACTCAAATTTATCTCTCCATCCTCAACCTCTTCCCTAATTCCAGATTTGTATTTCCAGCTATCTGCTCAGTGTTTCTGGTTGAATGTCCAGTAGGCATCTCAAACATCATGTATCTAAACCAAATTCCTGTCTTCCCTCTTTCACCCCAGCCTGCTAGAATCATTTCCATCTTGGCAAATGCCATCTCCATTCTGCCAGCCCCCAAATCCTTGGAGTCATCTTGGATGCCTTTCTCTCAAACTCCACCTTCAGTGTATCAGCAAATCCTGTTGATTCTACTTGAAGTTTATCCATTTTCAACCACTTCTCGCAACCAACAATAACCCCCAATCCAAGCTCCCATTATATCTTTTCTTGATTATTATTGTAGCCTTTGTCTTACCTTTTTTTTCCATACTTGCCATACTATGGTCTATTTTTCCACATAGTCACCAAGTAATCTTTTAAAAATGTAAGTCAGTACATGTCATTCCTTGTCCGAAAACTCATGTCTAAAAAACCTGGACTTCTCAACTCACTCAGGGCAGAAGCTGAAGTCCTTTCCAAGGCCTTTGTGATCTACTTGATATAGCTCCAGCTGTGTCTTCATCTGCCACCTCTCGGCCTCACACTCACTCTGCTTGAGCCATGCTGGCCCACTTCTTGCTTATATGTATCAAGCATATGACTCTCTCTCAGGTCCTTTGTACTTGATCTCTTTGCCTGGTAATGTTCTTCACTCAGGTTTCCATGTTTCATTCTTAAGGAATATACCCCTTCCCTAATCCCTACTCCACCCATCAATCCTATAGGTAGGTAGGTAGGTAGGTGATAGATAGATGGATAGATAGATAGATAGGTAGATAGATAGAAAGAACAGGTAGATAATGTGTGTATATAGATATGGATTGTGTGTGTATATGTCTTCAGGTGTATGTGTGTGATCCACATATGTATCAGTGGATTTTGTAATGTTTAGGTGTTAATATAGTACCACCCTACAGAAGCATGGCATTAGGGAGGAGTAAGAGCCCTGGAACCAGACAACATAGAATCTTAATTCTGACACTGTACTAGCTGGGTGACGTTGGGTGAATTAGTTGACCTTTATATGCCTCAGTTTTCTCATCTGCAAATTATAACATACCTCAGAGGGTAGTTTTTGACAAGTAAATAAATAAATATGTGGAAAGCCTTTAGAATCATGTCTGTCACTACCTCAATCATATTGGTAATTACTGTTAGCATTTATATCACTCAAAATGACTATAATCAGTATAACAAATCATTGGTTAGTCAGGGTCCTTAAAAACAATTTAAATACACAGAAGCCTTATATAGGTATCTCTTTCTGTTTGCTCCATCTATGAACTTACAGATTTTAGCTTATAAAAAGCCTTTAATTTGAGGCCTGATACAAATGCTGATGAACAAACCTTTTCATTTTCATACAATTTTTACTTAAACTGAATCTCAAAACAGAAAAAAGCAAAATGGACTAACTCTTCTCCATGCCCCTTCCCATAACTTTTAGTATCCAATTGAGGACAGAGTTGTTTTATTTTAACCTCTTTCCCAGAGGTAAATACTTGTTACTCGGGCTATAATTTTCCTCTTACCTGCTGCTGTATTCCATTGGGAATCAGAAATTATACCTTCTCCCATCATGGATGTGCCAGTTGCACTGTAATTCCCTTTCTGTACTATGGTTTGGTTTCCTTTTTATTGTTGAATTTAGCAGTTTTACTTTATGTACACTTATAATTAAATGAGTTTTAAAATAAATACCATAGCAATATGCTTTTTCTTCATTGTCATTTAGGTGTATGCACCAAAATATGCTATTAAGGTTTGTTAAATTGTGCTTCATAGTCCACCTGCCTCAGGATCAGCTGAGATTGTAAAATGCAGATTCCTGGGCCCTACACTAGAGATGCAGGTTACCTGCGTTATAACAAAAGCTTGAGTGATATTATATACCCTGAACTGTTCTACAGGGGAAAATGCATATATGATTAGTTATAACCAGCTAGTATTTGCCGTGTCACCTTTGACTAGATTCCTTGTCAGTGTTACAAAATCACTTAACAGTATTAACTCATTTTGTTCATTTGAAAAGCTTTTCACTATGCTACCAAGAGATTTTACTAGTGGCTAATTATTCCCCTTAATGCACATAGAGTAAAACTATTAGAGAACATAGTACTTTACTGGCTACTCTCTACTGTTCAAAAGGAGGAACTTAAATTTGTTGTGGAGACAGTCAAAATAGTTAGGAGTGGTTATATCTAGGTGATTGCATTAGAAGTGGTATTTTTTGGTTGTTGTTAAGCCACCTTTTTCCTGGTCCTTTGGCTAGAGGGCTACAGGTGATTTTTATATCTTCTTTTACTTCTATATTTTTCAAATAGTTTATTATAAGCATGTATTACTTTTTGAAGTAGAGATAAATCTATACCTATAATAAGCATGAGCAAATTTCTGAAAGACTATACATAAAAATATTAATGCTTTATGGTTTTATAGGTAATGCTTGTTTTCTTCTCCCTCTTTTTTTTTTTAGCTTTTTTTTTTCCCCCAAATGGCTCATCAAGTAATTATCTTCAGTTGGAGAAATACTGATTTCTCTATAACAGGGAAGAAATAGTGTGTTGTCTATTTGGTGGGTAATTAGGAGAGAAGGAGATTATTTGGAGGATTTTACTTGATAAAATCTTAAATATCAAGCATATATCAAAAAGGAGAGACCTTATGAATATTTTTCCACACAAGTAATAATTTTTATCAATGTACTGCACCATTTTTTAAACAAATTTTTAAGTACCAGTAGAAAATCTTGGACAACAGTGGCCTCACCTAGAATACTAGTAGATGTAATACTAGTAGTATTCATTGCCATATTCTGTTAGATGTCTGTAGTCTAATATTTAGTTTAAATGTATGTAATATGCCATTTTTTCATGTGTGTACTTGTAAATGTGTTCAGCAGATAAAGCTAGGAAAAATAGTCCTTTTCTTTTTTTTTTTTTAAATACTGCGGCAAAGGCCTTAGGTATACACAGCTGAATGAAATTTTCTCTAGTGATAAGAGCTGCCCAACTTCTCTATTCCTTTTCAGACAGCCTGAAAGGGACATGTTGGCTCAACATCCAGGACAACCGCTGCGAAGTGAATATTAATGGAGCCACTCTGAAATCCGAATGCTGTGCCACCCTCGGGGCGGCCTGGGGGAGCCCCTGTGAACGATGTGAACTAGGTAGGAGCCTGACGATGAGGGGCAGGGGCATGGTCTCGGCTCCTCAACTAAGGAACCTTTATCACCATGTGTTTTCATAGTGAGGGAGAACAGATCATTTACCCTCTGTGAAACATTGTTCTGGCAAAATTTTTTCACCTCTTGAACTACCATGTTTGGTTTGTCTTTTCACTGTAAGCAGAACTTCTGAAGATTTCGACAGTATTCTCCAGAATCCTTGTCTGGATGTGTTCCAATACAACATGATAACTCTCTTTCCTTTAAACCTTTTATGTTGATTGCATCTAACTCAGTTGTTAATGTGAGCCCAAAAAGAAATTATAGGAAAAAATATGGAAATCTCAAACACTGATGGGGTTACCATAGCATGTCGTGAACTATGCTGAGTTTAAAAGGAGACAGCTGGCATCAAACACCCCAGCTATTGATTTTTATTTAGTTCAATTGAGAGTCCATTATGGTGACTTTAAGACTTATTTAAGACAGGTGTATTTTATCTTATAATGACGCAAAACACCTCCTTTTGTCCTTGCAGATACTGCTTGCCCAAGAGGGTTTGCCAGGATTAAAGGTGTTGCCTGTGAAGGTGAGTGTATTCTTGGGTGATATCGTATATCTTTAGAACAATATATAAATAACCTACACTCATTCTCAAACTTTGGGGATAATTATCATTTTTTAAAGCCTTGAAATTTCAAAAACTCATTACAATTAAAAAGAAAGCCTTAGAATAAAACACAGGAAATAGCTTAGAGTTTCCCATTTCTCCTCTTCATGCAGTTGGGTAAATTTTCATGAGGACATTACTAGCTTTTAAGGCCCAGAACCGCTGGCAAAGGAGCATGTCTGGGCTGTTTTTTTATGGATGGGCATGGCTGGGGTACTAACTTTTCACAGCTGGTGCCTAGGAAACCTGGTGGCTGGTTGTTGAATATTTCTGCTTAGCTCAGATAATAATACACATTGTACTACAGACTGAATATGCTATAAAGGAAGTGAGATTATACCTGTTTTTTCTATTTGTAACATCTTTGTCCCTCTACTTGTTCCATATCCCTGCAGACGTTAATGAGTGTGAGGTGTTTCCTGGTGTTTGTCCAAATGGACGCTGTGTCAATAGCAAAGGATCTTTTCATTGTGAGTGCCCTGAGGGCCTTACATTGGATGGAACTGGCCGCGTGTGTTTGGGTAAGAGCCATGCCCCCATGTATTTTATGCGTGAAGCCAGCCAAGTATTTTCTTGTCCTTTGGTTAGCATCCAAACCAAAACTATTGGGCCTGTAGCTGGGAAACTTGCTTCAAATGAGATATTTTGGGGGAAATGCTGGAGGATATTTTTAAAGTGAATATATTTAAATTGAAATAGTCTCTGTTTAATACAGAAAATTGGTACAACGTAAGAATTTACCTCAAAAGTTATAATTTCTTTAATCAGATACATTAGGCAGGCACAGCCTTTCACACTGGGTCAATGGAAAAAGAGAACTAAGAGTAGTCTATTTTGAACGTATGAGAGAAAGTAAAGACTAGTATTTACTAGCACTTTCTTGCACTCTTGGATAAGAGGGTAGGGAACTTCGCAAGCAAAGAGATAGTGTGTTTCTGCTTGTAAATATTGGCCGATCCTGGTCTTCTACAGCACCTTTAAAGTTTAAATTTTTTTATGCTTTATTTGCTAAAGATGTAAATGAGGAGGCTTTTTCTTTCAGCAGTGCGTTATAGGAATAGCGAGTTATAGGGATGTTCTTTATCAGGGTTGTGTTTGAACTTGAATATCATGATTGAAAAAGGAACTTCTATTAATTCTATTTTATATCTAAACAACATTTTTTCATTTACTGAAGAGATTTCATTTGTCCAATATGGTATAGAGCAGTAAATGTTTAGTTTACAAAATAACTTCATATAGCTGTGAATTTAAATTTAAACCTGTAGACAAACCGTGAGTAATGGTAATAATTCACTCAAGGATCTTTAAAGCATTTCAATATATAAGTGATTTTTAAAATTGTGGGTAAGAAGAAAAAGTTTGTAACACCATACGATTTAGTTTTTGTGATTATAAAATTCCTTAGGTTGTCATCCCACTCACACTGGCAAGGAATGTGACTTTTTGGTTTGTGTTAATGCAGATACATAATACAGATGTGTATGTAAAACTGTGATTTAATGCAGTTATTTTTTCTTTAAAAACTGGATTTTTAAATTATACTGCTTGACAATATATGTAACTCTCAGCTAAGTGCAGTTGCTAAAGTCAATCTTAGCTTTGAGAACTTGAAAGGATTAACAGAACTAAAATAATGAATATTAATTTGTTTATATTTACATTTTCATTAAGGATCTCTTTTCCTCTGTTAAACAGTTATCAGGTTGAGGAAAAGATTTAAAGTTCTGAAATGTTTTATCAAATAAATAAAATATTTGCTGTTTAATTAAGGAAAGCCTTTTTCTGAACTCATTATCCATGTTTGTAATTAAACAGCTAAGTGGTTGACCGTAGTTTGACCAACAAAGTTTTAGGCTAACAGGTGATGTTTTATTTATAGAACCTTCTTTTTTTACCTCATTTTGTGACTGTTGATTAGTCTTCTGAGGCCCTGGCTAGCATGGGCTGTGCACTGACCCCAGTTGGTATGTTTCAAAGTCAAAGGGGAAATGTTAGATTTAAACAAATAATTTTGCCACTTAAAAGGGCAGATTTAAATAATCCAGGGCAAAAGCCATTATGCAAAAGGTAAATATTGAGGGGAGGAGGGGGTCTTTAAAGGCAATAATACTTTCTTCTCCTGTAAAGTGATTTTATTAGTAGTTGTAACAAATTGGCAAATAGATTACAGTTGATCATTTACTGTTTGTGACTAGGATCTGGCTAGAACTTTAAGCAACTCTCTGAACAATAAGAATCTTTCTCTAAAACGATTTTACTCTTCCTGAAATCAGAAAGCTATACAGAAATCACAGTATTTAAAAAAATAAAAAATTGATCATCTACGAAGGAGGCCTCTCAGGAGGGAGACGTTTCTTCCGGAAGGTTTCTTGTGAGAATTAAGTGATATGAAGGGGAACCCTTAGATGACTGTCTTTATGAAGTCCGCTCCAGGAGGTCAGGGACTGGGTCTGTCCCTACCGTTGTGTCTCCAGGGCCTGGCATCGTGCCTGGCACTGACGGGGCACTTGGTTTAGCTGTTGAATGAGTGTTTCAACTTAACCTCAACTGTGATTTTGCTCCCGGAAAAGATATCCGCATGGAGCAGTGTTACTTGAAGTGGGATGAAGACGAATGTGTCCATCCTGTTCCTGGGAAGTTCCGCATGGACGCCTGCTGCTGTGCAGTCGGAGCAGCTTGGGGCACTGAGTGTGAGGAATGCCCCAAATCTGGCACCAAGGAGTATGAGGCGCTGTGCCCCCGGGGGCCTGGCTTTGCTAACAGAGGGGACGTTCTTACTGGGCGGCCATTTTATAAAGGTAACTAACTGTCAGTGGCTCATTGTCCCCCTAGTTTATCAGGATGCCTTCTGCATTCTCTGAGAATTGGTTTTGCATTTAATTTTCCACTTTTTCTTTGTTAAAGATGATTTTTTGCCAGCCTTTTGGCCCAGAGTATAAATCCACCTATATAAGATAGTATTCAAGTAAAGACACAGAACAGACTGCAAATCTAGCTACATACTCTTATATCCTTGTACTGTCTCTCTGCATTCCAGCACAACCTGACTAGATGCAGCCCCAGTTTAGCAAGGTTTCCTCTGTTCCTGCTACACTGTAGAACAAATTGTCAAAAGGGATCAGAACTCTTCATCTAGAATATAGAATCTTTGTCACAAATGAAGCTTTTAGTGTGTCATCACTGAAAAATATCCCCCATTTTATTTGACAGCTTTTTATTTTAAGGTGATAGACCTACTCTTTTATATCAACCAGCTCTACCTCCTGGCTTTATTCTGCTTTTAGATATCAATGAATGCAAAGCGTTTCCTGGGATGTGCACCCATGGAAAGTGCAGAAATACAATTGGAAGTTTCAAATGCCGTTGCAATAGCGGCTTTGCTCTAGACATGGAGGAACGAAATTGCACAGGTAAGATTGTTCTTTTTTTTTTTTTTTTTTTTTTTTTTAATTTGGTAAACCATAACCCTCTTTTGCTATGTTTGAGAGTACTGCTCCCAAAAGCCATTCTCTCACTGAGAACATGTAAATGTTTGTTTGCTTCTTTTCGCTATACTTAAAGGAGTCCCCCGTATGATCTTATCATAAGAGAGCTACAAAATAACGTGAAGATGCTATTTTTTTATGTACAGGAACTTCATAAAACTGATTTTTCAAATATAAGTATTAAAGAATACAGCCATTGCATCAATAAGAATTGTATAAACTAGATACACTATTAAATTTTTTAAATTTGGGGGAGTGGTAAATTATTTTCCTCATAAGTGAATAGTGTATTTAATAATTCTATCTATATCTATAACCATTCCCTTCAGTTTCAAAAGGTATGGAATTCCAATAAAAAAAATATAACAAAAGTATTCCAAACACTTGAAATGTATCTCCAGGATCTTACTTTCAGAAGTCCCTTTATTCGTATCCTCTTTAACATGTTCCGTTTTCTCCTTCCTTCACACCCACCAAACTTTCTCATGACCTCCCTTAAAATGTCCCTCTCGACTCCTTCCTAACCCTCTGTTCCGTGTGGTGCCTCTGGATGCACCTGTGTACCACCCAGCCCGGACTATCCCCAAAGTATTTCACAGCTGTCCATTGAGTCTTCAGAAGTTTCACAGTCTTGTCTTTCTGCTGTGCCAATCCCCAACTCCTAATGCCCTCGCCATTGCTCTCTCCGCTTCCAGGCTGCTGGATTTTGCTGGAGTCAGGAGAGCTGACTTGGATCCTGCATTCAGCTTCAACCAAGTCCTCAGAGCTGCTCATATTCACTTCCTCTGTACCACTTCCTGAATTCCTCTCAGCACCAGTTTCAAAACCTCCTCCTCTGACGATGACACCCTCTACATCCATCTCCTTCCCTTCCTTCAAAGCTCCCAAATCTCTGATTGCCAGTAGCCTTCGCCTATACCCTCCACTCAGATGATAAAATTTCCTTTTCCTCACGTGGCTAATTCTTCAGCTTCAAAGAATAAGACATGATATGAGTCTTTTTTTGTTTTTGTGTTTGTTTTTTGTTTTTGATTTTGCACATTTCTTGGCTCCTCCTGGTCTAGCCCATTTCTCAGCAGGTTTCATTACGCTCTCTCGCATTGTCCCCTCTTTACTGTTTTCTTCCCCTAGGTGTATAAACAAGTCCAAAACGTTTCCTCAGCTTAGTCCCCTCAAGCCACCATCTTTTATTCTACTTTATCACCATTTAACCAGCATTTGCTTTTTAACCCAATATAATTTTGACTTTTGTTCTTCCTGTTTAGGCAGACATACATAACTATTGAAAAACATTCTTGAGTTTAAAAAAAAAAAATCTTTTTCTCTGCATATTTTCCTTGACCTCTCTGCTGTCCAGACCCTCCTTCTCCCGGTTTCCATGGTGCTTCTCTACCTCAATTGTCCATCCACACATAGTGTTTCTTCTTTAACCTTCAAAGCATCTTCTTGCCTTTCCCATCTGTTGGGTATTTGTCAAACTTCTCTGTTCTCTGGACATTCTGCCTTTCAGAGTTTCATCTACCCCCATGGCCTCAGGGATGGTCTCTTCCCACCTACATGTCTAACTACCAGCTGGACAGTTTCTCTTTGTTTTAAGGTCCCTTTGTCCAATCCCTACCATTTCCTTCCCCTAGGCATTACATACAATTCCCTGTATGTACGTATACCTGTAGGTATGCCATGTAATTGTATAATTTCACTCAGGATTAAATGCTCAAATTTAATTTTGACATTGCTCTCCTGCTGAGCAAGTGAAAAAGTTATGTAAAGTCATCCACAAAATGGCTATTTCAAGTACTTGGAGTATTTATTCTGATGCAGGTTGGACTCCTCAGGAAACAGACTCTGAGGCAAAACATAGTTTGCACGAAGTTAGTTAGAGAGTGCTCTTGGGATCAATGACTAGGAAAGAGAAGGAAGCAGGAGTTGGTCTGTGATGCAGTTCCCACAAAGTCCTTAGCCCACCCCACAGAGAGCCCTGGAGCTGGGATGACCAGTCCGAGTTATCTTGAGTTGGGATACGGGGTCCAGGCCTTCATATACCTGTTTGATCAGGCTTTGTATACAGCTGTCCAGGGAAGGTGTGTGACGGTGGGGACATGACACTCTTCAGCTGAGGCAGTTCTTGAAGAGAGTTTATAAAGTCTGAGGACTTTCTGCCAGTGACACCCCCAACAATATGGAGAGGTGGGAAGTAGGTACTGCATCCCTGAAGGGAAACCTTCACAGTATCTGCTATGTTGCCAACTCCTCAGAGGTCCTCCAGCCTGTTAATTTTCTAGGCCAGTCCTTCATTTTCACAACTACCAGCTTGAAATCAGAGCTTACCTAGATTGTGTAACTTCCCACAAAACAGCTTCCATTGTCTCCATATCATATAATAAAGTTCAAACTATCTTGAACCTGGATTATGGAAGCTCTGGATTTTTCTACTTCTTGCCCTACCTCTTATTTTTGGTGTAAAATTAGCCAAGTCATTTAATGTCTCTGACACTCGCTGCCTTTAACTATTCAAGAGATAATTGTTGACAGCACTGTATTGTTCATGGATATAATGTGAAAGTACAGCTACAATTCTTCACAGCATTTAGCTTGAGGCTTCTCCATCCTGTGCTTGCACCCTCAGTAGTCATACCCCAGCCTACCAGTGATCCACCTCTGTAGTCCACCTACCCCAGCAACTTACTGTTCCCTGAAATATATTAATTTTTCCTCACATATGGCACTTTGTCTCTTGCCTCTCTATTCTACATCTTTAGAATTTCTGTACATCCCTCAAGGTCCAGTTCAAAAGCCAACTTTTCCAAAATACCTTATTCTTATTACAAAATAGCATTATTAGATTAATCACTTTCTGTGAGACAAGTGCTTTTCTCAGTACTTGACAAATATTGATTCACTTAATCCTATGAAGTGAGTTCTGCTTATATTCCCCATTTTACAGACAAAGAAAGGAGGCATGGAGAAGTTAAATGACTTTCCCAAAGTCCTACACAAAGTATATGACAGAAGTGGGTTTTGTACCCAAGTCCCGGAGTCCATACTCTGTACAATGCAGTTTCCACAACATATCAAGCCAAAAATCGTCCCTTCCCACCATCAAACTTATGTTTTTCACATGGCTCTTACTACTCGGTTCTGACTCGGTTCTGAGATATTGACAGACAAAAAAGTAAGAGAATTAATATGCATATTCTAGCTACTTAATCAAATCAATGAATTTTGTTAAAAATTTTGTTGAAAAAAAATTGCTTATATTTTCGGTATGGACTGTAATAGGGGAAATAAATATGGAAAAACCCAAAGCTGGTAGGATGCCGGCACTACAACCCTAAGAGAGTATGCACATGTTATCTACTGACTAAATCCTATGATATAAAAACTTCAACATGGAAATTCATCAAAATGAAGCTAGCAGAAGCATTTTTCCCACTATGACAGATATTTGGAAAATAGGCCATGTTTTCTTAATCATATTTTATGGACATGGCTTCTCTATTGACAGTCCCAGTAGACCTTAGTTATAGGCATGGGGTTTTTCTCAGAGAACCATATTTTTGAGAACATAGACACTACTATTTAAGATTCTTATTTACTGTAGTATATAAAAAGTGGCAAATACATCATTTCCCATTATTTTTTTTCAATGAGACCAGAAGGCTCTTCGCCTCTGAATATAACACAAAAACACAAATTAGGGGTTACTCCATGTCCCCACATTTATATGTGCACCTCTGGTTCGAGGCTAGTGACCATGTCTGCCTCTGAGCTGTCTGGGTGCTCTGCCAGCCACCCCAGCTCCAAGGCGTAGCACCGTCTTCATCTGCTCCTGGCAGTGACGGTCGTGGGCTAGTGGGACAGAACCAGCTTGGCCCTCACGGTGGGCATGGAGCGTCATTCCGTGTGTCCACTGCTGCCTAGTTTGCAGTTCATACTGCCCCATTCAGTACATACTGCAGTTCATCCTTCTCTTACCATTTCTAAGCCACAAAAAGAAATCCACAGTTCGGAATTCTTAAAGGCAAAAAGGCACCATCTGCCCGTTGGCTGTGACAGTTTTGGCAGTTGGGGAAAAGAATGTGCCTAAGGCCCTGTCCCTCTCTGTCTGCTCTACTGAAAACTATCTTCATACTGCTAAACCCTGATTTCTCCAGCATTTCAAGTGTGTTTCATTTCAGCTGAAAAGCTAAATCCCTCCCCGTGGCTTTTAACCCTTCTCATCCCATTCTCTCTTTTTAATACCCTGCGAATTAGACATCGACGAGTGCAAGATTTCCCCTGACCTCTGTGGCAGTGGAGTCTGTGTCAATACTCCGGGCAGCTTTGAGTGCGAGTGCTTTGACGGCTACGAAAGTGGGTTCATGATGATGAAGAACTGCATGGGTAAGTGAAGTTAGCTCTTCTCTCCAATCTCCAAACCAGCCAAGCACAGACTCACTATCTTGACCTTTGCCTGTCTCAGAGCTGTTAACAGCCTGCTTGGCAAGGAGCTGTGGTGAGAGAGAAAACAGATTTAAATGTTAGACAGGAAATCTGTTCCTGAATTGCTCTTAGGAGCCCCCACATCTTGGCGCCTTAATGGCAGTGAGATATTGAGACTGGATTCTGTTTATTCATAGAATCTAAAATCAAAACGCAGACTAATTACATAGGAGAGATTCAATTAAAATGTATGACACTGTGTGATGACCCCAAAGTTTATATTAGTCATGTTAATCCCATGTTATTTCCCTTTTTTGTGTATTATTACAAACCCTTTTGGTATTGGCAAACTTTTAGCCCACTCTTTTATTTTTTTATGACTTACAAGGGCTTATATCAGGTTTTAGTAGGCTATCCTACCAAGTAGACTGTAGGCCTACAATTTTTCTTTCACTTTGACTAGAGAAATATGCACCAGGATAACAGACAGCAATATAGAGCATCTTGAATTTAGGGTGATATAAAGCAAATACTGTTTCTTTTTACCTTTCGTGAGCCTGCTCATTTCATAAAAGTAAATTTCTTTTTTTTTTTCTTTTTGTTGCATGTAACAAGTAAATTTCTTGATAGCTGACTATCTTTAAAAGTTGAACCTTTACTATTTATCTACTGGATGTGGGAAAAGCGAGGAGAGCATTATCAGCTATTGAACACATCCGTTATATTCGAGTCACCTTAACTTACCTCAGATAATATTCCTTCTCCCGTGCTGTACGTGTGACTGTTTCATCCTCAGAGTTCTTTAATGGATCTCACGTTTTTACCTTGCAGACATTGACGAATGTGAACGTAACCCTCTCCTTTGTAGGGGTGGCACCTGTGTGAACACTGAGGGCAGCTTTCAGTGTGACTGTCCCCTGGGACATGAGCTGTCACCATCACGTGAGGACTGTGTGGGTGAGTTTGTCTCCTCAGCACCTGAACCCACCAGGCACAACTGGTAAAGATCAGTTGATTCTAACAAACCTCTTGTTTGGGGCATGTGAAATCTAGCTGACACACTTAGTGACATAGTCAGATGAGCTGACATTGTGGTCACCCTCCTTTCCTTATAAGCACGCTGGAGTGGTCCTTGTGGAAGGGACCCTGTGTAAGGCCAAGTGGTTCCACATCCTCCAGGTAGGGTGGCTGGGAAGGCTGCCCCTGTTGGGAAGGGCTGCTTCTTGATTGTTCACCTGTGCCTCCTACCTTTATATCCTCTGCCAACGTCTTCATCCACTCAGAGTCCACTCTGTGCCCCATATCTGTCATCGTGGGGTCTACTCACATGTGTTTGAGCACACGTGAGCTCCCTTAACCCCCGCTTCTCACAGAAACACCCCACTCTCTCCACTGATCTGGAGCTCAGTAGAGATGGCAGAGAGAGATACATGAGAACTAACGGCTGGTCTTTGAGCAATCCGTCCTATTGCTCTTGGTAAATATATGAAGACCTCTGGGGTCACTGTGTTTAGTATTCTGGCTTTAAAATTTTGATGCCGCCAGGGAATATTTTCTTCACAGAAAATCTTTCTTGGAAGTATAAGCGAAGAAAACAGTTTAAAATAGATGAAATCACATATCCCATTAAAATAAAATTAGGAACACCTCCCCCACTACACATATATTTATTTATAAGCTATGTAGTATATATGGCATATATATATGTATATGTATACACACATATATATAGCTATGCTAATATATTACACAACTCTTAAGTTGTAAATAAGGCAGACATTTTAAAAGGATAAATTTAAAAGTTTTAAATATTTTTGTTTCATTTTAAAAGTGGTACAAACAATGTTTTCTCTCACTGTTAATTATATAGTATTTATTCATGGTTGAACTTATGAACGTATACAGTGTTCAAAAATCTGTTTCTAAATTCAGTTTATTTTCTTATTTAGCTTTTATGAATCGTATGGCCAAAAATATGTACCTCAAAGGCAAAATATAAAATGCACTTTTATGTATGAGGTATAATATACACTTAATGATCATGGGCATAAATCCATATGTCACAGTCTTCTTGGTAATTGTGGAATTTGGGATCAATTCCCTTGTTCGATCTGAGTAGACTGTCATTATGTTTACCTAGTATTGTGTCTGACAACTAGCTTGTCTGAGGAAAAGTTGTCACTCCATGATTGTCTTGCTGGTCTCTTGTGATTGTATTCTTAGTGCTAGTTTTTATTCTATAGTTCTTTGTGGGAGGTTTTTAAGTACCTGAGCATTTTATGAGGTTATTTGTTTTTAAAATAGGCAATATAATCTGTAGATCCACCTATCCATGGATATTCACAATTGTGAATATGTGAATTCCATTGTATTCACAATAAAATGAAAAAAAAAAAAAAAACTGCACAAAAGAGGCCCTCTCCATTCTGTGGAACTAGCCATCTTCCCTCAGAGTCCTTCAGCATTGGGTCAAGTTAGTCAGCCATTTAGTAGACCAGGTTAGCATGTCAGTGTAAATCCATGTGCTAAGCTTCATCTCTGGCATGTGCTAGCTCTGAGCTAGCTAATATGGTAGTTACTATGTGACTATTTAAATTTAACTAAAATTAATTAACATTAAAAATTTGGTTCCTCTACAGACTAGCCACACTTCAAATGCTAAGTATGTGGCTACGTATTGGACAGTATAGATATGATACATTTCCATCATTGTAGAAACTCTACTGGACAGCAGTGTTCTAGACAGATATAAATGGAAGTAGGGATTCCAGCAATTTCTGCCCTCTTCCCAGATCTTCCCCTTGAAGCGTACAAACCGCTTTGTAGACCACAGTTCCAGCGAAGCACATCCTTGAGAGTTTTAGTGATGTGGTTATTGTATAGAATGTTAATTCTGTGTTTCTCTTATAGATATTAATGAGTGTTCTCTGAGCAACAATCTCTGTAGAAATGGAAAGTGTGTGAACATGATTGGAACCTATCAGTGCTCCTGTAATCCTGGATACCAGGCCACGCCAGACCGGCAGGGCTGTACAGGTAAGGGAGGGCCACGCAGGCCTGAAACTGGTAGTTCTCAAGTCAACTTCTGGCACTGTATAATAAAGTCGATGGCACCCCTTTGCCCTAAAATTCAGTCTAAGAATAGGTACAGATTCCTAAGATGCCATGGTTTGGTGGTTTTGTAGAAGAGTCACTGGTCTTTTCTTGCCATAGAAAATTTCCTAAACTCCACAATTTTATATTTCTGAATTCTTAATCTTAGGGTTCTGGAGCTAAATGCTAAATGGAATGCTGTCTAAAAGGAGGTAAAGAATGAACTAAATACTAATGGTATAGTGATAAATCAACACAAATAGTTGGGGGGGGATTCAAAGTCACTTAAGAGTTGTCTAAACAAAAAAGAAAAAATAATTACTATCTTTTTTTTTTTTTTTTTTTTGATAAATGGAGTAGATTGACATGTAACATGGTTGGAATGTTGTTTTCACAGATATTGACGAGTGCATGATCATGAATGGGGGCTGCGACACCCGGTGCACTAACTCAGAAGGAAGCTACGAATGTAGTTGCAGTGAAGGTTATGCCCTAATGCCAGATGGGAGATCATGTACAGGTACAGAAAGGAAACTATGCACTTCGTACATTTAATTAATGTAATTTTACTAACCTGGCAGATGTGTTTGAGTATAACTGGATGGAAAAAAATATTTGATGTCATCCTTGTTTTCATCTGATGTTCATTTTGTATCATCAGATATTGATGAGTGTGAAAATCACCCTGACATCTGTGATGGTGGCCAGTGCACTAACATTCCTGGAGAGTATCGCTGTCTCTGCTACGATGGCTTCATGGCTTCAATGGACATGAAAACCTGCATCGGTGGGTATCATGAGAACAGGACACATATTTACACACACATCTATAAACATGAGAGGTAGAAGGCTTTTTTTGGTTATTTAAAAAAAAATTCAAATCTTTTTAGAGAAGCTACAGAAGCTGAAGAGGAAGTATTAATTGAAAGGAATTATTAGAACAAAAAATACAAATACCATTTGCACTACTGTGTCTTACAGAAGGATTCTATTTTAAATTTTGTCTGTGTGTTGCGTGTTATGCTATTCAATTTAAAAGAGAGCCTTTAAATTATCATGGTGAACAACATTAATCAAAGTATTGACGATACTCTTTCCAGATGTGAATGAGTGTGACCTAAATTCGAACATCTGCATGTTTGGGGAATGTGAGAACACCAAGGGTTCCTTCATTTGCCACTGTCAGCTGGGCTATTCAGTGAAGAAGGGGACCACTGGATGCACAGGTGGGATTCAAGTGTGTGTTCTCTTGTATTTGGTCTCATATTTCACAGAACCAGCTTTGACACACTTGTTCCATTGCATCTCTGAGATCAGTTAGCCACAAATGGCCGTGCCTGTTTGTATGATGAATAACTGATCCCCAGCATGTGTGACACTTTTGGCTCATCTGTGCAGCGGCACACCGTCTCAGCCACCCACTACCGAGCAGCCACGGTGCTGACAGAGAGCGAGTGAGTGAGTGTGGCTGTGTGGAGTCCTGATCCCTGGCTCTGAAATGCTTCTGATGGCTCCTGCAGAGTGTAGGCTTTCTTAGGATGGCTGCTGCCCAAATAGAAGATGATATAAAGAAAGGAGCACCAGAAAGGGGAAGGGATCATGGTGTTGTGTTTGTTTTGGCAGTTCTAAACTAACAAATTTACCTGGAGTCCTTTCGCTTCTTTTCCCTTATTTTCCTCTCTCTGCTTGTCACCCCCATCCTTCTCTATCCATTTGCTTTTGCCCTCTCTTCTCCTTGTGCCCCTCGCCTCTCTATTCTCTCTCTCTCTTTCTTTGCTCTTTCTTTCCTCTCCTCCACTAAAAAGTTTTAGCCTTTTGCATACGGGTGAGGGTAGGAAAATCCAATGTCAAGGCCTTGGACTGTGTGTTCCTCATTGCTGAGTTTAAGGCCCTTGTGTGGTATTTTGCTCAAGTCGGATGGTGGGAGACTTAGACTGCAGCTTGACCTTAAGCTGAAACCTTCAGGAAAGGGCAAGTAAGGAAGAGTGTCCTTAGCATGTCCACCCCTAGCAGGGCTGATGTGAAGCCTATAGAAACCCTTGAGTTTTGTGTGTGCGTGTGTTGTGTGTGTGTGGTGTGATTTCAGCAGCTACAATAAGTAATACTTGAAGTAGATGGAACATGCTATTTTTTCTATAGAAAACTTTGGAGAACCAAATCTACACATATATAATAATTTCTATTAATGTATGTATTATATATGAGCATGTATACAGAAGACAGACCGACACGCACATACATACTCGAGTAAAAGCATGTGGTCGCTCTCCAGATAATCGTTCTGGTGACTGTTTCACTGTATTCTCAAATTTTAAAAACCAAAAATGCCTACCAAAATGATGGTTTTCAAAAACTATAAAAATTTGTATTTTAAAAATGTGTTCATATAATTTCAAAAAGAGAACCTTTAAAAAAGTCAGGCTTGTCCTTATCTTCATGAAAAATATGTAGTAAATATTAATAGGGAATAGCAGAGTCTCTTTTTGAAATAGGATTTCTCTTGACATCTGTAATCTGATGCCCTCTATATGGAGTTCTGCCTGGGCCTGGGCAGGGAGCAAGGCTCCTGAGGTTGTCAAGTTTTAGATATTTTCATATTTCTGTTAAAATTTCATCTACTTGGAAGTGGAATTAATTAGTTTATGTTTTAGCTTTCTCATCTTAATTATCTTTTCTTAGATGTGGATGAGTGTGAAATTGGTGCCCACAATTGTGACATGCACGCCTCCTGTCTAAACATCCCTGGAAGCTTCAAATGTAGCTGCAGAGAAGGCTGGGTTGGAAATGGCATCAAATGTATTGGTGAGTGTACATGCATCAATATCCTTTAAGACGCAAAATTCTCAAAGGCTCTATTTCTGCCTCATTGTTAGCCTACATACTTGAATAAGAACGTGCTCTTCATTTTCATTTATTTTCTTGTAAATCAAAGGCTATCTTTAGCTGCAAGATAATTCCTGCCTGAAAGCTTCCTTTAACCTTAGTATAAATGATCAAATTACAACAGTATGCCTTGGCATCTGTTCTTTAATGTGTTGTTGTTCAGTAAAAATTATTTGATGTGCAGCCGGTAGTTCAAACAGCTGTATGATGAAAAATGACTAGTGTATTTTTCTAGTCTTTTCATAGAGTTATCAGGGAGATTTAAACCCAGTGAAATAAATTGAGGAAATGAAAAAGCTTGTCAGATAACCTGAGTCTGTAGTAAGTGAGCCATACCAGTTTCCTTCCAGAAAAGGCAGTTTTTACAAGCAGATCTAAATGTTTTGTTAGACTCCAAGAAGCCTGATTTGAAGAAAGGAGAATGGGAAGGCAGTTGCCATTCTCCAAGCTTTATACTTCTTGAGCCAGAGTCTAATTAATTAGTCTTTTAAAGCTGTGAAGCCGGGGACTGGATTATACCGTTGGGGTCATTCACAGTGCTGCTTAATGTGCCCAGTATTTTGCAGGCCCAAACAATAAAGCATTTTTTCCAACTGGTAAGAACTATTTAGGTCAATTTAAACTGGGAAAGAAAGCAACTGAGCTGACCTCCCTGTGATAACTCATTAAAAGCTTATAGACCCACAATAAGGATTAAAGAAGAGCCTTAAGACCTCTTACTAATAATATAATTTATAAATATTTTATCATTTCAAGCCGTATTTCCTATCCCAAATATGTTTGTCAAATATTTGTGAGCTAACTGTAGAATTTAAATTATCCTAATCGTCAAGTAACTTTGCTAAGTATTGTTCTATGATAGCTTCACTAAGTTCCCTACTTAACCCACTTCTAGTCTGGCCATTTCCGTATTGTTAATCTCACAAACTTTCAGCCATATCCTCAATCCCATTTTTCTTGACTCATTTATTTGCTGTTTTTCTCTCATCTCCAACTTTGTATTTTTTTCTCTCTTCTAGCCTCCCTTTTTTGTGGTTGTTGCCCATTCATCACCTGGGCAAAGATAGGCTGCCTCTAACAGGAGAAATCCAACAGTGTCCGGGCCCCTCTACCTCAAAATATTGTCTAAATCCATCCACTCCTTTCCATCTCCATTCCCCTGGCTCAAATCTCAACCCCTCCACACACCCCCTCCTGGTCCTCTTGCATTCCATTGTCTTCATAGCTGCCAGAGCAATCTTTTAAGCCATGGATCTGATCTCTTTATTATCCTCATTTAAACCATCAAATTTAGGATAAAATCTAGCCTCCTTCCCATGACTTTTAAAGCCCTACAGCATCTGTCCATGGACCATCTCTCCAGCTTCATCTTCCCTCATCTTCTTTCTCATGCATTGTGCTTTGCCATTCTGATTTCCTTTAATTTCTGTGGGTACAGGAAGCTCATTCCCTCCTCAGTATCTATGTATGTGCTGTTCCCTCACCAAGGAACACCCTTCCCTACTTCCATTCATTGGGCTAATAGTTCCCCATCCTTCAGGTCTGAGCTTAATTAAAATTACTTCCCCAGTGGGGCCTTCTTTGATCCTAAAGTCCATATTAGATCCCCCTTTGGTTCATTTTGCAACTTTTCTTCATGGTGCATATCACAGTATTTAATTATATTTTTCCTGTGTTTCATTTAATCTCCTCCATTAAATTATGGGCTTAATTAAAACCAAGAATTGTATCTGGTTTCCTCAACTATAAAAGGAACTTGAAAATTGTATGATAATTTAGTGCTCTGAAATTCAGAAATATCTTAGAAATTGGTATTTTTTGTGATAAGTGAAATGGCTATAAAATCTACCAACAGTAAGGGTTAGACAGAAATCGAGTGCTAGCTTTCTTTTAACCATTGAAATTCTAGATTAAATATCTCACAAATGCTTGAATTCATCATGTTGACCCATCTTTGTGCCATGAACACCTTGGATTATGGGTCTGAGATCTTAGAGAATTAGAATTGTGATGCTATAAAGTAAAACACATTCCATTGGGCCAGTTTACATTTAAATTAAGATAAATGAAAATCTTTCTGTGTGTTTAAACATTTCATTTTCCTTTCCAAGTCTTATTGTTCTGTTCTCTACAGATCTGGACGAATGTTCTAATGGAACCCACCAGTGTAGCATCAATGCTCAGTGTGTGAATACCCCTGGCTCATACCGATGTGCCTGCTCTGAAGGCTTCACTGGAGATGGCTTTACCTGCTCAGGTGGGTGAGTCTTGAGGTGTGTTCTGACATAATTTTTTATGGAACCCTGTGCTTTCCTCACTTGAAGAAAACTGTAAAGGATGCTGAAATAACTACCTCTGTTTTTATATTTGACTTGCAGATCAGGATGTACCTTTCTCTTATAGTAAACACAAAACCCAAACAATTTTCCAAAATACTGGTGGAAGTTTTAAAATAATGACACTTATTACTAGTATGTATTGTTAATAACTCTCATTTTCTCTTACTCATCTATTAACATAATGATCAAAAGCACCTGAATTCAAATCCTGCCTCTGCTGGTTGAGTAACCTTAAGCAAGCTACTTAACTTGGCTGGCCTTAGATTCCCCATTTAAAAATGGGCACAGTAATAATAATAATGCTGTTTCTTTTTTTTAGTTTTCTTTTTCTAACTAAATGAATGACATGTGGAAAACCTGTTCAGCTTTTCAAGATGTGATTTTTGACCTCTCCCAGTCACTGCTGTTTTATGTGTTGATCACACAGTATTGAAAGTATTAAATGAAGTAATACAAGTAAGGGGTTTTAAAAATATGCTTAGTAAGAGCTGAATAAATGTTAACTGCTAATTAGCTGCTTGCTATTCAGTCCACATTCCTTGAGGATAAACCATCCTCTCATTATACACTCAGATAAGACTGGACTATTTTGCTGGTCATAAAGTAGAACCTTCCAGTTTGTAAATAGGTGTGACTCGGTTGATTTTCAGTACACAACATAAACCCATAATTAAAAGATAGACTCTTAAAATTTTCTAATTATTGACATCAAAAGTTCAAACTCATTTTCAAATGCATTTTTAAGAAGACATGTTTGTTGGGTTTTAAAACTCTTATTACTTTTAAACTTTGGATATTGCATGTTTCCCAGTACTTCTCTGCACCATAGTGTGAAGAAAAGTACATGGCACGGATGCCAGACACATCTGTGATCAGATCCTGGCTCTGTCACATCTTAGCTCCTTGGGACTTTGGCAGCTCAATGAGTTCTCTTAGCCTAAGATCTGCTATGAATATTAAACCTCACAGGATTGGTGAACTAAATGACAAAACTCAAGTTAGACAACTACCTTGCAAATATTTGGCCCTCATTAATCATTACCTTCTCCCCCAACCCACTTTTTCATTTGATAGAATTAAATATGCCACCTTTAAGGTATATGGGAAATGCCTATTTGCGTATTTAGATAGGAGTATTTTACTAATGTTGTAATGACATTAAAGGAACTTTCCCCAATTTCATTTAGTGTCTCTAATTTACTTAAAATACTTGAACTAGTGAAAGAACAAGTTGTCTCTTCTGATACTATAATGTTTTCAAATGAATGAATACCACCATTCTTTGACTAATTCCAATATTCTTCGTCCTGTCTAAATGATGTTGGTATAGTACAGATGCATCAAATTGGCTAATTAAAGGGAGCTAAAACAAATGTGAGAGACATCAGCATCTCTTCCATTCACCATATTAGAATTGAATTTAGGGTGTAGGTTAAATAACTCCACTGTCAAGTTGTCACCTTTATTTAGATGAATATAATTAATTGTTGTTTCCAGTTAATGAACATTAACTCCAGCCCTTAAAATTGATTTAGTTGTAAAACAAGGGAAACAAATGTATCATGAAATTTGGAGCTTAATAAAGATGTAATTTGCTTCTCCCACAGATGTCGATGAGTGTGCAGAAAACATAAATCTCTGTGAGAACGGACAGTGCCTCAATGTCCCAGGTGCATATCGCTGCGAGTGTGAGATGGGCTTCACTCCAGCCTCAGACAGCAGATCCTGCCAAGGTGAGTCGCCGGGATTCCAACTCATTTTCAATTTGGCTCAGCTACAGCAAATGAAACCACAACAAAAGCTGGAACAGGCTCCACCTGGAAGCAGAATACACAGCACATGCTGCACATATAAAAGTCATTCATTGAAGCACAGATTATTTTGCCGAATGAATAATGATAAAGGCGGCTTTCATCTCTTACGAAGTTTTCCTGGCCAAAACCCAATAGTTGGAAGTTCGGCTCATTCGTTGTTTTGTTTGTTTGTTTGTTTAACCATTTGTTTTTTCTTCATTCATCACTAAATGAATGACATGTGGGAAAACTATTCAGCTTTTTAAGATATGATATATATAACTTACCCTATTACCGCTATTTAATGTGTTTATCAGAATCTCAGTATCTTATTTTTGGCATATACCAACCATGTTTTAGTCTGCTGTCTGTGTGAAAGGGACTGGCAGTCGTCTTCAAAGACTCATCAAGGACTTCAGGTTTTACCTAATAGTAATGTCTCCTTTATGTTGTGATGCCATCCCCCATTTCCTAGAAACAGAGCTTGGTGCCTAGTGTGATCACTTTCCAGGAAAAAGAATCTAGATTTTCTTTTAAAGTACAGGCTCAATTTACATTACATCGAGTTTGGGTCATTGTTGTGTCCATAGGTTATTTCCTCCTTGAGTTATTTCATGTGTGAGAATATGCCCATTGCCATTAATCTTGGTAGGCACTGTTCTTTCCTGTGGTATTGTATGATGTGTGTTTTCTATCTGACATCTTAAGGAATCGTTATCAGTTGACAAACGTAATAAGGTTAAGTCTTTGTCTTACAATTTGATCTGTCCTTGTAGATCGTTTTTTCTTTTAATTCAGGGAAGTGTGTGGTTATTTAACACTTTCTATTCAAGTTTTTTGGGCCACTTCAAAGATAACAATTATATTCTGTTTATGGCCTTGGTCTGTAACCCATAGATTATCTTTAATTTAATAGTGTTCTTTTCTTTTTCAACATTTTTATTCATTGTGATTGTCTTAAGCCCTTTCTTTATGTTAGTAATTACTTTGTCATCTGTGTTCCTCTGTTCTTTGCTGCTTCTATTTAATAATTCTCCAATTTTGTTGAGTTACTCCCCAGTTTTCGTGTCTTTTGACTCTGCCTCTCTTTTTGTATTACTCCCTTGTTTTTATAATCTCTCTGAACTTTTTCAGTCACCGTCAAGTTTTTATTAAGGTCAACTGTGGCATAAAGAACTTGTGGGGAAATTTGCCTTTGTTCCTTAGGTAATTCTCTTCCTACCCTGGATTCTTTATCTGCTTTTTGTGTGTCCTTTTGTTTTCTACAGGATGCCTGCAAAGTTACCATAGTTTATTTTCAGTTTGTTTACACCTGCTTACTCTACTTAGCTTTCAAGAGCTTCTGTTTACTTTGATACAATATAGGTGGACCCGAAGATGGTTTGGGGCCTGGGTTTCATTTCAGCTACTATTCTGTACCCCAAGTTTGGGAGAGGAGGGAAACCTGGAGGGAAAGAGCTCCCCTGGCACCCTGTGTGGTCTTTGTGAAGCTGAGCTGTGCTCTCTCTTCAGACATTATACTAAATGGTCTGTATCTGGATTCACTCCACCTAATGGAGGCCTATCCTGTCCATGTGAAAATTCTACCAGGTTTCATATTCCCTCAGTTTGGTGAAGAATACTAGGAAATGGCCAACTCTTGCAATATTTTTTTGACTCTATGGAAGTTCTGAGAATTTGTAGTGAGAAGCAGATGCTGAGTGGAAAATATAATGAGAAGGTCAGTTTAGAGGGGAAAAATATTTATAAGATGGGAAGACATAAAAGAATTACATTAGTAAATTCAGGAGAAATTGTCCAGATGAGCAGACATTGTGGGAAGAGTGACAAAAACAAGAAGAAACAGGCAAAAACCATAGCATAGTTACATTCTTGGGATCACAAATACTGACCTTCAGCCAAATGGAACAGTGTCCAACTGAAGGTGAACTACCTGTGTGACACCCTAAGTTGCCCTGGCAACTGGGATTTCTCGCCCTGGTAATGACATTATATTATGAGAAAACCAATACGGGAAGTAAGTAGTAACTATTTAGTGCCACCTTGGCAGGGGGAGGGGGAGGTTGGAGAGAAGTTTTGGAAAAGCCTATACCACAGGAATTAGAATCATTAAAGGGAAATTCTGTCTTAGGTATGAAGAATTAACATGAGATTTATGTTGGAGAAAGCATCTGGCTACCGCTGACATGTTCCTTTTCCTACTAACTCTTGTCAAGTTGATGTTGGTAATAAATCACATAGTTCCATATCCACATTGACTCACATTTTCTATTAATTGGCTTCTATGAATAGAAGAAACCAGGACAGGGAAGAGCAGAAGCTCATTTTACAGTTGTCTTTATGTACACTGGATTAGGTTCTGCTCAAGGTAGTGGATTGGTACCCACTACCTGTAGAAGTGTCATTGCCTGCGGTTTTTAATATCGTTTTTGCAGGGACCTATTACTCACCCCCTTGTTCTGATTCTCTCCAAAATGTTAGAAAAATTTCATCAGTACCATTTCTGGAGGTGTGGGTGGGGGGTGGGAAGAGGCTATGGTAAAGTACAGAGCTAGGCTCTACTCTGAGTCATCCCAGATTGTTTAATTCTGTTTTTGGTTTAGTTGCTGCTGGTGAATTTGTGTGTGTGTGCTGGGATTTACTACTTATGTTCATTTGATTGGATACTAATGGAAAGAGGATCTGTTATCATGCTTCATTTTATAATCTTAGCCCAGCAGTTAGCCTGAGTTATTTTTTTCTTTAAAGGTTTTATAGAATCACTGATTTGAACTATAAAGTCAATAAGCTATAGACTTTTAGTGTTTTTCATCATTTCTTCACATTAGAAAAATATTTTTAGAAACTGTCAAGATAAAGAAAAATTGATCTGATGCATAGAAATGGTTTCCATTTCACTATCATTCTATCTTTGAATCTGCATAAAAATATCTGGAATGATAATTAGCTTAGTGATAATTCTGTCTGGGTAGAAACATTTTTGAGTGATCTTTTTTCTTTTTCTGCTACCTTATTTTTCTATTTTGCTGTCAATACTTTTGTAGGAGTTTTAATATTTTTAGTATATTAATTTTATAAAAAGACAATATTTTAAAATACCTTATATTACTTTTACAAGAATTTAAATGGAAGGTATTTCTAATAAAGGTTATATAAAAGAGTAAAATGCATATTCAGAAGGCTGATAATGCAATGCCATTTGCATGTATAGATGAACACGATTCAGTTATAATATAATCTGATGAGTCTCCGTTTACATAAAGAGAATGAGTTTGTTTCTTTCCTCAACAGAAGACAAGTCCTTTGCACATTAGTTGAACCTTTAAACACAGTTTAAACCATTCCTTAAATCTTACATGGTTGAAACTCATTATTTTAACTGTCATGAATGAGCAAGAGATCCTTTTGACTTAAAATATGACTGTCTCAAGATAGTAGTTTAGGATGACTTGTCTAGTCTCCCTTAAGATGACATATCTGGTGTGCGATCTCCCAATATTAGGTAATTTGTATTAAAAAATGTCCGTCCTCTTCCTGTAAGTAGAAATACAGATTATTTCTACAGCTGTACACACACATAGAAATTCACATTTATTGACCTTGATTTAAAGCCTCTTGGAAGAGTTTCATAAACTGAATTTCTCACTTCAATTCAATGTTAAATGAAATTTGCAAGAATGTTTGGCAGTTGGCAATCTAATATTACATGGTATTAGGAAAAAAATTACTTCCTTGCTTATAGCTGAGTATAGATAAATTAGAATACACAATAAAAAGAACTGAAAAATAATCAAAATAGTTTTAATGATACCTTTAATATTAAAAAGATTATGTTGTATGTTTTTGTTAATTTTACAAAAAATTATAAAACATCTGTTTGCACTGTTTTATTAGAAGCTTTGAATTTTTGTTTTAACTTTTTATAATTTCATTCCTTTAATATGTTTCATATTGAATTGTTGTATTCTTTATTTTATGCCTGAGGCACACACTTTCTTGTCTAAATATTTTATAATTCTAAGACAGTTAAAATACTAGACACTCATTTTACCATTAAAGTAATATTTCTTTTAATTTCTTTGTTAAAATCAAGCCCCGTAGATGAACATCAGTTGCTTGTCATTTAGGTGACCTCTACCTAGTCCAAAGAAAAAAGTTTTACTATATGGGAACATCTGAAGAGATAGAAAAATTCATTAATATTATACATTATATAAAATTTTTAAAAATATCTTTTGTAAAGAGATTATCCTTTTTAAATTTTCAGATATTGATGAATGCTCCTTCCAAAATATTTGTGTCTTTGGAACATGTAATAATTTGCCTGGAATGTTTCATTGTATTTGTGATGATGGTTATGAATTGGACAGAACAGGAGGAAACTGTACAGGTATGGCCAGTTAAAGGTTTAATTGTGTTCTGATTAGAGGAAATGAAAATTCCTCAGATTTCTGTTTTTTTAAAGTATGTGTTAGGTTATACAATTTTATGAAAAAGAAAATTGCATTCTGGTATATTTATGTTTAATCATGGAATTGAGCATAACTGACATTTAATCCATTTTTATGAAAAATATATTAAATATCTAGAAAATTTCTTCATATGTGCATATATATATACATATATGCATGTGTGTATATATATATATATAACTTTAGTTAACAGTGACATACTTTTTTCTTCCTCAGAATTCTAACATTTAATTATCTATTAAGCATATTAAATATCATTTTAAGAACCATATGCTTGATCTGTAAAACCTAGTTTAGGGTTTAAGTTCTTTATTCCATTTTGATTGTGCCTAGCCCTTCCTAATGATCGTTAATCTACTAAATTGTCAAAAGACCACCAAATTCTTGGGAGCAGCAGTATGCATCGATAAATTAAAGAAGCTAACATGGGCATTTTAAATGTTTCTCCTAGATATCGATGAATGTGCAGATCCAATAAACTGTGTAAATGGTCTATGTGTCAACACTCCCGGTCGCTATGAGTGTAATTGCCCACCTGATTTCCAGCTGAACCCTACTGGTGTGGGTTGTGTTGGTAAGTAAAAGCTGTATTAAACAAAGAAATGGAATTCGATTGAATGTTGAAACTCTCTTGGAAGTGAATGGAGATAAGTGTTTGCTACCATTAATTTAAAAGGAAAATAGTTGTTTTTCTTAGAAAATTCTAGATTACCAAATATTATGGGGTCACTTTTATCGTGCTTGTCTTCCACATTGTGTTTGGAAACTGGAGTTTTGGAGACAGCTACTCCAACCTCCTCCTCTCACAGACTTGGAAACCAAGGGAAGGTGCAATCGTTTGTTCAAGGTCACAGGGCCCACAAATGGCAGAACCGAGGCCATGGCTAGGATTGCCTGGCCCTGACCCAGGGAGGCCTCCCAAACAGTCCGATGTGATATAACTAACGGAACACCCATTTCTCTTACCTGTGGGAGGGGTCGATAAATGAAGTGATGAGAAGAAAAGGCCAGCAGAAATGGATTTCATGGAACGAGAGAAGATGAGAGGTTGGAGCGGCACTGGAGGCAGTAATGAAGATTTCAGAATCTCTCATCAACGTTCCTCTGACATTTCTTGTCTTTAGATAATAATTTTCCAACTTTTTTCATCTGCCCTATTCCTGCACCTTAGTAAGTGTTTGCCTAGAGGAGTAATGGTCTGGAGAAGTTACTGGGCAAATACAAAAAAAAAAGAAAAAAAAAAAAATTTCTTGCTTCAGGAGAAAACTGCCTGCTGCCTTCATTGTCACTTTTCCTTTGGACTTGCAGTAAAGGCAGGGAATATTTTGCTACTGCGATTTATACTTAATTTATGTATTGTTTTCAAATTTCAGGGAATATATTCAGTCAAGATTTATGGTTGCTCTACTTCAGGTCCTGACTTTTTTGTTCAAAATCATTCATAGAAGTAAATATTGAGAGCCTTCTTCTATTCTAGGGGCCAGAGCTACAGCAGTGAACAGAACAAGCATATTCTCTGCTTTCATTGAATTTACATTGGGGTGGCAGGGAGATAGACAAAGCAAAAGCGAACAAAATGTCAGGTTAAAGGGTTCAGATTCTGACACTTGGGTAGGCAGAGGATGGGGACGCTGTGTTTTATGGGAGAGTCAGACCCTTAAAGGAGGGAGCAAGCCCAGTGGACCCCTGAGAGAAGCCTGCAGGTAGAAGTAACAGCAGGTGAAAAGGCCCTGCAGTAGGAAATGATGGTGTTGGGAACTAGCAAGGGGCCTGTGTAGAGGAGTGGAGTGAGTTGTAGGCAGAGTATGAGGAGAGAGGTCCAAGAAGGAGCAGGAGCCCAGATTACTAAGTGATTCTCAACCATGGCAGCTCATTAAAATCACACTTGGAACTTTAAAAAGTAAATTGATGCCTGCCTCACCCTGAGACATTCTGATTCAGACAGGCCTCAGTATTTCTTAAAACTGTCCTTGGAGCAAAAGCTGTGAACAGGCAGCTAATAAAAGGGAGCGCGCAAAAATGTTAACAAACATTTTTAAATGTCCCAAATCATTAGTGATAAGAAAAAAGCAAATTAGAAAAACCATGTAAAATCACTTTATGCCTTTTAGACTGATAAAAATTAGGAAACCTGGAGAATGCGAAGTGTTGGTAGGGATGTGGGCTTAAGGAACTCTCTGTCCTGCTGGTGGTGGTAGAAACCAGAGCCACAGTGCTGGAGAACGCTCTTGCACTACAGTAGTCAGGTGAACTGCCAGCATACAATCCATTTTAATTTTTATTTGCTTTTGGATCAATCCTGTTTGTACAGATAATTCAGGACTTTCATTCTTTCTTAGTGTTTTTCCAAAGAACAAAGACTCATTCTCTCTTGCAATTACCTTAAGTGTCCACTGGACCATCTTGTAAGTCTAAGACATGTTATGAGATATTGGTGACCTTACTTTTCCTTTAGCTTGAACGTTTTGCTCTATCACCATCCTAGGCTTTATGTCATCATTATGCCCAATGATGCTTACAGTTATGCCCAATGATGCTGAAAAAAAAAGGTGAAATAATAAGAAAGTGGAAAATTATGGAATCTCCTGAAAGAATGACACAAGAGTAAAATAAACTGTCACTGTTGCATCATCATCCTTCATTTTTCTTATATGTTGCCCAAAGGAAGGTATAAAAGAAGACTAGAAATATACTGCATTCAGAATTTACTTTTAATTTTTATTGCACACAGTTGAGAATTCAGAATCTTTAACTTTCTGGCCATAATGGCAAAGAGACAAAAATTGGCAATGGAAAACACTTCAAATTATTAGATGAGTCAGAAGATAAATGCAAAGATAGAGAAGCACTCTAGTTTAGACTCTAGATGATGGTGAAACTGATTGCATGAGCAAAATCCCAGGCTATGAGTCTTTCAGTTGCCAATATCCTAGATAAGTTTCTCAAACTCAGTGAATGAACAGTATATTTCTATAGACAAAATATTGTATTCTTATCCACTTACTCAAAAGGAAGAACTTCAGCATGCAATATTTGACAAGAAAAAGCTGAACCTCCCCATTTTATTAAAATGGTATCTGGCCAGATTCTTTCATCTTTTTATAGTCTTTGTATGCCAAAAATATAATTGATATGGTTCATAAAGTGAAAAAACAGTGAAAGCAGGTATATATACAAAGGTTAATGGAAAGAAATAGGGATGTATAAATAAAATAAATCATTGGACTGATCATTCTAATTGATGTTGATAAATCTAAAAATGAAAACATTTTCCATTTGTTGAGCAATGTAGTTGGCCATCTTCTCTTGACAAAATTGTGAGCCATCAAAATTTTCAAAACATTCTTTCAGTATTGAGTTTGATGATGCAAGTATGAGAAGAAGCAGCAGAAGTAATAAGCTAGAACCTACTAGAGATGTTTGAAATTAGTTTTTACAAGATGAATATGTTCCAGGTTCATGCTTATGCATGACAGCTGATAAGTAGTTAATTGCATTCAGAAAACTAATTTGGGTATGTATATGTATACCTTCAAAACCAGGAAAACTTGAAATAAAAATTGGGATTAGTTATGTTTTTATAAGTTGTTTTTACTATATATTTTTACTGTATTGTTCCATAAAATACTTGCAGACTGACTTAAAAATATAAAAAATTAAAAGCTTCCATTGGACAAAGGACAAATGAAGATGGCTGTTTTTCCTTCTACTGAGAGCTAACTTGGAACCAGCAATTCCTCTGGGTATATATGTCAAATTAGTTAACTCACAGTCCGATCTAGAGTCATGTTAAGGATGCTCATTGCAGCATTATTTGTGGAAATTTAGAAACTGTCTTAGGAGAGTGAATAGACAAGATAGCAATTGCAAGCCATGTAGTTAACAAATTAAATGTCCACCAAGCAGTATGACCAGAAGTAGTTATAAAATAGAATGAGATTTATGACAAAATGCCATTTATGTAAATTTAAAATATACACATGAAAATAAAAATCCTCATTTGCAAGAACATATGCAAAAAATGATAAATACATTCTACTGGTTAGGTAGGAAAGAGGAATGGGAATGGGATATATGGTTAAAAGAGAGAAGAAGAAAGAGTGAATGAATACAAACCAAATAAGAGAGGGGTCATGAGCTAAGAATGATAACTACCTCAACTTTCTGTTCTTGAGATTCACCAACAAAATTAAAATGGAAAAAATTAAGATAATAAAAAGCTGCCCAAGTGATGCTAATATGCAGCCAGGAATGAAAACCAGTTTTTAGACTGTGGTAAGGACTTTGGATTTTACTCTGATAAAAATGGGAAACCACTGGAGGTGCTTTAATCTAAGGCAATGCTTCTAAAGACTTGCTCGTGCTTCTCTGGAGAAAATAGACTATAGTCAAGGATGGAAGTCGAGACATGAGTTAGGATACTATTGCAATGGGCCAGGTAAGGGATGATGGCAGCTTGAACTCAGTTAGTTGTGTTGGATGCTGAAGTAGTCAGATTCTGGATATATTTTGAAGATAGATTTGACAGCCTTTATTGCTGGATTCAATATAGAATGATAGTAAGGAGTAAAATGTGATTCCAAACTTTAGGGCCAGAGCAACCAAAAAAAAAAAAAAATGGAGTTTCCATTTATTGAAATTGCAAAAGATGGGGAGAGGAGAGGATCAAGAGTTTGATTTTAGACATGTTAACTTTGAAGTAACTATTAGATACCTAAGAGGAGGAATCAAATAGGTAGTTGGCAGAAGGATCAGGAAGAGGTTAGAGATGGTACTATAAATTTGAATATTCTTAGCAGAAAGATAGTATTTAAAGCCATAGACCAAATGAATCATTGTAGATAGTAATTATAAGTAGAAACAAGAAAAAGCCTGAGATTCATTGATCCCTTAACTACTCTTTCTAATGTTGTTGGAAACTATCTTTCCCAGACCTGCAGCCTCACTGTGCAAATTAAAACTAAGATATGGGAATATGGAGATCACGGGGAGGAGAGGAAGAAGATGGGGTTATCAATATTTCCGTGAAATGATGTGGCTTGAGCTCAGCTTTAATTTATCCTGGATTTTTTCTCTTTTATTTCAAAACATCAGGATGCATTGAGATTATACCAAAAAGTTCTTGAATTTAAATTGAAAGTCCAGAGTCTTCCAAATGAGTAATTTCTTACTATCTTGTTCATTCCATTAATATATGGGAATACAATCCATATGAATCTCTAAAAATAGGAAAGTCTGTCTTAATTTTTTACTATGTATAACTTAAAAAAGATTTCCAGCCACAGATGGTTTCATGCTAAGGATTAAAATGAACCTTATGTGTTAATGTACAGAATTTGAAAGTCCTCATTTGGGTGGTGATTGCAAGGGCAGTTTAAAGCTCCTGTGTTGCTCTGCAGACAACCGCGTGGGCAACTGCTACCTGAAATTTGGTCCTCGAGGAGATGGGAGTCTGTCTTGCAACACCGAGATCGGGGTGGGCGTCAGTCGCTCCTCCTGCTGCTGCTCCCTGGGGAAGGCTTGGGGAAACCCCTGCGAGACGTGTCCCCCTGTCAATAGCAGTAAGTATGGCGCTGAAGAAAAGGAAGGAAATGAACTTGAGTATCTGAAGATAGTTGCCATTTTAGTCTTGTGCTAGGGGACAGGGGAATTGGTGAGGGCAAAAAGTTCAATCTGGACTACTCTCAGAGATTATGCTGAAGCCAGTTAAGAGTATTTTATATAAAAGGAACTCGAATTCCTGTCTCATTACTGTTGTTTATGATATGATAAAACACAAAATGTAACCATTTTTAACCTCAGTCCGGTATGAATGGTAATAACATCAATTCTCCATTCATTCGTTTATTCAAAGAAAAGACCATTCCTGGTTCTTCTCTGAGTTTGTTTAGTTCAGGTCCATAGGTATGTCGTAAGCCTGAAGTCATCAAAGGTCACCTTAATTTGAAACATTATCTTCTGATATGGACATAGATCAAAACTTTTGTACTGTAGGGTCTTGTAGTTTTTATTTACTTGCCAAAAAGTTGTGACATGCATTTTCTGTGAGGGATTCTTTTCTTTACTTAAAAATAAATGGTTTTTGTTATTCTACTTTGTATTAATTAAGACGTAATGATCTTCTTTCAACTAAATTGTATTAAATATCACTTTAAATATATTTGGAAGGTCACTAAGGAAAATGTTGCAGATACACCCCTCAGGATGTATGTTTTGATCCTGGCCATTACTAAACTCTTGTGCATTGTCCCTGGCACTTAGACGCCGGTATCAAATCTCTAATTTTCCATTGTTTTGTAGCTGAATATTACACCCTGTGTCCTGGAGGTGAAGGCTTCAGACCTAATCCCATCACAATCATCTTAGAAGGTGAGCTCATCTCTATTCATCAGCCACAAAGGTAAAGACTTTACTATAGAGAAAATCTGTTAGAAAAGTGTATTTAGAAAAATTACAGGTGGACTATCAATTACCAGGATGCCGTATAACCACTTTTATCAGAAAGTAGTGATTCATTATAGTAGTCTGATTTCTGATAGTTCTTCACCATTAGCCCCCAAGTTGAATCACCTCCTACTTGCTTTAACCACTCTTCTCAGATTATGGCAAAGTTCCACAACAAAGCCAAGAAATTTTATGGTCATAATAAACCTACCATCTAAGTGTGCATTCACTTGGCAGTATGGAATGTCTGCAGTCTTACAAAATCGCTTTTTGAGAGCTCTGATGGGAACTCTTCTCTTCCATGATGGCATGTATTGTAAATGAGCCGATTTCTCCTTTTGTAGACATTGATGAGTGTCAGGAGTTGCCAGGCCTCTGCCAGGGTGGAAACTGCATCAACACCTTTGGGAGCTTCCAGTGTGAGTGCCCACAAGGCTACTACCTCAGCGAGGAAACCCGTATCTGTGAAGGTGAGGTGAATTTATACCTAGAAATTATTACTGCTCTTTATTTTTTTTATTTTAATAATCCGATTTTATTGAGATATATTCACATACCATGCAGTCATACAAAGCGTACAATCAGTTGTTCACAGTACCACCATATAGTTGTGTGTCCATCACCAAAATTAATTTTTGAACATTTTCATTACCACACACACAAAAGTAATAAGAATAAAAATTAAAGTGAAAAAGAACAATTAAAGTAAAAAAGAACACTGGGTGCTTTTTTTTTTTTTTTGCCCCCATTTTCTTCTCATCCATCCATATATTGGACAAAGGGGTGTGTGATCCACATGGCTTTCCCAATCACATTGTCACCCCTCATAAGCTACATTGTTATACAATCATCTTCAAGATTCAAGGGTTCTGGGTTGTAGTTTGATAGTTTCAGGTATTTACTGCTGACTATTCCAGTTCATTAGAACCTAAAAAGTGTTGTCTATATGGTGCGTAAGAGTGCCCACCAGATGACCTCTCAGCTACTTTTGGAATCTCTCTGCCACTGAAGCTTATTTCATTTCCTTTCACATCCCCGTTTTGGTCAAGATGTTCTCCATCCCACGATGCCGAGTCCAGATTCCTCCTTGGGAGTCATATTCCACGTTGCCAGGGAGATTCACTTCCCTGGGTGTCAGATCCCATGTAGGGGGGAGGACAGTGATTATTAGTACTTTTTAAAACAAAATCACTTGGAAAGGCTTGGAGAAAAGGCCCTGTCATCCAGTTCTATCAAAGGATCTGTTAAAACTGTCTCATGACGTTTTCTTTTCATGTAAACATGTATGATGATAGTGATATGAATACAGCTCACTTGCTGTAAATCACTTTTTTTTTTCCTCTGAGTAGATTGGTTGAAAATAAATGGGTAGAGAGTTTCTGATCAACCAAGATGGTGGTGTAAAATGCTCCAGGGTCCTATTCTTCCAGAGAATGTTTGAAACTATCAATAAAGGCACAGCTGTTATCCTCCAAAGTCTGGAAAATAGTCAATGGGTTGTAGTAACTGAATCAAGAAACCATAACTTTAAAAAAATGGTAGGAGAAGTTTGTGGCAGCTTTGCAAACCTGTCCCCCACACCCTGTCTGCTCCAGTGTAGAACCAACCTGTGCTCCCATTGTGGGTCCCTGGCCCTGTTCTGGGGGGAGTGGAGGAACCCCTGTGTGCATACTGTGGTGCCTGTATGTCAGTGCAGCCTGAAAGACTGAACCAGGATGTTCATCTCTGGCTTGCCCTCCCAGAACTTGCCCTGCAAGAAGAAGCAGCTAGCTTGCGGGCAACTAAAGCAGAATAAGAAACAATTAAGGCGGGGCAGCATGGGGCAAAGGATTATCTACTTTACGACATACAAAAGTGTACCTGGGAGTTGAATGCCTTAAGAGGAAATAAGACAAAAATTCCAAGCAATTTCATTTGAAGAATATGAACTTTCAGTAAAAATATAGGTGCTATTTAAGCTATTTTTCTGCAATTTGGAATAATTTTTTGATTATTTCTATTTTTGAAGATTTATTTTTCTTCTAAAGAAAGATTCAACATATGCCACATAATACATGTTTTGGATATTTTCTACAAAACTACTTTAAGTTCTAAGTTTTATGTAAATATCAGGAATTTGGGGAATCATCCTTTCCCTTAGTACGGGAGTTTTTGCAATATAACTTTGTCAAAAAAAAAAATCTTTATTAATTAGTGGATATTCTTGCCTCCTCTAGATATTGACGAATGCTTTGCACATCCTGGTGTGTGTGGGCCTGGCACCTGTTACAACACCTTAGGAAATTACACCTGCATTTGCCCACCTGAATACATGCAGGTCAACGGAGGCCACAACTGCATGGGTAGGTGACGTCCTCTGAGGTTAGTTAGGTTAGAGTCATTGAGTCACAATGTAAAACTTTAATGTCTTGGAATTATTGTTCAAACGTTTGGAATTAAATCATGAATGATGAAGTACAAACTTCTGGTTCTGCATCGTGTTTTTGAACCTTGGCTATGCTGTTATTACATTTTAAAAAGCTTAAATCTCAAGTAGAAAATCTCCTCAAATATTACAATTGATTATTAAATAATGGTCACTTTATATGAATGGAAAATAAAAATTATTATACAAATGAGAGAACATTTAAAATTTATTACTTAATACTTTTTAAATGAAATAACTGCTTTTGAGTAGAGAAATATGTATTGGATTTATTTTCCAAGAAAATTATAAATTATGTCCCTCCCATATCTAAAAACAGGAGAGACTTGAATCTAAAAATGATTTATGTTTAACATAAAAATTACTTTGAGATACCTCCAAATGGTTCAGAAATTTTTCAGAATTCTGTTTCTCGAGAAAGTTTCATGTCTGTAGGTATGTGTATTTCATTATTAGCTGCTTCCTGGAGTGGTTGGTTAGCTTATTTGTTTTCCTACATACAGACATGAGAAAAAGCTTTTGCTACAGAAGCTATAATGGAACCACTTGTGAGAACGAGTTGCCTTTTAATGTGACGAAGAGGATGTGCTGCTGCACATACAATGTGGGGAAAGCCTGGAATAAACCCTGTGAGCCATGTCCAACACCTGGAACAGGTAAGCACACAGCTCATACTTGCTGAAGGCCGAATCAGTGATACAACATATGTCTAACAGTGTAATACAAGTAAACATGAGATGCTCAATTCTGAGAATATCCAAGAGCATCCTAATGGCTCAGTTTCCCAAATAATCCTCTTTGGGGTTCAAAACTAATTTCTGAGACATCTGGTTAAATAGGCTTCTGGATTCTGAAAATAGGCTCCATTTCTAAAAGGTCAGAGTTTATAGCATTGATCTGTATAAACTTATTCACTGAATAAATATTCAGTTATTCACTGAACAAATATTTACAAATTGACTATTATGTGCTGTGCATAATGCTAGACTTGGAAGGTGTAATATTTTGATAAAACTTGCTGTGGTTTAAAAGGCCATCAACTTCAATAAATTTCATTTTTTTTTAGTTCAGCCTTGAAAATTAGCACATACACACACACACAGCACATTGTACTTGATGAGCAAACTTTATGTAAAAGCAATGTGTATATCAGGATGTTTCACATGCTTCCTCCCCCTCAGACTCATAGG
This sequence comes from Choloepus didactylus, assembly GCF_015220235.1. Taxonomy (NCBI): domain Eukaryota; kingdom Metazoa; phylum Chordata; class Mammalia; order Pilosa; family Megalonychidae; genus Choloepus; species Choloepus didactylus. The sequence goes on along the minus strand of NC_051319.1, from coordinate 69,648,458 downwards.
ACACTTCTAGACAGAAAACAGAGCTTGTATTTACATGGTCATATTTTTCTCACAAGCACTGGCTCCTTTGAAAGGAAAACTGAAAGATAATAGAGACAAGAACAAAATATATCTCTCTTATATTTGTCACCCACTCACATTCTTTTAATAGCTGTGGATACTACAAGTTGAACCCATAGGACACATAAAAACAAAGAATTGTGCATTTGGTACAAAATATGACTTAGGATATATATATTTCAATATTCCATTTAATGTGATGATCAAATGAAATTAAGAAGAGAGGTGATGAACAGTGATACATAGGACCTTTTCAGTAGTTGAAATCTGATGTTTGGATGGATTTTATTAACCCTTAAATCCATTATTCAGATGGATTTTATTAACTCTCTCTTGCCACAGTTTTGTTCCCAAAAATTGAATAGACACATTCTCAAAATTCTCTACTTTAAAACCTCTATAATTAGAAATTGAAGATCACTAGTTTAAGGAATTTAGTATCACTTTCTTCCTAAGAGGAAGTGAAGGATTTAGGATTGAGAAACAGGTCTAGATTTAAATCAAAGCTCTGCCACTTACTGTGTGACCTTTTGCAGATTATTAATCTTTTCTGAAACTTTGATTCCTCAATTTCTAAATAGGATTATTATATATAATGACAGTGATAATTCTTATCGTTATAGTGAGGATTAAATGAGATTATGTATGTAAATTACAATTCACACATCGCCCAGCAATTTTAGGGAAATCATTATTTGGCCTACAAATATTTATTGAGCACCTATTATGTGCCTCTCTATCTGTTCTGGATGCTTGGTGTATATTGGTGAATGAAATGTACAAGATTCCTGTACAGAATATAGTATGCAATATGCATTCTATCTAATAGTGTTTTCAGGAGTTTTACTCATTTGTGTTGCCGTGGGCATCAGAAGCTAGAACATTGTTTCTTAAAAATTAGAATTTTTTTTAAACTTCTTTTGTTTTGGTGAACTATGTTTAGGCAGCAGCTGTTACATTCTTTGTTTTATTCCATATGCATTGTGTTTTAGTTCCCCTGGCTACTCAAGCAAATACCATGCAATGCGTTGGCTTAAACAGTGGGAGTTTATTAGCTCACAGTTTTGAGGCTAGGAAAAGCCCAAATCAAGGTGTCATCGGATGCTTTCTTCCTAAGAATGGCATTCTGGGGCTGGCTGCCGGTCATCCGTGGTACTCGGCTCCTCTGTCCCATGGCCGCGCACATGGCGGCCTCTCCTGGCCTCTCCCTTCTCTTCCCGATTCTCTTGATTCAGCTTCTTGCTTCCCATGGCTTTCTTTCTATCTGTCTGAATTTTATTTTGTATTGTAAAGGATGCCAGAAATAGGATTAAGACCCATCCTGATTGGATTGGGCCACACCTTAACTAAAGTAATTTCATTAAAATGTCTCACTTACAATGGTTTCACACGCACAGGAATGTATTAAGTTTAAGAACATGTTTTTCTGACGTATATTGCTCCAAACCACCACACACCTTTCTTGATGCCTCAGATTCCTTCTTCCCACTAACAAATAGACATATATGGTAAAGAAAGACAAAATTCACACCTCATTCATTATCCATTGTTAACTTGTTTTTCCACTGTGAAATTATTTTTATATGCCTATGCCTTTGTGCAATTCCTAATCCTGTTTTTAACTTTGTACTCTAGTCTGTTTTTTCAGTCTACTTAGGGCAGATCATTTTTAAAGTTCTGCATACCAAAAGATAAAAAGAATTTAAATGTTTAATTAGATACTTTGAAATCTTGCAATGACTTGTCTTCTAATGTCAGAGCAGTAAAAAGTTATAGTAAAAGTAACAACATCAGCAATAACGATAAGGACTGCTTAGATTCACTCCTTACAGAAGCAGGCATCATCAAATAAATATAATTGAAATTGAAATGTCTGGTTGTGAATAATATAAAATGTTTGCCAGCAAAAGTGATACTATATAAAATGTCATTTTGAAGGGGGTTGAGAATTTTAAGAGTGCATTTTCTATGTTTGTATTTTAAAGCTGATTTTAAAACCATATGTGGAAATATTCCTGGATTCACCTTTGACATTCACACAGGAAAAGCTGTTGGTGAGTTTTTCCAGATAATGTTTATTTTAATATGTAATTGTAGGATTTTGTAAAATCTTTTCAGTGTTTTTAAATTGCAAGAGTACCACAAGAAAACAATAATATGAATTCCAATCTAATATAGTTGGACAAGAGAAAAATTAGACACTTCAAGAACTAATCAAGTGGTAATAATATTTTTCAGTCAGCACAATTGGTAACTATGTTACATTAGTTACTTGACTATCTCAAGGTTTCATACGTACCAAGCTAAAATTTTGTCTTTTTCATGAATTTATATTATATGCTTCTAAATAATCCACTTTATTTTAATGTTTAATTGTTATTTTCATTAATATATGTTCAAGTTTGAGGGGTTTTGTTGTAGAATCCCTTTCTAGTGGTTTAATTATGAGCTTTCAGAATTATTTATATAAATTATCACCTTCTGAGTGTACTTTTTATTCACTGTACTTGTTTCTTCCACAAAAGTCAGTAAGCAGTGTAATTTTAAGTCTCCATTTATCAATGCATATATGAGAAAGTACATAAAATTAAGAAAACATTTACATCAGATGAGTAGCCAGGTAATGATAAGCCTGACATATTCCTTGAAGAGGAGGCTTGATTCCCTAGGAAGTTCTTTTGTTATATTGACAATAAAATCACTTGGTATTTTTTATCAGCCATTTAAGTTTTCTATCACTGTTCAGAGGAAAGAACATAAACTTATGATCTATATGCTTTCATAAACCACAATATCATGTGTACCAGTATATAACTAAATTTTGTGACACTGGTATATATGTATACCAGTATATAACTAAATTTTGTGACACTGAATGTATGTTTTCATTCCACTGTACGTGTGGTATTATTCAGAGTTATATGGTAAATACATTAAGCAGAACCACATATATTTGATGAAATCTGTTCAATTTTAGACATTGATGAATGCAAAGAGATTCCAGGCATTTGTGCAAATGGTGTCTGCATTAACCAGATTGGCAGTTTCCGCTGTGAATGCCCTACAGGATTCAGTTACAATGACCTACTCTTAGTCTGTGAAGGTAATGTGAATAATATGCTCTTTACCCAAAAAGGTTTGGCATACAGAAATGGTTTCTAGACTGCTTGATGGTTTTTACTCTTTCTTCTGAAGTGTTTAGGAATGGATCACCACAGTGGTTAAGTGAATGTAATCCTAATGCAATCTTGAACGACTTTTAAGAATTTAATTGTTACCCTTTCAGATATCGATGAGTGCAGCAATGGTGATAATCTCTGCCAGCGAAACGCAGACTGCATCAACAGTCCTGGCAGTTACCGCTGTGAATGTGCTGCAGGTTTCAAGCTTTCACCTAATGGGGCCTGTGTAGGTAAGAAAGACTGACTCACTCTTTGGCACTGAACACAAGATTCCTACACTGAAAAATTATTTATGCTTGACTATCAAAAGATATTTTCAAAAATTATTTTGAAAGGTTTTCTAACTAAATCTATTCAATGATCTTGAACCCATTCCACCTTTTCTCTTAAGAAAAGAGGTCTCTCTGATGGATTTCCTTAAGATTGGACCTAAAATAAAATCTCCTTGAGATATGAATCAACACAAAAAAAAAAGCGTGGTTTTTTTTTTAATAAAGGAGACTTGAACTTCAAGGAGGCCTTACTTATTTTGATTCCACTGTTGTTATGGTTCATTTTCAGCCTGTCTGTAATAATTAATAGCAGATTACAGAAAATACATTTATGAAAAAATAAAGGAATCTTAATAAAAATCAGATACGTATAACGTGTTTTATTTTTTGTTTTAGATCGCAACGAATGTTTAGAAATTCCTAATGTTTGCAGTCATGGCCTGTGTGTTGATTTGCAAGGAAGTTACCAGTGCATCTGCCACAATGGATTTAAGGCTTCACAGGACCAAACCATGTGCATGGGTAAGAAGAAGAAAATCCAGTTCCAAGTACTGAAATGGAGCGGAGACTCCAGAATAGAGTACAGTTCGGTCATGTGTCATGAGTAACTACCATGTCTCTGTCAAAAACTGCCTTGTAAAAAGTGCACTGTGTTAAACTGTACAAGGTTTTCTTCAGTGTAAGATTTGCAAGCAGACACATACCACAGTGTGTTCTCCAGTTCAGTGAGTCACAACCTTTTGGCCCAGATGACTTTCACATGCTTGACAGACACCATGAGGCACTCATTTATGTGGAATTCACCACAGTACCAGTTCCCTGTATTCATTTATGCTCCCACTCAAGAAAGCATTTTAGAATGCAAGGAAGTAAAGTGGCAGTACTTAGGTGAATATTGTGTGTAAGTGTATTCATGTATGAATTCATGAAATGAATATGTTTTTACACAAATCTTTGAATACATGGGATTTATCTGCATATTTTGTTTCAGCTCTTAAAAATAATTGTAGAAGCAAAACTCTAAAAGTTCACAATAGCTAACATAAAGAGTAGTTACATTGCTCAGAAAGTACTTGCTAAGCTGTTGATCAATAAGATTTCAGAGGCAGATGGGCTGGGATTGAGCATAATTCCTTAAATCTGGTGTCCATGGTTAGCTCTGTCTCTGCCAAAGGAATTCTCCATGCTTTTCACTTGAAGAGCAAACTTAAATTTAAAACTTGAATATTTATAATTAGCATGTTCTCAGTGTACAAAAAGCTAGGACTGTGCATTTACTTTTTTGTTGCATGCTCACACAAACAGCAACATTTTCATAGAATAAATCTGATATATAATTTCATTACACAGTTCTTATTACATGTTGACTTCAGAAAAATCAGAATGTGTATCTCATGCAAGCAATAAGAATTTTAAACTACCAATAACCCCCCACCCAGAAATAAGCATTCTTGAGAATTTGGTGACTATCCTTCCAAGTTATTTTTTAAATAGCATTTCCTTCAGTTAATTGGTAATGAAGTGTAATATGTGTGGCCATCCACTGGGTTCACACTAATGTCTTAACACTTGAATTACATTCAATGCCACTGTAAGGTTTTTTTCATTGCTGTTCATTAGTTCTGATGACTCAGTTTATGATGTTAATCTTACCAAATCCTTTAAAATCTTGAGAATATTTCAGAGAAATCCATTCATTCACTTATTCTTCCTCTTCTCCTCAGCTCAGATTTTAGTCTTAGAAACCAGAACAAGTACTAATAAAAAAACATGAAGATGACACATAGTAATTTGGAGTTTGACATGCTGATTTCACTGAACAGCCAGTGTTATATACATGCAAATGTAGTTTATATTGACTCATATTGAAAGTGGATAATATGCTAGGATTTTAAAAATCCAGCTAACCAAAGAAAAAATCTTTTGATTTATAATCTAACTGATAATGGAAACCTAAATCAAAACTCAGTGGGCAGTAGATGTTAGGATTTAAATGCTCTTATTTATCCAAATGTAACTTGCCTAGTCCTTTAAAGCCCTGCAGGGAGGAAGATTCATATTGTAATCAAGCTACTATCTATATAAATATTCAAGTCATGTTTCAGTACTGCAGAACTAGTTTCCTTTTTGGTATATCCATACAATAAGGAACAACTGGAGAACGTCTCAGTTCATCCATTGCATCCTAAGAGCTCTCCCTTTGATTTCTCCCATGATGGCAGGAAAAGTTCTCCAGGGTAATACTTAAACAAAGGGAAAAAATAGAGGGTCTGTCTTGAATTGCATGAACTTTCTCAGTATATATGCTTATACATGCTTTTCCTGTCTGTACTCTTTGAAGGTAGAGTATGATTTGTCAAAAAAAAAAAAAAAAAAGGGTGACATTTAGGATTCAGAAATTCGTATGGAGAAAATCCACTCAAAATCATAGCAGTTCTGCCAGTCAGCTCTGTGTCTCTGAAACAGACCTTCCTTCCTAAGGCACACTACCTTTATTTTGCACAGTAGAGTTCCAGCAGCCTGGAAAACATGGTTTAGGGAGTCTGCTCTCAGATATGATGGCTGATCCTTCTACATATTTTTTTAATTCACTTTTTTGGAAAGCTAGTAATATTGTGTTTAGTAGACTTCTTCACTTTGGATTCCACTGACTCGTAAATTAAGGAGACTAAAGTTTATCTTTGTTTTGCTGATGAAATTAAATGTGTATGAATTTTGGGGGAAGTATTTGTAACATTTAGTAGAACAAATTGTTTTAATATTTTCTAAAGATCAGTTTACTTAAAATTGACAAGCAGATCTATGTGTTAAAATAGCTCCCTTACGGAGATGTCACTTGGCCTAAGTCTGGGTATTGTATGTGCCTATACGTAAACTACACTTTTTTTCTTATAATTTTATAATTTGGATTTTTCACTACCTGATATTTATTTTCCTCAAATCAATATGGATTTCCACTATTTGAAAAGAAAAATCTAAGTAATTCAGTAGTTAAAGATATATGTAAAAAGCTAGTAGGCTATTTTATTTCTAGTCAAAAGTATAATTTCTCTGAGCCAATGTTTCTCATAGATGTTGACGAGTGTGAGAGGCATCCATGTGGGAACGGAACCTGTAAGAACACCGTTGGCTCCTATAACTGTCTCTGCTACCCAGGGTTCGAACTCACTCACAATAATGATTGTCTGGGTAAGTGCTTCAGACAGTTCTTTGTAGTTCCTGTCTCACTTCCACAGATTATACTGAAATAAAAAAATAAAACCAAACTATAAAAAATATTTTGTTATTAAAATTGCAAGTCTGTTCCAAAAAGGTAGGTAATAACATTGGCTAATTTCTAGTTAATTAAAGCATAGTATTGACCTAAATAATCACAAAACAGTTTGCTCTGTTGAGCACTCCTGTCAATCAACCCACTAATTGAAGGCAAAAGGTCAGTCAGAAGATAGCAAATGAATTGAATGTGCTTTATGGTTTGAGATATTTTTATCCCTTAGCTGGGATTAAAGAAAGATCTGTCATTGTTTCGTTATTACAATTATTTCATAAAAATCTTTTCTTGTTTGATATTCAAATATTGGTAGTCTCCAACTTCCAAACATGTTGTGTCTTGAAATTTCATTTTAAGTCAGCTTTTGTAGCCAGGGACGCCTTTTCCCACAGAAATAATGCCTGGTGATAGACTTCGCAGTCAGCCCTCAGATACCTATTTAGTCTGTTTGTGAAAAACTGCCAGTTTGCTTTGGAGAATAAAACTGTCTCCTATGAATGGCACAGTGTTAGCCTTTGCCCCACAGTAATATACAAATGATTGAAATTAGAATTGATAGTGAATGGGAGAAGTTCCTAAAGTTAGTGAAGGAGATGGTAAGAGAAATGATAAGCATTTACAGTTACTTCTTGTTCACCACATGCCAGACACTGCACTAAGTGCTTTACAACGTAACTTCTTTTAATTCACATGGCCCTGTAAGGTATGTGAAAGTAACTCAGGTTTTCTACCATTATGGTACCATCCCAGCCCACCTCCATCTCCCAATTTAACCTGACATATGTTCCTCTCAGCTTTCTTTACTTTTTTTAAAATAATCTGCAATTGTAAACATTTTTCAGAGCTAATTGGACATTTTATTCAACTCTCACCTTTTCGATTGTTTCTCAGATCTTTTGCGCAGCCAGGGAGAAGTGAAAGATAAGGCTACAGTTCTGATCAAAGTACAGTCTTCAGACAATCCAAGAAATTACTCAAGTACAGTCAACCTTAAGCGTAATTGAAAACCCAAAATTTGGTCTGCTTTTCTCAAATTCTGTATTATGTCAGCCAAATATATTTCTAGAGCTATTTATAATTGATTTTTCTGAATTTAGTATTGTCAGTTATTTCTTCTTTGAGTGTGTTCAGTTTATCACCACGTAAAATAGTCTGGAAGCTAGGCAATCAAGTTAAATCCTATATATCCCCTTGTCTCTGGGAAAGAGATACTCTGGGAAGGAATGGAAAGCATCATCTTAAACCTGCAACTTTTATCTGTTTATAAATTCATGAGTTATATTAATATCAACTATGTACCCTGTGGCTGAGACCCATCGGGCTCTGTGTGACCCTATAAGTCACATGGTCCTTCAGATGAGCAGACTTTGCCTCTGTGTTGATGGGTAACTATAATGTAGGGTTTTTTTTAAATAAATGCTAATAAACGTGTTGCGACTTGTGAAACAATGTACATGTAAGAGCTCTCTATAAAATGCTAACTCTTGTCTTCCTACAGATATAGATGAGTGCAGTTCCTTTTTTGGCCAGGTGTGCAGAAATGGACGGTGTTTTAATGAAATTGGCTCTTTCAAGTGTTTATGTAACGAAGGTTATGAACTTACTCCAGACGGCAAAAACTGCATAGGTAAGTGTGAAAACAATAAACAGTATTGTCTGGAAAAATCAATAGGTGTGTATGTGTGGTGTTTTGTTTCATTTTATAAAATAATGGTGTGAATCCCCCTGTTGGAGACTTGTTCACATTTCATTTGCTCATCAGATCACATGACCAAGGTAAGAAATGATGGGAAATTTTAGTGTAAGATATAAGCCAACCCTTTGGAAAGACTGATAGGTAATGTTTTTATTGGAGACATAGTTTGAGGCTATTCATGTCTCGATAAAAGTAGGCAAAGAAAACAAATCAAGAAAATTAACCTCCTGCCAAAGGAGAAATATCCAAGATATCAGGAGGGTACTTCTGGGCAGATTTCTCCAAGGTGCTTGTGCAGAACGGAAGGTCTGAGTTGAATTCATATTAATATCATTTGAAGGGCAAATAAATCTTTGCAACAATTATCTGATGTTTAAGTCATTTTTTCTCTTCTTTCTCTTTAAAGATACTAATGAATGTGTTGCCCTTCCTGGCTCTTGTTCTCCCGGCACTTGTCAGAATTTGGAAGGATCCTTCAGATGCATCTGTCCACCAGGGTATGAAGTAAAAAGCGAGAACTGCATCGGTAAGGCTAACGTTTATTCTGAGCTCCATGAGCTCTCCCGTACAGTCAGACTTTGTACAACTCAGTGGAAAGAAACTAAGCCCTAGCCACTGCAAGCATGCTGACCCAAGGAATTAAACCTTTAACTGCCTATTTCTGTTTTCTTGAACCATCAGAAATGATTTGAAGGTGGGCTGGTGGGAATAAAGAACTTAAAGACGTGAGATTTCTCATTAACAGAAATCGTATGCTAGTTGGAGAATTTTCAGTGTCCTCTAATCTTTTTTCCAAATGTCAACAGAGACTTTCTACTGAATTTAAGGAGTGTCTAAAAAAATTGTAATCTTTGGCAACCAATTTTGAAACAGCTATTAAAGGTGTCTAGAGTCCTAGAAATGTGAAGTAGAAATTCTTGACAATGCCATTCGAACCTTTTTTTCCTTGGGAAGGCCTCGTGTCAAAACAGAAAATATTAATCTATTTGTCAGAACAGATGTTTTTTCTGTTGAAACTTTTCCAACCCACAAGAACACTATAACCACATCAAAAGTGGGTCCCAGACTTGCCTGATGGACATGATGAAGGCAGAACTTTTTACGGTTCACTTTATTTCAGTTTTATACAAATTATTTTTTACAGCTTCGTTGAAATTCAGAAGCACCAGCATCTTGGTGTGGTTTTTCTAATGTGAAAGGATTGCTAAGGGTTTTGCCTTTGAGTTCTCCAGTATTTTTTTAATACTATGCCCCTTCAGCAGATTCCACCCAGAGATATGTATAGCTCTACTATTCACATTCGAGAGAATCACCATCTAAACAGAGCTGAGGGAAATAAATGACTTACCGAATTTAATTAATTTTCAGACCATAACATAATGTATTATGGGTCTCCCTAGTTATTTTGATTTGGTATTTATATTTGCCTTTTTCTGATTTGTATAGTTCATTGTAAGATTATGTAGTGTTTTTGATAGTCAAAAAACAACAAATAATAGTACTGGATTCATCTTAGGACAATGTTACTTGAAAAGTTCAAAATCTTTTCTTTCCTCCGTTTTCTTCTTTCTAATCTCAGTTCTTCATTATTTCTGTGATCCATCCCTGTGTATGAATGTGTCAGCCACTAGTAGGGAGATAGAAATACAAATCCAGTTTTGTCTCAAATAGACTCAGCTTCCTAAGTGAAAGAATCTATGGATTGAGTTAGGTTTTATTAAATCTCAGACTCACTGTATTTTCTTTATCCATTGTCAGCAGTGCCACTGTTTTGTTCCTCTTAATATTGGTTTTTAATTAACTTCACTGGAGGAGTATTACCTTCAGACTAGAATCTCTTCTGTCAAATTTTCTCAGATGAAACACTTCCTAACATGACTATTTCCACAAACACACCCATTCCACATGCCTGCCACGTATGTACACACACATACAGATTCATCCCCTCTCCAGTGGACATGACAGTGGACACTTGGCACCTTCCTAAAGGCTGGGAATAAAAAAAACAGTCCCTCCCTTCAGGTAACTGACTGCTGAATGGGAGACAAATATTTTATAAGTCAATGTGTTTTGTAAAGACATTCTTAAAATACAGAGTGACAAACACTAGAATGGAGGTGTGGTCAGGATGTGGGAGCACAGTAGGAGGCTGCGAGTCAGGACAGTAGTAGTGAGAGGGTGGCGGGTCAAGGAAACCCATCACAAAGGAGTTGCGACATTCTGTATGGCTCTTAAATGTTGGATTTTCCTAATCAGGAAGGAAAGGGAGCAGAGGAAACCGTTTGAAGGCACAGGAAACATGAGCCTGGTAAGGGGCATCGAAGGGCTGCTCACAAGTTTGAACTTGAATGTGCTGGCAGTGTGGAGCCACTGCAGCTTTTTTCTTTTCTTATTTTTTTTTTTTTTTAAAAGATGTGATATGACTCATACATTAAGACTCTGCATATACAAATGGAGGATTTAGTATGTGCCAGACACTATTCTAGGAGCTAGTGTAGCATTTATTCAGTTAATTAAAATGACCCATTAAGTAACCACTTTTCATGAAAAATGACCAAGAAAGCACTGATAAGGAAGTTTTATTTATTTTAAGGAACCATTTTTGGGGGTGGGGGGGCAATAGTAAAATTCTCAAAATATATCCTATTCCTCCTAGTTCCATAGGCACAGATTTTCAAATAGAAGATAACTTTGGTGGCAGTGAGGAAAAAAGAGGGGAGGTGCAGAAGTCAGGGTTGAGAGATTTTCAGTAATCCAAGTAACAAATGATGATGGGTTTTGGATGCTCTGAGGAGGTGGAAATAAGTTGTACTGCTGCATGGATAATGGAGGTTAAAAGGGGTAGTCAGGGGGTTTAAAATAAGGGTAACTCCAGAATCCCAACTTGGGCTGCTGAGGGGGGTACCAGCCATGTTGAGGTTGTGATCTGTGGGAGGCGTTGGACATAGGCCACCAGGGATCAGCCGTGAAGAGCTGGCGATTGACTTGGGTGACTCCAACACATGATTGCGGTTAGAAGTGGTTATAATCTTTGAAGCAGTGATGTTTTATTTTTTGATGAGTAAGTCGAACGTATACGTTATATAATCTGTTATTTCAATATTAAATATTTACAGCCAGTTATTTATTTTTAAAATATCAGATAATTTGTTGATTAAATTAATAAATTCTCCTGTTCTTCAGATATAAATGAATGTGATGAAGATCCCAACATCTGTCTTTTTGGTTCCTGCACCAATACTCCAGGGGTTTTCCAGTGCACCTGCCCCCCTGGCTTTGTATTGTCTGATAATGGGCGGAGATGCTTTGGTAAGCTTTGGAATGATAATTCTCTGTCTCAGTCGGCCCTTAGAAACTTCAGAGCTGCATAGTAAATCATCCTAATGTTTGCCACTACAAAGTACAGGTCTACGGTAAATATGTCATCTGTAAATTTAAAATATAGGTGTCAAATATATAGGCTCTGGACAATTTTTAAGGTACTTGGAACTGTTGGGTCTGTTTTTAAATTTTTAAAAAAATTTATACCAAAAGAAAACTTATCCTGATTCACCATTTTCATTTTGTTGGTGGTGTTTATATAAGATTTTTCATATGTTGGTATATGAGTTGCCTTTGACAGGATTTAACTTCCTGAAAGTTAGATTTTTGTTTTCGCTAGGCTGTAATGAAACAATCAGAAAAGAGAGGTTCTTTGTGGAAATCGTTTTGGTATTGAGCATGATTTCTCAGATTTCCTAAGCACAGTAATAGAAATATCTTAAACATTTTAATAATCAAATAGAATTTTAAAGACAAGTCAATTTAAATTAGCGAATAAAATCAACAATTGGGGATTTCCAGACCTGTCTTTTAACTGTTGATCTAATCTGCATCTTATGTTTTGCCCATGAGGAATTTTCTGCTAGAAACATTGTTATGTACAATTATTGCTTCTTTTTAAATGATCTGTAAGGAGCCCTGCAATGTTTGCCTTCTTGATTAGATACTCGCCAGAGCTTCTGCTTCACAAATTTTGAAAATGGAAAGTGTTCTGTGCCCAAAGCCTTCAACACCACTAAAGCCAAATGCTGCTGTAGTAAGATGCCAGGAGAGGGCTGGGGGGACCCCTGTGAACTGTGCCCCAAAGATGATGAAGGTAAGGGTAATGACACAAAACACTGCTTTGCACCAGTTTTTACGTGTTTGCCAGAAGCTGGTTTGACCGTGTAATTTATGAATATTTAGAGGGTGAAATTATCCCCTCAAGTATAAGTTTTGATGGTTCAGTGAGCAACCTAGATTGAGGGACTTCTTTCAACTTTTGAATACAAACATGTGTAAGTACAGGTAGAGTTACCCTGTTATTTCGTATTTTTCCAAGGTTAGTATTACTTGCTTTCAAAAGAATGAAATTGAGAGGTACAGGGCAGGAGATGCACGGAGGGAATAAAAGGTTGTATTCCAAACTGCTGTGAAAGTCCCATGTGGGTAATCACAGGCTGGGGCTCTCAGAATAATACATAAAATTCTGAGAAGCTGAGTCAGCACAGTGGCCGTTTTCAGGAAAGGACCAACACCCTCCCAGGCCCTATTAGAACAGGAAGAAGACAGTGTGGGTGGATCATAGGTTAGTTCCTAGCTAACTCAGAACCTGCTTGAGCTCTAAGTTAGGGGTGGCTTCTGGGTGTCCTGGGCAGGGAGGTTGCTCAGGCTGTCTTCTCCAAATATGCTCACTGTTGCTTTTGAAATAAATCGTTAAAGTCAAATAAATGCTCTTGCTCAAGACTGCTTTATAGATGAAAAACATAATTAAATACAATTCCATGTATATTGTTAATCAGTTCTTAAATTCTCTGATAGTTAAGACTGTACAATAATCGAAGATTCCCATTTTTCTCTGTAGTTGCATTCCAGGATTTGTGTCCATATGGCCACGGAACTGTCCCCAGTCTTCATGATACACGTGAAGGTGTGGTTTGATATAATTTATTCCTGTGTTATTTTATGTGAATATGTCGTTATAGATCTCTTATAAATCATGCTAATTTTTGCTACATTACATACAGTGTATTGCATTTCATGTATGGACAATATTTTGTGGCATATATAATTTATCATAAGACTATTTGATATATGAAATACATTATATTATTTCTCTGGTAAAATAATGTTTACATGTTTTGGGAATTTTAAGTATGTGTTGAATATACAGTAGTGGCATATCTATTGTTATGAGACAGTTCATGGGCAGTTCTATTTTTTTAGATGTCAATGAATGTCTTGAGAGCCCAGGCATTTGTTCAAATGGTCAGTGTATCAACACAGATGGCTCTTTTCGCTGTGAATGCCCCATGGGTTACAACCTGGATTACACTGGAGTACGGTGTGTGGGTGAGTGTTGGCTCCACATTACACAACTTTAAAATTGTTTTGTTTTTCATGTTCAGCAAAAGGTCTCTCAGGCACCTTGGGTGGTGTTAGGATTTACAAAGCCAGGGTAAGTAGACAGTAATGGCTCTTTTCTCTCCACTCTTACATTTTCCAGTCCAACTTGGTTTAGTGAAGATAGAAAGAGTGGCCCAATCTCTGCCTTCCACCAGATATACAAACTCTGATGTGTCTAGAGATTTCCAGTGGTGAAAATCCACTATCTAAGGGAGAGATGAGTTTTACTTGATGACTTCCCCGCCTACTCTGGTAGCAGAGGTCCACATTCCTCTTCTGGAACTGTGGCCTGTAGGGCCAGCACAGCTGTCCGTGGGCTCAGAGCATTGATGCTTGATCCTTCAGGGTCCTCTGCACTGCGCAAAGGCTGGCCAAGGCAGGGGGTGTACATAACTCAGACATGCCCTTCACAGACCCTGGAAATAGGTGACGCTGAATGTGTTACTCATGGGCATGCTCCTGTTAAAGTGAAGCTTCTCCAAACTTTTGGCTACTTCCTTATTCTTTTCCAGATACTGATGAATGTTCAATCGGCAATCCATGTGGAAATGGCACATGCACCAATGTTATTGGAAGTTTTGAATGCAATTGCAATGAAGGCTTTGAGCCAGGCCCCATGATGAATTGTGAAGGCAAGTGGAACCCTTTTCCTAAGAATGATTTCTTGACATAGATGGTATATTTTAATGTCTCAATCTTTTTGTTGTCCTGACATTCTGCTAATGATCATATTTCTTACAAGTGTCTATTCCTTTACCTCAGTGAGCATAGTACAATAGCTGCTTTAAAGCACCTGTCTGTTAATTCCAGTATCTGGGCCATCCCAGCGTTGGCATCTGTTGATTATCTTTTCCTTGAGATTGGGTCACATTTTCCTGGCTCTTCAGTATGTTGACTAATTTTGGATTACAACCCTAGACCTTGTGAATGATAAGCTGGAATCAGTTACATTACTCCGAAGAATGTTGATGCTGCTTTTTAGCTGGTAATTAACTTGGATAGACTGAATAGCAGACTGTCACACCTGTGGGGGGAAGTGGCTCAGATTCTGGTTCTGTTTTTTAAACCTTAGTTGCTAGCTTCTTGATTTTGCCCCATACAAGCAATGACTTGGGCTTAGTTTATGCCCCCCACCCCCACCAAAAAAAGTGTTTCTCTTTCTCTGGTCTTTTCTTTTATCTGGTGCTCTTCACTCTTTAGCAGCCTTGGTCACCCCAAGATTCCCTTTTTTGGTTCCTCTGGACAGAAGGTTGGAAACTTTTCTGTTGGAGATTTAGCGGCCAGATGCTGCCCCTGCCAGGACTGTGTTAAATATTACCTCAGGGTAATATTTAAAAATGGGGAACTTGCCCCTTACTGTTTGCTTGCTCTGAGTTTCAGCTTACCACTAAAAACTGCTTATTTTTTGCTCAGTCTCCACATCCCTCAGGTAGTTGTGTTTTTTTTATACTCTAGAGTATAGCAGTTATGTGTAGGTGGATGGGTTTATTAGGCCCCCGGTCCTCCATACCAGCATGACTGCTGAGGAAAAACATCAGTGATTATTTAACAAATAATTAGGACTCTTGGCTGAGAACATGCCTGCCCATTTCTTTGATCAGATATCAATGAGTGTGCCCAGAACCCACTGCTGTGTGCTTTCCGCTGCATGAACACCTTCGGCTCCTATGAATGCACATGCCCCATTGGCTATGCCCTCAGGGAAGACCAAAAGATGTGCAAAGGTAAGGCCATGGAGGAGGGAATAGTGTACTCTTCATTTGGCACTCTGGAAATATATTTTAATGCTTATATAGTCATTAGCTATCTTCTTGTAGAAATCCATAGAAACATAGTATGACAACATTTTGCTGGTAGATTTCAATACCCAGATATCGTGACACTTGATGGTCCATCCAATCGATAAGAAGATAAGATGGGTTGAGGATCTTCTTATCCTTATTGTCACACTCTTTGGCTCGTATTATAGTTAAGATTCCCCTTTCCTGAACTTCGTGTCATTGGGACTGATGCTGAGACTTTTATAAATCTGGAAATAACACCAGCAGTTGAAAAAGATTGGGCTCCTCCTTCACTTGTCATGCAAATAGATTTCATTGTAATAGCAAGAAGACTAAAAGTCTTAAAAGTGCTAAGCTTCAGCCTGCTCCTGAGAATTTATTTATTTATTTTTCCTATTAAAAAATATTTCATAGATGTGGATGAATGTGCTGAAGGGCTACATGACTGTGAATCTAGAGGCATGATGTGTAAGAATCTGATTGGCACTTTCATGTGCATCTGCCCCCCTGGAATGGCCCGGAGGCCCGACGGAGAAGGCTGTGTAGGTAAGGGACAATGTATGCTTATTTTATACCCCTACTTCAAGCCAAATTTATGGCACTAATCCCAAATCATTTTGCTCTGCAAGCCAACTTATTTTTCCAGCCGTTTCATCAAGGCTCTGCTACGGCTGGATTCTTCCCAGGGTCCATGCCAACATAATGCATTTTGGGTTGGATAATGCAGTGGCAGTTATGCCTGTCCTAGAATATATGCCCTTTCATTTTTTTTTCTTTTACAATTCTGTCTCCTGTGAATCTACAACATTAAATTAAGCAATTTAGGAGTAACTTAATTTGGAAATTTAGAGGAAGTAATTTAGAAGAAATTTTGCCCATGTAGCAAAATAAAAGTATGGGTTCATGTTCTCATTTTTAGATCATTCCATGAATGAAGAGAGTACATAGAGAGGGAGATAATCTCCAGGACCCTATTACAGGCTGGATATCTCTGTCATGTTGGCCATAATTTTTTAAGCATATTTGGACCTTAGCTAATTTCATCTATAAAGGGAGGAGGTAGGGCTAGATCTCTAAGGTCACCTTAGGAATTTAAAATGCTATGATTTTATAACACATGCCCAATGCTTACGTCATGTAAGCAAGTGACAGCGACTGCACTCATTTTCCCAGCATTTCTGTCCAAAGTGTTGGTAGCTAGGAGACTACATCCCACTACCTGAGAATAGTTGATGTCCCTCATTAAATTAAGGCTCTACTACTCCTGCCCTCACCTCCAGTCCCTATAAAAATATGGGTATTTTTAAAGGATTTTGAATATTACTAATAATCTCTTATTTGGGGAAAAATGCCAAAATAAGAATAAGACTTCTTAAAAATCAGTCTATTAGTTTATTTTTGCCTGAAGCTAGGAAAGGAAATGGAGAGTCACTACAAATGGGTGCTGGGGATATTTCTGGAGTGATGGAAAGGTTCTAAAACAGGATTGTGGTGATAGTTGGCACAGCTCTATAATTTACCGGGTCACTGAATTACAATTAAAACAAGTGAGTTCTATGGCATGTAAATTACATCTCAAAAAAGCTGGGTTTTCTTATTTTTAATTCGGTTTTATTGAGATATAGTCACATAAACTACAGTCATCCAGTGTACAGCCAGTTGTTCACAGTACCATCATATAGTTGTACATTTATCACCAAAATCAATTTTTGAACATTTTCATTACTCCAAAAAATAAAACAAGAATAAAAATACAAGAACACCCAAAACATCCCAACCCTCCATCCCTCCCCATTCATTTAATTTTTGTTCCCATTTTTATACTCATCTGTCCATACACTAGATGAAGGGAGTATGAGCCACAAGGTTTTCACTGTCGCACAGTCACAGCGTGTCAGCTACATAGTTATACAGTCGTGTTCAAAAAAAAAAAAAAAAATTGGTTGCAATTTAACAGTTTCAGGTATATCCTTATAGCTATTCCAATGCACTAAAAACAAAAAGGGATATCTATATAGCACATAAGAGTAACCTCCAGAATGTCCTCTTGACTCCATCAGCCACTGAAACTTTATTTTGTTTCATTTCTATTCCCCCTTTTGGTCAAGAATATTTTCTCACTCCCACGTTGCTGGGTCCAGTTTTATCCCCAGGAGTCATGCCTCAAGTTGCTAGGGATATTTGCACCCCTAGGAGTCATGTCCAGTGTAGGGTAGAGGGCAGTGAGTTTACCTGCCAAATTGGCTTAGAGAGAGAGGCCACATCTAAGCAGCAAAAGAGGTTCTCTGGGGGAGACTGTTAGGCACAGTAGGCTTAGTCTCCTAAGTTAAATCTATACTCCTAAATATAGGCCAGGGAAGATGCTAACATGTATGGAAGGGTAGATATAGACATTGGTAACCAGCCTGTCTCATTATACATGAGATTCATGTTCATTTTTTTCTTTTTTTTAATTTGTGTGTGTACATGTGCTTGAATTTCATCTGGCTAAAATACTTACTTAGAAAGGTGCTTGAATTTTTTATGTGTCAGAAGCTTCTTATTTTTGTAACTAGCTGAATTTTACATTATACTGTGTTTCCTGGGAAGAGAGTAGCCATTGTGATCAGATTAAGAGCTTAGGTTTCTGGTCCTACATCTGCCATTAAATGATCTGGATAGCTCTAAGTGGCTTTATTCTCTGTGCCTCTGTTTCCTGTTCTGTGTAGTTATAAACTCAGTCTACATGATTTTATGCCAGACAGGGGTTTGTGTGCTAGCTCTAATATTCTATGACTTGTGAACTTAGCTTTTCAAAGAAAATACCCAGGGTGGCATTATATATTTGTAATTTTTCATTTTTAAAAGATGTTACAAAAGTTGCAGTTTCTGAAACTGTTCTGATCCTTGAGTTTTCATTATACTATGTTGATAACTGAAACTTCTGCAAAACTTTTTTTGATCATCAGTACTTTGATTTTTTGCAGGCACCATGTTTTTACAATTAGAAATTCCATAATAAACAGCCAAAATATTATTATGAATAAAAAGTGTTTACAAATGTCAAGATGAAACATAAAGTCATAGAGAAATAAAAATGCTAAGCACATGAAACTGGAATATAACAAAATTACTATAAAATGTCACTTGCAATAGAAACTAGAAGTGTTACAGGCCAGGGAATAAAAGTTAAGCAGGAAAGCTATAATCTCTGTGAAGAAAACAATAAACTTAATCAGAGATGGGGACTTGACTATGCAATATATTGTCCCAGTAATTATTTCCTAAATGAACAAATAAAGAAATGAATGGAGAAATCTATTAAATATAAAAATTTTACCAAGTTCTTACATTTTAATGAAAATACCAAGAGAATACATTTTTAAATGTAACTGAAGAGAAGAAAGCCTTCATTTTAAAGATTATGGAGTAAAAATTTGTTACTTTACTCCCATCTCTAGAAGATTTTAGATATATGGGTTGGGATATTTTAAGCTATCTGAGTTTAAACAAGGACATAGTCACAACTGCAAACTCCAAAGAATATCTCTCGTATACTGTAAAATTTCAACCAAAAACACATAAGATACTGATAGAGTGGTACATTCTTTATAGACTTTGCCAGAATATATATTTGTCTAAAAGTAACTGTCCCAATTTAGAAAGGTTCATCCAGTGATCTTGGATTATATTAGGGACATAGGTCATCAATGAGAGAAGTATGGAATGTTTTTGAAGAAATTCAGTTCTACACTGCAGTGTCAAGAGAGCTAGAAGGAGAAAATATAGGGACATGCATTTTAGGTCTTAACAAACTACTCATCTAGACATGGAGGCCACTAGAAGTAAGTCAGGAAAAAGAAAGAGTAAGAAGCAACCTAGAAGCAACTAGATTCTAAGATTTAAAGAGCTTTACTCAGAGCCACAATGGCCTCCTAAATTACCTGAAAAACCTGAGAGTACATGCCCTGTGGTCAGAGAGCGTAGCAGATTTGGTGAGAGAATGTTCATTCATACAACAAACATGAATTGAAACTAGTTTATGCCCAGTTCAGCACCAGTGACTGCTTGCTATACTATTTTTTCAGCAAATAGCCCAGCTGGAGAAAATTGTCAAAGATGAATAATCACATAAGTCTGTGATCATTATATATGTACTTTCAGCAAAGAGGAAGAAACTAAAATAAACAGATTTAGACACCTCAGGGAACAGACAAATCGTTCAGAAACAGTTTAATTATCCTCTAAGAGATCTCACTGATGAAAATTTAAATAGATATAAGAGATTGAAAAGGAAGATAAGATGGTATCAAGAGGTGAGGAGCTAGCAGAGCTCAGGAAGGAAATAAAACTATCAGGAATTCAAGTCACATTTGAAGTCAAAAAAGTAGGAAGGGCTGAAAACAATCAGAAACATGAATATGGAGGCGATTGGTAAGACGATAAGACGTGGAAGACAAAGAAGATCCAAAATGTGCATAATTGAAGTCCCTGGAAAAAAAACTGAATAAAACAAATAATATTCAAATATATGTGAGTATTTAGTGGAAGACATTCTTGTAGAAGATATTTAAATCTGAAGATCAAAAGAGCACACTGCACCATGAAAACCTGTTAGAATAGTCCTTCATTTACTCAACTGTGTATTTACTGAACACCTGCTATGTTTTAGATGTTGGGTGTACAGTAATGTACTAGATGGAGAAGTCCTCTGCTCTCAAGTAGTTTACATCTGGTGTGAGAAAACAGACAACAAAGAAACAAACCAACATTATTTCATGTAGCTGTAATTTTTTTAAGAAAATAAAATCTAGTGACTAAGTGGGATCTGCTTTAGAATACATTTTTCAAAGAAGGCTTCTCTGATGAGATGACATATGAGCTGGCACCTAGAAATGATAGATAGGGAAATTATCAAGAGCAAAAGTCCTTAAGGCAGGAATGAAGGTCAGTGTAGCTGGAGATTGTGCCAGGGTGAGTGTGGCATGAAGTGAGGTCCAGGGGCAGCAAGGCCACTGCAGACCACTGGGAGGAATTTGGTGGGCAGGGTGCCTCTGAGTGTGGGCCATGGAGTGGACTGCGAATGTGAGAAATCTAGTTTTGTATCTACTAGCTTTGTGACCTTAGACAGGTTGGCTTAACTCTGTGCCTCAGATCCCCCATCTGAAAACAAGTAGGAATAATGAAACGCTTACCTTTTAGGGTTGTTGTGAGGATTAACATTAGTGAGTTTATGAAAAGCCCTTAAAATAGTGCTTGGCATATAGTAAAATCTCAGTTAGGTGTTAGTTGTTGTTATTACCTAATTTACATAATTAATAATCTCTGGCTGTTTTGTAGGTCATGCATTTTAGATGTGTAGAAGCAGGGATTTCATTTAGGTGGCTGTTGTAGTCATCCAGGTGAGAAACGAAGGAGGCTCAGATGGGTGCCAAAGTAGTGTGAAAGAGGAGTGAAGAATTCAGAATATATTTTAGAGAAAGTGGATAGATTGGAAATGATAGATGAAAGAAGAAAGATATACAAGATAACTCCTAGGATTTTTACCTGAATAACTGATTAGATAATAGCTATGGAAGAGCCTGGAAGAAATAGCTTTGGTTAACGGAGTAGAAAAATCAAAGTTCTGTATGGAATGTGTTAGCCTCATAGCTTTCTAAGTGGTAATTTAAAGTAGAAAGATATATTGGAGCTTTATAGTTGCTGGCAAATAGCAGGTCTCTAAAATCATGGGTTTGGATAAGATCACCTAAGAGAGAAGACATAGAGAAAAGTAGAAGAACTAGTGACTGAGTTCTGAGGCACTCCAATGTTTAGAGTGACTAAAAATATTTAGGAGACTGAAAAAGAGTAGCCAGCCAGATAGAAAGTTATCCAAGTGAATGTGGTATCATAAAAATCAAAAGAACAGATTGTTCAAGAACTTTAAGGTGTGGTTAGTTGGGTATAATGCTCCTGCAATGTAGAATAAGGTAAAGACAGAGAAGTAATAAGTAGATTGGGTGACCTTTTCAGAAGCAGTTTCAGAAGAGGACTTGTAAGTGGATTAAGGAAAGAATCAGAGGTGAGAAGGTGGAAATGACAACTGGAGATTACTTGTTCAAGAAATTTTGCTTTGAAGGGGAGCAAAGAAATGTGCAGTCACTGAAGGGGTAATATGCAAATGAGAGAGGAGATTGTTTTGTAACACAGAAGTTACTAGAGAATATTTGCTGTGGGGAATAATTCATTGAAAAGAGATGGAGAATGATAGGGATGATTGTGAAATCCTTGAAGGCAATCCAGAGTACAAGTGGAAGGGGCTGTCTTTAAGAAAGGGAGAGCACAGAGAGATAGGATGGAGTTATTTTCTTAAAGTGCAAGAGGTGTTTT
The DNA here is from genome assembly GCF_015220235.1 of Choloepus didactylus. Lineage (NCBI taxonomy): Eukaryota > Metazoa > Chordata > Mammalia > Pilosa > Megalonychidae > Choloepus > Choloepus didactylus. Next base: position 69,626,418 of record NC_051319.1, on the reverse strand, counting down.
AGAAAGTGGGAGCATGAATGTACTAGGAAGTATAGTAGGATGTTAAGGGAATATTAAGTATTTGTTTGAGATTTGAGTCATGAATTAAGATGAGAGCTGTCCAGGTTATGTGGTTTTTCTCTAGCATGTCATTATGCTCAGGATTAGGCAAGGAGTAGGTAGAGGGAAGTGAGCGTCTGACAGGAATTATTGCCAATGAAAAGGTAAATAATTGACAATCCTAGTAGAGTCCAGGAAGTGTCAAAGGATAGAAAGTGGAATGCTTTCAATCAAAATTAGATAGATGGTACAGTATCACATCAAGATATACCCTGGTGAAGTTACAGATTTCCACAACAGCCAAAAAGCATAAAACAGAAGAGGAAAGGAAAAAAAATTCTGTAGGTATCCAAACTACAAGTAGAAAAAACATCAGGCTCTTTTTTTCCAACTTCTCTTAGTCACTCTCAGGGCCAAAGGCAGTAAAGCAAAAGTAATCTAAAATAAAAGCTACATTGTACATCATAAAACCTAGAGGACCTCAGGCAGCAAGAGCCCTTCTTGAAAAAAATAATAATTAAATTGAAACAACTAAAATACAAATCAAAATAAAGACAAGCAACGTTGATTAGGGTCAGAATCAGATTAAGGTGGCAGACCTTGTATCCTCAGATTCTAGAAACAGAAATGACAACTTTTAATTTAGCTCACTACTTTTGTGTATGCTTTAAAATTTCATAAGTTTCATAAGTTTCTTTTTTCCTAAAAAGGGGAAAATATCTACACCAAGACACATCATGATGAATTTTAGAACAGTAAGAGCACGGTGAAAATCCTTAAAAATCTTCCAGGCAGAAAAACAAGGTTGCCTACAAATGAATAGTAACCGAGTAAAACATAACAATGGAGCGATACTTTTAAAATATTATAAGGGAAATAGTTTTGAACTGAGATTCTGTACCCAATCAAGTGTGAAAACAAACAGGCAAAAAAAAGACATTGTCAGAAATGAAAGTGTTTAGATTATTTACCATCCACATACCTTCTAAAATAATTACCAAACTCCATACTCTTATTTTTTTAATTAATTCAAGAAAAGGTAATAGTATACATCAAGCAATGGTGAGGGAAAAAAAAAAAACAGTAAACCTCATTATTTAGTCTAAATAGATGTTTATGGCAGATATGAAAACTAATCCTCACAAACCAAAATTCCTAAATCACAGACAAACATTGGAGGTAGCACTGTGAGAGAGCAGATTAAATTCATGCCAAGGTACTTCGACCAAGGCCAGAAGCTTTAAAAACACATTCTTCTTGACACTGATGGAAAAGTAGTCATTAAGAGTATGTGTTGAAATTATTTAATGTTTACCACTAAAGAAATTGAAAGAGGATGTACAACTTTCCAGACATGAGTTGGAGGCAGAGTAGAGCATAGAAAACTAGACTGATCTAAAAATTATCAAGGGATGGGGGAAAATTAAATGGTAAATGTAAAACACAATATAAACTGACAGGCAAGGATCCATATATATCAGTAATGATGCTGGATATAAAAATTTTAATTTCTGGTTAAAAGTTAAACCTATTTTTAAAAATTCTTTTTAAATCCAGTGACGAGCTTTTTACGAGAAATGCAGCTACATAAAAAATGTGAGATAAACTGCAGGAAAGGGTTAGGCAAATGTTATTAAAAAGCAAGTACATGTAGCAAAATAAATGTCAGTAAAAATTAAGGTTAAAGATGAAAAACTATAAAAATGAAAGGAGCAGTTTATCAAAAAGATAAAATTGTTGTGAGCTCTCAGATGTTCCTAACAACATGACTTCGAAAAACCTCATCAAAATATACAAAATATCAAATAGGTACAATAAGTAAGGATATAGGGAATTTTAGTGAAACAGTTTTGTTCTAATAGACTTATTTATCACCAACCAAAAGAACAATACTGCCTAGATCCCCTCTCCCAGTAACCGCCTTCACACGCCCCAGCTGCTCCTGTACCTCTGCCAAAAGCCTGCCTACCTTGCCGTCAGCCTCTTTCTCATAGCACATAAACCGACATCTTCTTCCCTAAAGTTCCTTCTTGTCTGCCCTCTCAGGACAAGTCTATCCCTTTCAGAGACCAATTATCCAATTCACCACAAAAACACCACCCCATCCCCACAGGAAAAGAAAAAGAGAAAAAGTCACCATGTTACCAAAGAACCCACCTGAAAGGTTGAAGCAAGTTAAAAATAAATCAGTATGCACGTGTGACTAGTTTTTATCCCGTCACATTAGTATTTTGGTGAAGAAGTTTTAAATAGGATATGACCCATTAGAAGATAATTTGTAGGATGTAAGTTTACAGTCTACTCATTATTCATATTGTTTCTCTGAAGATGAAAATGAATGCAGGACCAAACCAGGAATCTGTGAAAATGGGCGTTGTGTTAACATTATCGGAAGCTATAGATGCGAGTGTAATGAAGGATTCCAGTCAAGTTCCTCGGGCACGGAGTGCCTTGGTAAGCTGATGTAAATATTTAGTAAATAAAGCACCTGTTTTATGATGTTGTTATGGAAGAGTTCACTCTACATATATCCTTGCCTGCTAAATGGATTCCCCAATCTGAGCAACCTACATCCCTCTTTCTAAAGATACACAAATGACATATTTGTGCATGTGTGTGCTGTATGCTTACTTATGTGTAATGTAAAATATAGTCTCTCAGGGCTAAATTCCAAAATTAAGATTAGTTAAGCTGTATGGAAAATGCAACTTTAGCAAGTCAGTAAAACTTACATCAGGGGATGATTTAATTCCAAAAGAAAATATTTGTGATGTGAGGTAAGCTCTGCTGATATTAATGCAAAGTAAATACTACATTTCAGAAATGCAGTGGTTGATTTTTATTTTGACACAGAAAAATGTTTTACAAAATCTTTTCTTGTGGAAAATAAAAATCTCATGTATTATGTAATATTTTAAAGCTAAAATATGTATTGTCTAAACCGTTTTTAGTTAATTATGAGCAGGTATATTCAAGGCAAATAAAGAAGAGCACTTCTTAAGCTGTTTGACTCATTTAATTTGGCACAAAAAGAACAGTTTTTTCAAGTATACTGGACTTTGCTCAGCATGATGTCATCTGCTTCAAATCCCAGGAAATTTTTATTCAAGAAAATATATCTTTTTATTGTCTTCAATCTAGACCTTTACTTGCAACAAAACTTTTAAGAAATTATAAAAAAAAGAAGATAACTTATATAGAAAGTATATTTTTCTATTCATTTTATTAATAGTTTTACTGTATGGTTCATAAAGCCATACTAAAGATGTCTTTGCCTTATTAATAACAGAGAAATCCCTTTAGTTTTATTAAAGAAATAACTACTTAGTCCAAATGTTTGAGCAGTCTTAGATGTAACAAATATAAGAGATTAGGTCGAATATGTACCAAGCTCATAACATAATCTAGAATTTGCTTTTTAAAAACAAATCCTGATACTGGTTGGTTTATTTAGAGGAAAACCATTTGATTTCCCTTTCATTTGGATTCTACAGGAATGGTGATAAACTATCATTTAGTTACTGATGGATTGAAGAAAACCAAAAAAAAAAAAAAAAAAAAAAAAATTTTTCTAAAGTAATAGCATCACTTTTTGACAAATCTAACAAACTGTATAAAGTGAAACAGAGCTCGACTACCTCCAACAAAACTTTATAATCATTACACTGTCTTAAGCATTGTGCCCGTCCATATAAAAGAATACTTACCTTTTAAAAAATAATTGCTAAGAAGGAAAGTACTGATTGTCCTTTTTAATTTCAAAACCAAGATAATGAAAATCATCAGTTCCAAGACACGTATGCTTATTTTCGGCTTTATCGTTTCAGACAATCGACAGGGACTCTGCTTTGCAGAGGTATTGCAGACAATGTGTCAGATGGCATCCAGCAGCCGCAATCTTGTGACAAAGTCAGAGTGCTGCTGTGATGGTGGGCGAGGCTGGGGCCACCAGTGTGAGCTCTGCCCGCTTCCTGCAACTGCTCAGTACAAAAAGATATGTCCTCACGGCCCAGGATACACCACTGATGGAAGAGGTAAGGAGTTGAGAAAATTCATGCATCCTATCAACTTCATTAATTCAGATTAATTTGAAGGAAAGGTGAAAACAACGACATAATAATAGTTGAAATAAAAACGACATAATAATAGTTGAAATAAGTGTGTGTTTGTCTAGAGACAGAATGCTTTTTGTCAATGCTTTAGAGACTGAAAGATTTAATCTTTATAGAAAACTTGAGAGAATTTATTATTCCCATTTTAATGAGTGAGGAAACTGAAGCACAAAGATTAGAATAAGTAATATGCCCAGAATCACACCCTTTTTAAGGGATGGACTCAGGAAGGGAACATGTCTGTCCCAAAAGGCTATACTTGTAACCACCCAACTATACTCACTTTATTTAAATAAATACTGTTTGTTTGGAGTATGCACAGGAACTCATTCTGTTTATAACATATTTACAAATTAGCAAATCTCATAACTGATTAGTGGTTTTCATTTTTATATAACTATTTATATACCAATGTCCTGGAAAATACCATTTTCCTCCATTCCGATACAGATTCTCTACCCTGTGCATGATTACTTTGCTAATGAAACCCTTTCTCCAGAGTCTAATATAGTGAGACGTTGAGGCTAATCCATGGAAAACTATCACCAATTCCAATTTGGTTGAACTTCAAAATGGTAGCTTTCTATATTCCCCCCAAAAAATCCCCCCAAAAAATTCATACTGAGATTACAAAATGAGTAGTCTGAAACAAGACTTTCAACATAGCCTTCCTTTATTTTTTCCCATCACTTCAGTTTATTTCTCTTTCCCTTCCATGTTGTTTATTCATCTGAATGATGTAAAGGTATTCCAGCACTATTTTGAATAGTGGTCATTGGCTGTCTCATCTCAGTTTCTTAATTTCCTTTAGTTTCCAACCAGTTTTACCCTGGCATATACATATTAACTTCCATTTGGTTTTTGTTTTTGTTTTTTTTTTTTTGGGTCCACAGATATTGATGAGTGTAAGGTCATGCCAAACCTCTGCACAAATGGTCAATGCATCAATACCATGGGCTCATTCCGGTGCTTCTGCAAGGTGGGCTATACCACGGACATTAGTGGGACCTCTTGTGTAGGTAAGGCAAAGCACATCTACGTCTGAGAGTTTGACAAGTCACATACTGTCAACAGTGTTTCCTTCCTATGGACCTTTAGAATGTACATTTCATTAAAATGATGTCACTCCTCTTAATAATGTGGTTCTTAATAACAGTGTAATTGCTCTTTTGTCCAATCCTGTGGGATCCAGAACTGTTCAATTAAATCAAAAAGACTGTTCTATCAGGGAAACATAAAAATGATAAAAATGATACTTTTAACATTTTATATTTTAATTTAAAATGTATAAATGCACATTTTTGTCATTCTTTTGATAAAGTCTTTTGATTGTGCGTTTGTGTGTTTATGCATAGAGAAAATGCTTTTTGCTTGTTCCTCATCCTTTTTTTTTGGCATAAACATAATCCACAATTTCTAGTTGCAACACAATCCCAGCACAAAAACCTAAATTTTTGTAATTTCTTTTCCTAATTTAATTTTTTGTCTCACCCACACCATTCTATGACAGTTGTAGGGAATGGGGGAGAACTTGACTTTATTGAGGTCTTTCCAAGGTTTTCAATTTAGTCTTCAGTAAAGAAAAAAACCTACTTTCTCCTTCATATTTTGTAAGCTTATATGATATTCCATTAAATTATATAATTTCAATAACAATTATACTTGGCATTAAAAGGTGAAAACAACTAAACTGACTCTTAGTAAGCATACAATTCAACTGGTAGGAATAAAAGGGCATAGGAGTAATAGACCATAGACTATTAGTCATGAGCTTTCAGCCTTCTGTGGGCATCAATCAGTATATTTTACAAAGGAAATGGAGATTGTCTGCTATCCAAGCAGGAAAGAGATGGCACTTTCAAATGAAGACAATTCGAAGAAGGTTTAAGAAAGAGTCTATCTAAGGTGTGGCTAGCATGCAGAGAAACCAAAGGGTTGGTGCTGCATGCTGGGTCTGTCACTGCCGCTGGACCAAACGAAAAGGGAGAGGTTTTGGAACCTGGAGGAAAAGGTTGTTAACAGGGAGCTGCCTTGAGAAGAGCTGTGATACCTGTTCAGATGGCACAGGCAGCCTGAACCCATCTTCAGAGAGGGCATGGAGGGAATGAGGACCAGCCCAAAGACAGGTCAACTGCCTGGGCCCAAGAACAAGGCGGAGGGAATGAGGAATGGGTCTGTAGGGCAGATGGAAGATTGCCAGCAGTCTGTCATAGCAAGAATGTTAAGTGAATGCCAGTTAAGAGATCCAGTAAGATCATACCCAGGTGCCCAAAAAAAAAAAAAAAAAAAGCTTTAATTTTAAGTTTAGTTGGGTGATTCTCAAGTTGTCAGCTAAAGGACACTAATATAAAGAATTTAGGGGATTATTTTGAACCCAGATGGTTAACTGGCTACTTCCAGTATTTATCCAAGGACTGTAAACTGATCAACAAAGTAAACCAGTGTGTGACTGTAGAGAAAAATATTCTGTGCATCATTTCTTTTTGATTGTTTTCCATTTTAAGTTGAAGAAGAAAAGTAAAAAGAATGATGTGAAAATATGGAGGGAGGAAAGAGGCTGGTTATTTTTAACCAGGAAATTTATCTTCACACCACTTTTACTTAGATCTTGATGAATGTTCCCAGTCCCCGAAGCCATGCAACTTCATCTGCAAGAACACTGAGGGGAGCTACCAGTGTTCATGTCCGCGGGGGTACGTTCTGCAAGAGGACGGCAAGACTTGCAAAGGTAAGGGAGCAGGCACTGGGGGTGTGACCCTCGGCTAACTCTCATCCCTCGGCTTCAAATGTTAGAGCATCAGGGATTTGCCATTTGCATAACCTTCATTAAAATGCACCCTTAAATTAGCCATTTTGTTAGTCATTTTCTTAGTCATTTTCTTACCAAAGGACTCATGATGGAGGCAGAGAGAATTAAGCCTCTGAAGACAACATTTTGCTTTTTATAGCAAACAACACAAATTTTTTAAAAAGTAAAATCAAACGCAGTTTTGTGGATGTAAGAGATTGGAACAATAACTAAAGATTTTTTTGTTTGCCTATCTGAAATTTCATTTCTCTAAGCTATCTTGATTACGTATTAACTGCAAAAAAATTGAAAATGAATGGGTAAATTAATTGGTTTGTTTTGTAGTATTCAAAATAATTATCAAACTAAATTAGATAATCTAGTTTTCATACTATACTCATGTATTCAATTTTATAGTAAAATCTCATCACTATGGAATTACTGGACTGAGTAAATTCCTGTCTTATTAAATTTTGAAATATAGATTATTCTCAATGAAATGAGGTTTTATTTTTCAAGAAATACATAAAATTAGAGTAATAACAAGTGGAGATATTCTCCTGGACCTGTTTAGTGAACAAATAAGTGCCCATTTCATTTTGCACATGGTTTATAAATGAGTGGCATTAAACAGTATGTTTTTTAAGTTATAAAATAATAAATTAGTTTTGTTTACATCTCATATTGCTTGGTAAATTTATTTTGAATACATTTTCCCAATTTAAGTTTCAGTGTAATCCAAATCAAATTTGGAGTTTTCTATTAGTACAGACCAAAGATTAATATCATTTATGACTAAAAAAACGGGATTTTTTACTTCTTCTAGTGTTATTAACGGTGTTTTCATTTCAATCTGGAAAATCTGACTATTTGTATTAGGACCTTCATCAACTTCTGGATTCTGTTTGATTTTTATTTTATCTCACCATTAATAGGAATAAATAACCAGACATGGAAAAAATTGCATTAAATGCAAGAACCATAACATTTGCGAACAGCTCATAGAAACCACTGTGATTCAGTCCTTCACTTTATTATTTTAAGGAAACCTTGTGTTATGTATGGCCTTACCATTCTATCATAGTAATCCATGGTATTTAAGCTGTTTAATTATGCAGATGCATGTGGAAGTCTGTAAAACTTCCAGCAAAAATCTAGACAAAACACTCATATTAGAACATCCCACCTCGTATGGCTTCATGAGAATGCATGCATAGCCAGATAATTGCTCTAATTTTTATCAGCCTCTCTTTAATTTCAGATCTCGATGAGTGTCAAACCAAACAACATAACTGCCAGTTCCTCTGTGTCAACACCCTGGGGGGGTTTACCTGTAAATGTCCCCCTGGTTTCACACAGCATCACACTGCTTGTATTGGTAAGACAAAATTAGAACGGAGAATTTTACAAACTTTTGGTAGATCAAGAAAAATTGTACTTAAAATGATAGATGGAATAATGTCCCAGTACCTAATTTAGAATCCACACCTCCTAATTAGCAGCCCCCCAAAATTGCTAGTAATGTAGTTATATAGGAATGTTTCAGTGTTTTAGACTTTGTTTTTTGTCCTTGTGAAAAATAAAGGGAAAAGGGCTTTTAAAACCCAAGCACATGCACAGTAGTTGTGTTCTGAGCACTGCTTTTCTATTACATTCTAAATATGACCATGTGTGAGCAGATAAAATATGATTAAAGGCTCACTTAATTTAGGACATGCTAATATACTGGAGTTGTTTTATGTATAAGATATATAAGTTAAGAGCCTTTCAGCCTTTATTAACTAAAACCATGTCCACAGTTGCTTCAAAACAGATTCTAATTCCAAATCTCTTGAAATTCACTTTTTCTTTACACTTTTGCTCTTAATGTGATGGTGAATTCTGGCATAAATTTCCCCAAAATATTACTTTTATATCATGAAAATCAGATTTAGTATACTTCAATTTTTACTTCATGTAATGAAATTAAAATCAGGTAATAATGGAAAGCTTGACACTCTCTTTCCTTTTTGCTTTCCTAGACAACAATGAATGCGGGTCTCAGCCTTCACTTTGTGGAGCAAAAGGAATCTGTCAAAACACCCCTGGAAGTTTCAGCTGCGAATGTCAAAGGGGGTTCTCTCTTGATGCCACTGGACTGAATTGTGAAGGTGAGTTTATTTGCTCAAAAGTCCTTCATCTGATAAAGATATATAATATATATAATATATAATTTCTAAGCCAAAAAAAGTATTTAACAAAATATAACCCCATACTGGATTATTGTCCATAAATTTTCATATATCATTTTGGGGCAGAGGGAAACTTTAATTCAGGAAACAGAAATTCTCTGGTTATGAATTACCTTTTAAAATAACTGAACCATTTACTTAATCATTGATCTGGAAAATAATTGAATTGTAAAATTATTCTCTGGCTAATATGGTTTACAGTAGTATACAAGTATACCAGAAAAAAAAAAAAGGACTTTTGTTTCATGATACCTAAATGAGTAAAAGTTAAATGTAAAAGGAAAACCTATAATTTTAGAGAATTGGAGAAATGTACTAAAAACACTGGTGAAAGCTGTTGGCTATTTCCATTTTATGTGGTCTGAGATTCTTGCTTCACCCTCTTCCCTGCAATGGGCATTTCCTACGAAGTCACCCCTGCTATAGCTATTTCCTATAAAATCCAAAGGAACAATTAAGTGAGAACAAAATAAGAATCTGCCTGAGAGCAACAATATATTATTTGCAATATTTCCATCACAGATACCAGCATACGATAAGACATATGTATTAGGATGGGCAATTTTTACAAATACACATGCCAGAGATTGAAAGAGATAAATGTAGTTTGCCAAACTATATATAAAAAACTATTTTTATATAATATTACAATATATGGTATTTGTGCTGTTTTAACTATCTTTTAATTAATCTTAAAAACATGGTTTTGAATTCTAAAAATCTATTCAAAGATTTTAACATGCTTTTTGTAAGAGTTCTTGAAGTTTTTATATATATCTCTTTTTCAGCCAAAAATTTTGATTTTAAACATTTCAATTTTTATATTATGTTTATTTAATACTGTTGAGACTTTGAAAGTATTATAACCCACAACTGCTTGCCACTTGTGAGTTCAGCTCATGACCACCCATATAATATGCCATTTATTAATTATGCATATAAATTTGTTAGACACACAACAGACATGCCAATTTTATTTTGCTACTTTTGGCTAGATTTCAAAGCCTCAGTTTCATTCCAAAAGAGTATGCATATATAAACAAAGAAATTATTCCATTTGTGTAATAATAGCACATCTTGTCTAAAAATAAATTCAAATACTTAAAAGGGGTTTCATCTAATTAATCTTGAATGTTAAAAATAAAAAAATTTGCGAAGTGTCAATGACTTTTCAATCCACTGTTGGAATATGTAATGCAAACAAACTTATGTCTCATACCAAATAAAGCATACCATATGCAGTTCATCTCCCCAAATGCACAAACGTGTAGTTGTTGTTGTCGGTTTGCTGAAATTACAATGTGATTTAGAGCATCAATGTGGCATGGTCTGGTGGATAGCACAAGAATGAAGAGTGGTTTCTTATCTCAGAATCACTCTTTGTACCACCACCTACTAATAACCATGTGACGTGGAAAATATCACTGACTTTGTGTGTCTTGTTTGTTCCCCTATCAAGAGTTACCCCGGGCTGTTTGGAATGCATTTAAGAATAGTAGAAGAAAGGTTGCCTAAGGATTTTGCTGGGATTGTTTTTGTAGATGTCGATGAATGCGATGGAAACCATAGGTGCCAACACGGCTGCCAGAACATCCTGGGAGGCTACAGGTGTGGTTGCCCTCAAGGATATATTCAGCATTACCAGTGGAATCAGTGTGTTGGTGAGTATTCACTACGAAGCGTCTCATTTTCTCAACTCTGAGAAAATCTCTGAATAAGTATTTCTGAATAAAAAGAATAAATATTAGAGGTTGAACTTTGAATATAGCCTTTGAATTCTACAACTTAAAAACCAGTACTTAATATCCATGCATGGGGATTCATTATACACAATACTTGTTTGAACATACCCATAATAAAAAAGTCATCTTTTAATACTTAAAAGGTAACTCACTAGAGCCTTTATAACTTTCAGTTTCTACTAGATATAATTTTAAGTTTCTGAAGATGGTGTCAAGAAGCATCTTCTTCATTAGCCAAAGTCAGCCGCTTTTTTTCAGTAACGTAATATCATTAAATTTGGAGTTGAAGGGGTTGATTACCCATTCAGCACCCTCAGACAAATCCTAAAGGAATTCAGATCGACTTAATGAGGACAGTTCATCTCTGCTCTCCAGTCATGTGGATTTAATGAAGGATGTACAATATTTTAAGGTTGCAAAAGTATCTAGTTACAGCAAATACTGTTGCCAGAAAGGCATGTGTGTAAAATAACATACATAGGCATTCAGCATTGTCCTTTGCATTGTTAATATTCAGGGAAATTCTCCTTTTCAGTAGAGATTGATGAAAGAACAGAATTCTCTATTTGAATAGGCAGCTGACTTATTTAGCATATGCCTAATTTCTTGGCTCCGTTTGAATGCACTTCATAGAGACGCCACCCAACATATTTTGATGTTAGACACTGGCAGAGCTGAGCAAAGAGGGAACAGTGGACCTGCAGGGAAATGGCAAGATGCTTCCTGTTTCTCTGTAGTGATTTAAATCTCCCCACATTCAGGTATCTGTGGGTGAGCCACTGAATAAGTCTGATTTAATCCTTTTGTGGTCTTCTCAAAAGAAATTTCTAGTGACAATTTAGTAAATTGAGAAGAAAATCAAGTTAAATTTCAAAGGAGAGAAACTAACTCTGTGAAGGTCACAACTCTTCTGTGGCCTCATTCCAGGTTGAGAACAGATGCTTTGACACACCACGATTGTACATTCATGGGGGAAATGCAAGAACCGACAAGCAATCAAAAAGTTAAGGGCCAAGTTTTAAAAGGATTATCAAAATGATGAATTAGGCAGTCAATCAAAATAGTTTCATAAGTTTAATTTACTTATTTTTCTCTTTATAAAAAAAAAGTTGCAAAACTCCTCAGGCCCTGATTTATGTATTCATAAGCAGAGGTAAAGTATAGGCACAGTTTTTAAAATAGAAGCAACAATATTTTATGGATAGCTATTATACAGTGGAATACCATTTTGTTATAACGCAATGTTTATAAAATATGAGACCTGTCACTTTGTATAGCAAATACCATGGACTTCTCAGTTCTTAATTCTAAGGCAAAAGAATAATTCACTAACCTTCCATGTTTATTTCAGCTTAAAATAGAATTCTTGTTATTAAAGAGACCCCAAGTAAAAATAGGAGAATGTATAGAGTGTCAACTCAGTTTCCAAGTTTTCAGGTTTTCTGAAGTTTCTCTATGCAAACAGAAAAAGAAGAAAAGTACAGAAATAGCTGCATAGGTTTTCACTGAATGTATGACTTAAAATAAAGGCTCTGGGTTCTATCCCAGCACCACTTTGTGGAGTCTTGGGATGGGCACTTCAGAAAGATAGTCACCCCTTCAGCAGCCAGAAGCCTGGCGTACTTCTCATCAGGAGACACCCTATGGACAGAGGAACATATCGTTTCCTAAAGACGAGCCCAAAACTAAAGACACATGGGCAGTTGTCCCCAACTGCAAGTATTAATTTGTGAGCTTGCTGATCTGAAATCAACACCTCTAAGTAGCAGACCTGTTTAAGACATGGCAAGGATTTAACTCAGAAGGTTCATGATTCTTCTGCACATTGTTGAGAAGTCTAGCTGGTGTCTAATAAAATTGCTGACTTTTTTTGCCATGAATTGACGTAACATGGTGGAAATTTTTAACCCAATATATGACAGTTACATAAGAAATGGAGTGAAATGAGCCATCAGGAACTAATAAAAGCAAGAAGTGAGCAAACCAAGAATTATGGCAAAATGGAAATTAAAAGGCCGCAAATTTTTTTATCTGTCACTATGTATGTGACTATATTCAGTCATTCATTGGATTGAGGAGGAAATATAAAACAAAGTATTTCAGACAGATTTACCCAGTATGTCCTATGAAATGGCCAAAACTATTAGCTCAAACTCATCAGACAATTTAAATAAGATTTAAGTGTAAACTGACAATGTTATTAAAATTACCATAAAATTAAGAAAATATCAAAGTTCCATGGTAAATGTTAATATTGAAAAAGCTTTTCATTCAAATGAGTTCTATGACGTTTCCAGCCAGTTACCACAGAGAATAGATATTGTGGGACATAGATAATATACATGTAGACAACTTACTCAAGTGTGACATGTGAAGAAAAATTGTCTTCCTATATGATGCTTTCGTTAGTTAGTATTCGTAACTTCCAATTGTTTCTACAGCCCTTTGAAAATAATTTGAACATAACTTAGTGAAGCTTGAGTCAGCTCAGAGTGTCTCAGACAAGCACATATTTTCAAACTGAGATTGCTAAATCTGCTCCATTTTACATGATGTACATTTATAGCATTTAATGAGTTACATCATGCTGCTCCCAAAAATTGTACATATTTTAAGATATTTTTATAAGTGGTATGTTTAAACGTAATTTATTTGCCTGGTAATTTGTCTGCCCAACACTGTGTCTAGCACTATATTCATCGTAGGATCATTTTATTAAGCTGTAATCTAATTTAGACACCCTGTTTGAATAAAAACACTGCATATAAATGTCAGATCTAATTATAAAAGCAGATGAGCTTTTGTGGCAGAATTCCAAGTCTATTGGATATAGAAATAAACTAGCAGTTATGTTTATGTCATATGTAGCCAAGTTACTAAGAATTTATTTACATACTTTCTCCTCCTATAATGAAGGCTAAGAATTTTCACATATTAGGTAATTGCGGATTTTATATGCAGTGATTAAGAATTCTACATTTGGCAGGTCTGATTTAATTCTGAAGAATTAATCATGATACAAGAGTATCTAATAACATCTACCCTTTCAATAACCTCTATCCTGTACTGAATGGAATTCAATTTCCTGCCTGAGAGGCCTCTTCCCTGAGACCCCATCTGCATCTTCCATAATCACATTGAGCTACTGCAGATATGCACTTCCTTCTCACTGTTGTACCCCAGATGCACATCTCGCTGCAAATGGGCTGAAACATATACTTGTCATATATTAGGTAAACAGACATTCCATGCTCCATATGGAATCACAGGAATTTGAAAGAACTCCATGGAACAGATGTTGAGTTGTGCCCAGGGTGAAAGCTGGATTATGATAAAGCCCTAAGGAGTCAGGCTCTATATCAACCAGTCAAGAGCAAAACTGTACTTTTCAAAGCTAAAATCATTGTCAGGCTTTGAATTTATTAAAAATAAAATGATTATGCCAACTGAAAGTATAACCCACAATTACCCTGCTGTTGGACACTTACAGTGCAATGCTAGTCATTGGACTAGTATCCTTTGCATGTCAGCTGAGAGCTGGCTGCAAAACTAGCTCAGAAGGAGACAGGCTGCACCTGTCATAACTTAGCATAACTTGTGTTCTGTACTAGGTTAACAGAAGAGTCAATTCAACAATGTTTATTTTAGATTTTTTTATATACTTTCTTCCCATAAATAATGAAGACTTTGGGAACTGCTGGAAGAATGAGTACAAACATGAATAGAGATAAAATCTTTTTTTAAAAATTGAAATATAATTTGCATACCACATAATTCAAAGTGTACAAGTTTTTAGTATATTCTCACAAAATTGTGCAACCATCACCTACCTACTTCCAGAACATTCCCATCACTGCGAAAAGAAACCCTGTGCCCTGAAGCAGTCACTCCCCAGTTTCCACTCCCCTAGCCCCAGCAACCTCTAATCAACTGTCTCTCTGGATTTGCCTGCTGTATAGGCTTTCAAAGTAACCTTGTTTGGAGAGAATAGGCAAGCTATTCAGTAGACAGATTGCAAATGTCTGTCCCCAAAAGGCTGCCAATGTATTCAGAAACATAGTTCAAATAAAGTATAAAAAGGTATGCCAAGGTATTTTTAAGGTCACAATTTAGGAAGGATTTGTTGTTTGTTTTGTTAATTTCATATGCTTTGCAAATCTGTCATCACAGTAAATATTTTTTAAGTGTCAACCTCTAAGGTTCTTCCCTCCATAAAACCACAGGCACTTTGAGCCTCCCGTTCTTCCCTCTAAGTTTCTTCCTCTGTTTTGTAGACGAGAACGAATGCTCCAATCCGAATGCCTGTGGCTCTGCCTCCTGCTACAATACCCTGGGGAGCTACAAGTGCGCCTGCCCCTCAGGGTTCTCCTTTGACCAGTTCTCCAGCGCCTGTCACGATGTGAACGAGTGCTCGTCCTCCAAAAACCCGTGCAATTATGGCTGCTCCAACACAGAAGGGGGCTACCTCTGCGGCTGCCCACCCGGGTACTACAGAGTGGGACAAGGGTAAGGCGGCCCATCACCCTCCCGGTCCCCGGGGCAGCCGATCCTGCCTTCCCCGAGTTCAGGTCCCCTGGCCGCCTGCCGCCGCGGGGAAGATTACAGTGTGTAAAAGCCAAGAGGCAAGGGGTGGTCGCAGCTCTTAGGGTGTTGGACCAGATACTTCATGGAATAGAATAACTTGTGGTTAGCATATGACTTGAGCCTTCATACGAATCTTACTTACTCGCTTGCTCCTTACGAAGGCCTGGATTTATTTGGTGAGAGTCCTCAAGGCCAAAGGTACAAGTAGATGTTTAAAAGTACAACTTTCTTGTTGCCAGAGATTTCTGAGTTGTGAGGTAGCCGTGGAAACAGCCTTGCTTCAGGTTCTTCTCCTCCCAGTCTTGGCGGGTGCTAGCCCCGAGTAAGGAGCCTGCCCCTCTCGTTGCTCACCTGGCTTTTTTATTGCATTGTTGGTGTTGCCCTGCTCGGCTCAGGACCCCATGAGGCCAGGTCCCCTCTGGCTAATCACACTCCCAAGTGCAGCCGTCTCAGGAACAGTGTGTGTGACAGACCCTGAGGCCCGTTGACCAAGCTCTCCAATACTGTATATAATATTAGTTAAAACTAAAGGTTTGGCCTAGACAAGGGTCATTTAGAGCCAACTCATTGATTTTTTCACTAAAGTATGACTTCAGAAATGTCAGTTATTAAAGCTGTGACCTCTGTTACTAGCAGCAAACCCAGGATTCAAGCTCAAGAATGCAGAGAACCTCTTTCAACTTTCTCTTTGGAACTGGATACTCTCCTTTATCTTCTTGAGTTAATGACACCCCAGGGGTTCAGTCTCATTAGGACTGAAAGTTGGAGAAGCCCAGGCTCACCCTCAGAAGAATTTTGCTCTTTCAAAGTAAGGGGTAATCTCCTCTATTGAATGTTAAGAAAAAATTACCGAGAATATTAGGGTTTTTATATTTGGGAGCTTAGCATTTGCTCTGTTGCCTTCTTATTTCTGAGTCATCTGCCCTATCCCTGGAAACTGTAGTCAAAGTTAACGATGAAGTCTAATAATACTTTGCTTCTCACTGCAAACAGCCACTGTGTCTCAGGCATGGGATTTAACAAAGGGCAGTACCTGTCACTGGACACGGAGGTGAATGAGGAGAACGCTCTATCGCCGGAAGCGTGCTATGAGTGCAAAATCAATGGCTACTCCAAGAAAGACGGCAGACAGAAGAGGAGCATTCAGGAACCCGAGCCAGCTGCTGTGAGTAAATATCTCACTCTGTTGCGCCGCAAAGACTTTGTTTACCATGCAGTAAACCTGTATGTAGTTTCAAGCCTCAGCGAAGTTTAAACTCTCTTGAAATTTAGCAGATAGACTGATGGGCACAATGCGGTAAAGACAAGTAAATTAGTTGAATTATTAACTCAAAACACAGGGACTAAGGAGAATGACTTTAAGATCCCCAGTTTCAAATCATGTCTTTGTTTTAGTTTTTACCACATGCCAGAGGACAATATGATGTCCACCCAGGAAATAGTTATTTTGATATGATTCAAAATGAAAGTATTTTGAGTTTAACCAGTGCTGTTTCATAAATGTGCAGTAGACTAGGCTGGTTATTATTTTCAATTGGTAAGCCAGCCTGGGTCACATATTTTATGACTTATTTATATGATAGGTGTTCCTCCCATAAAAATCTTTGGATAATTTATATTTTATACGGAATTGAAGATCTGAATTGCCTGCCACTAGTGTTTGCTTTCAGTTAATTGGCATCTTTAGCAGACTGGTTGGAGGGGTGTGCTGCAGTCTGCCTGGTAACACAGCTAATAAGTGGGGAGTATATCAAAGTGTGTTTACTTAAGCACTCTCTCAATATATTCACCAGTAAAATGGAAGTTATAAAACGTACGTCGCAGTGCCTGGAGCAGTGTGCCTGGCATAAATCGAGCAGGTGGGCAGTAGGTGTCAGCGATTCTAGTGCCCAATAGCTAGAGATGTTGAATAATTTCCCCAGAGATCAGGAATAGCATGAGGTAATCACTCACCACCCTCTTCAGTTAATATACTGAGAAATTCCCTCACGAAGAAACCGAGTGAAAACCAACTGGCTGTGCAAATTGGGTAACTTGTGTCAATTTTCTGGGCCTGAGTTTCTTTATTTGTAAAATGAGATGTCTCTAGCCAAAAAGTCAGTGATTCTTTTTTATAATAATAAATAAGCCAGTGTTATATTTACACTAAGTAGACTGGGGGTACCGAACTGATGTTTAAATAAGAAAACTGAGACTCCAAGTCAAGTTCTGCTAATAAAACACTATGGGTACTTCTGGGCCACCATAGCCAAGTTTTTCCTTAATAAAAGCCCAGACGAAGCATTGTTTTTTGCCTGCCTTGGTTTATCTGGACCTTTCCTCACTGGCTTTTACCAGAGCTGATTCAAACTGGAGCCCCAGGAGTCTTTGCAGACCATTCGCTCTGTGATGGCATTGATGGCACTTCTCGTTTGGCTCCAGCAAAGAAATTATGATCATTTCCTAATTATAAGAGTGACATTCTGTAAACTCATCCAAAAAACTTGAAATGTGAACGATCTCTGTAGGCTCAGTCCTGTAACTTTAATTACCTCATTAAGACTGAGTGAAAAGTCATAATAAAGATTTACAAGGCATTCTGGGTGGAACTGAACTTTTCTCCCAGCTGACGGGAATTTACAATAGCCTCTTTCACAACCTCTGCTTGTAAGGGGAGAGTGCAGAAAGCGGGAGCAAGAAGCTATAGCTTGTGGTTGTGACTGAAGCCCCAGCAGTCAGTCCTTTTCCAGTCCTCTCCCTATTCCGGAGAAGCTATTCACAAATCATTTCCCAATCTTTCTGTAGGTTGAACACATCAGCCTAGAGAGTGTCGACATGGACAGCCCCATCAAAATGAAGTTCAACCTCTCCGGCCTTGGGTCGAAGGAGCACATCCTTGAACTCGTGCCTGCCATTGAGCCCCTCAACAACCACATCCGCTATGTCATCTCCCAAGGGAATGATGATGGTGTCTTCCTCATCCACCAGAGGAATGGGCTCAGCTATTTGCACACAGCCAAGAAAAAGCTCACACCCGGCACATACACACTGGAAGTCACTAGCATCCCTCTGTACAAGAAAAAGGAGCTTAAGAAACTGGAAGACAGCAATGAGGACAACTACCTCCTAGGGGAGCTTGGCGAGTCTCTCAGAATGAGGCTGCAGATTCAACTCTATTAACCCCTTACAGACTTGGTTCCAGGCTCGAATCCCAGCACCACCAGCCTTCAGAAGGGTTTGAAAAGTCAATGACTAACTTAAAGAGGAAAAAAGAAAGACTTTGTTTCTTTCCTCCCTGTCCCAGACTTCAGAATGTTGACCCTCACAGGGAGGAGTAATTTAAACTCTGGTGTGGCCAAAGATTTGAGTACAAATGCAACCGTGGTTACTGTATTGTTATATAACTTCACTTTAGAATATATATATATATTAAAAAAAAAAAATCCTAAATGTTCAAGAGATCAGCATATGGCACTAAATGCACAAAAATAATGTGAGCTTTTTGTTTTTCCTGTTAGCAGTCTGTAACACTTTGGGTATTTTGCTATAGTTGCTAATTAAGAAAATATAGATGTTTATTTATTTTTAATGCAGTAATATATGGAGAAATGAACAAACTATGTAAACAAAAAAGGGAAACTCACTTATGTTTCTTTAGATTTATAAATTTGAGCTATTTCTTTTAGAGGTGCTTTTTAAAAACATCAGTAGATTCAAGAGATGTTTCCTTTGGTTTTCTGCCAGTAGTTCAACTGGCATACATCTGATTATTTGAAAGAAAGCCGCACAGAGCTGAATGGGTAGTGTAATCAACAATTTAAAAGACCCAGATGTCATTAGATCCTCTCTAAAGGAGATCAAAGCCAGAGCAGCTCAGTGTGACAATATTTCACATCACCAGACACACCAGGCAACGGAAGATGAGCACAACCACTGTAGCAAAATACCTTGACTGCTAGTGAGACCTTGAACGTCGCAGGCCAGACTGTACTGTATTTCCTTCTCGTAACCTCAAGGAACCACATGTGCTACCCACAACACCTCATTCTTACCCAGGGTGCGCGACATACTTGTGGTACTTAGGCAGCTGAAGAAACGTCGTTCCTTTGAAAAGGAACACCTGGCGTTCTGTAGTGTTTGGTGCTGTCTTAGATTAATGGTGCATTTATTATGTTCAAGCTATTTCAGGATTGCCATATGTGCAAACAAATCATGCAGTGCAGCCAAGGAATATATGTTGTGTTTTTTTTTTTTAAACCATTTTTTTTTAGAATTTTCATTAATACTGTAGTTATACACCATATGCCTCATTTTATCATAGCCTATTGTGTATGAAAGATGTTTGTACAATGAATTGATGTTTAGTTTGCTTTAGTCTTTTAAAAAGATATTGTACCAATGCGTGCTAATAAGAGTACGTCTCCGTGCTCTTCTCAACCCAAGATACCTGTCCCTGGACCAGTGACCAAACCTCATACGTGAAATGGCCAAAGTGCACCCAGAGTCCCGTTGGTTCTTCTCACACCCGCGCTGACCAAAGATTAGTAACCAATTATACCCATGTTTTGTTTTTGTTTTGTCTTTTTTTAATAACAAGAAAAGAAAAACTAAATTTGTAATCAAGTGTTTGTGAGCAAAAACTTATGGGTTTTGGTTTCGTTTGTTTTTGTAGGTCTGTGTATCAACTACGACACTTTTCTTGCAATAAAGCTTATTTTGGGGTAGTTTTCTGGCTGTGAGTTTTCTGGAACTACTACCCTGTTGTGTATTTGTCTGCAGGACTGGGATGTAAGCTTACGGGGGACCTGGATAAAGAACCAGATGGAGGGCCAGGCACATTTACAAGAAAAGAAGGCAATATTGTGAAATCTGAACAAAGTAAGCAAGGGTGTTCAACTGATGATTACAACTTAAAGTTATATCCAAATAGAAGGATGTAATTAAGGCAGTTAGTTGTTCACGCCCACATAGATTCTAGGCTTCCAAGAGGACCCATCTTCCCAAAGATATGAAAGAATTTCTTCAGTTCATCCACAGTTCATCCACATCCTGTTAAAGCGCCCACGAGGGAGTGAAATATTTTCTTGTAGAGAGTCTTCCTTCCTTACTGTGGAAATTTTCCTGAACCTGAGTTTTTCAAGCAAACATCCCTAACAAGCATACCTTACAGGCAAAATGGCATCTTCACCAAAATAAGCCAGTGCTTATCTCTTGGATTGTTATACATGTTCTTCAATGGAGAGGTGAATAGATAGAAATGACCACAGAAATGTTTCCCAGAGACTAGGAAGTGAGTTCAATACAAGGTTTGTGCTTAAAATTGGCATCTCAGGAGTAAGAAAACAAGGCAACGTGACTGACCTTAATGCTGTTCCTTCCCAATCAGAAATCAAGTGCATGGAGTAAGAAAGGTATTTGCCTTAGGGCATCCTTTAAAACTTAACATGTGTATTGAGTTTCATCTGGCATCTATTATTGGTGCAGCATGAGCACTGTAACATGAAATTACCTGGAACCAAATCTGACCCTAACTTTGAATGTTAAGCAACAACAACACTTAGTTTAGTTTTAACCTGCTCTGGAGGAAGGTTAAGAATTTGCACCATAAAGATAAAAAATTATTAGGAGCTTTACAGAGAAGAGTCTGTATTAGGAGGAGATGATCATGTCAAGAGGAACCTCTTCTGATGTCTCTGATAGCTTTATCGCAACTCTGCTTACCGTGAGCTCTGACCCAGCCTCCATTAATTTGCATCTCTCTGATAACTAGCTACTAATGGTATTTACTGTACCATTTTGTCATTCCCCTTAACTATCCCCTCAGAAATTACCTTGGCTAAGTTATAAAACACCTTTAGAATATTACAATGTAATTAATGTAAGCCCAGTCATGGACACCAAATCCAGTGAGTACATGTATTAATATAATAAGCAATAATTTGGTCTTCACCTGTCATGAATGCTCTCTTTCCACTTGGATTTATATTTGGAGGTCTTCAAAATTTAGTCCTGTTAATTTTGCTGCTCAGTTGCAGTAGATGAAAGTTGGTCATAGTTGCACGTGAACATTAAAATTAACATTAAAAAAAACTCGGTAACATAACAAGAGTTTTACACTAAATTCAAACATCTACCCTTTTACGTCATCTAGGACTAGATGTAAAAAGACCATTCATTAAGGTTTTAGTTTGCTTTAATTGCCTTCCTGCTTCACAAAACAAATGCTTGGAGTAGGGGGGCTAGGAAATACAACTAAAAATTATAGGGCATCTGTACATTTGAGTCCTATAAACCTTTAAGTTCATATTCTTGATCCTTCAAGGGAAACAAGTGAATTCTTATATTAAATGGAACCATGTGAAACTACCGATATTTGGCTGTTTGACCTACAAAATGGCAGTTTCATATGGTTCGACTTAATGCAGGAATATTCTTCATGTAACTCCAGTATAGACTGGAAATCTGAAAATCCTCCTTCCAAAAGACAATGAATTCCATTCATTCCTTTCCATGCCACTTGTGGCTCATTTGTTCTCCTAATTCACAATAGTCCACAAGAGAATACACATAATTTATTCAAACAGCCACTTTCTTTCATGCTTCAAAGACATTGTAAAGAGTCTAAATCACATTTTTGGAGCCCAGATGGGGTTACTAGAAGCTATTTAAAGACAAAGACAAATCCAATGGGAAAGCTTGGAATATAGCACAATGTTTAAAAAAAAAAAAGAGTAGCAGCTTTAGGAACTTTCATTTCTAAAGAGATGGGAAAAGATGGATATTCATTGCTACTCCACAGGAAGTGGGGGAAACAGTATTATCTGGCTTCTATTGTTTAGCATGCTTGTTCTCTCAAATAAATACAAAGCCATGGTTCTCTTGCCTAGTGAGTCACTATTTCTGGCCTTGATTCTCCTTGAAAATCTCTTCAATGTTTAGAATACTGAAGTCCTGAGATACAGTGTACAGCTCCTTGATTTCTGCAGTTCAACCACTCAGGCAATATTGCCTTGCAATTAGAAGAAATAAGCTTTCAAATCAGACACGCCAAAATTTGAGTTCCATCTCCTTGGACAATAACATCTCTAAGCTTTTGGTTTCTTTCCTAGAGTATTATGGTGTAACAGGATTGAATGAGGTAGTACAGGTTGCACTTAGTGACTGTCAGCTGCTCCTCCTCCTCCTCCCGCTATTATTGTAACCACCATTAGGAGAATGAGTCTGCCTAGTACAACAAAGCTCATTAATCGTGGCTTCCCTATGAATTCTAAGACCGCATTCAGATAAGTACAGTAGCATCCGGAACATGTCTTCTAAGTGGTCTGAACCCTCAAGGAATC